>NW_027041893.1:1200000-1722030 GCF_035048745.1 Mucor velutinosus | reverse complement strand
TTTCGCCCACAGCGTAGTCCTCTGGATCAAGCCCTCTGTTCATGACTTGATGCACGCTACTTCCTCACCCACCATCACTATCCTGTGGTTGCTTTCCTAGACATCAAATCAGCGTATGATACCGTGGATCGTCGAGTAATTTGGGATGCTCTCTCTCGTTCTTCTCTGCCTCGTTCAGTTCTCAGTTGCTCATCCACATGTTCGATGATGTACTCGTGTCTGTGTTTGATTGCAAATCACACCTCTGTTCCTTTTCGCCTGCTACTGGCGTATTGCAGGGTTCAGTGCTCAGCCCTCACTTGTACTCTCTGTACATCAACTCTCTGCCTGCTGTTCTTCGTTCTGCTGTCAGTCGCGGTACTATGGTATCACCACCTGGGATGCCTAGTGTTTGCGTGAATAGCCTGCTCTTTGCTGATGATGTGGCCATATTTGCTCTCGTACTGATGTGCAAACCATGTTGGATATCGCTTCAGATCACTCGTTCTCTCTTGGCTACAGGTGGAAACCATCAAAATGTGCTGTACTTTGTGCTCCTACTGCCTCTACTCGTCATCCATTGTCTCTATACGGTGAACCTCTTCCTGTGGTAGAGGAATTCACGTATCTTGGTATGCCGTTTAGATATAAAGGTCTGTATGCCCCTGGGATTCTCAATCTGCGTGCTTCTGGTGCTATCAAGACAATGGCATTGTTAAATTCGGTTGGTGTCAATCGAAATGGTTTTTCTCTGTTGCTTTGTGCTCGTTTGTATAAAAGCTTTATTCGTCCCAAACTGGAATACGGCTTAGCTATATCTCATCTCTCTTTCCGTGACTTCAAGGCTCTTGATGCTCTGCAAAATCGATTGGTTGGTATGTTTGTTGGTAGTACATGGTACAATGTTGCCAAACATTTGACCTGTCTTCCCAGCATGAAGCATCGATATAACGTTCTGACAACACGTTATGCCCTTCGTGCTGATACTCTCCCTGATGATTGCTTGTTGGTTCTGCTTCGTCGTGGTTTACTGTACACTCGTCTAGACAGATTTATCTGTCAAAACCCGTTGTATCTAACACTGCCTGATCCGCCGCCATTCACCACTGCTGGTCTTACTGAAGTCTTTGATTCGTATTGGCAAGATCAAGTAGATCGTCAACTTGCTGCTGCTGCTGTTTTCTGGTGCTCAGACTCTCCTTCGTGCTTGTCGTCCGTCTGTCTCTCGTCCAGATCCCATCCTGTATCTGCCTATTGGTCGATCTGCTCGTAGTCGTCTTGTGCGGTGGCGTCTTGGACGTTTCACCAATATGCGTGAAGAATGTCCGTGCACTACCGGTGAGTTTATCTCCCGAGATCACTTTCTGACATGTCGTGCTCTGGATCGTACCTTTTTTGATGCTTTGCCACCTGCTCCACCTGGTGTACATCGCATTGACCATGCTCTGAACTGTCTTCCAGACAAAGCTTCAGCTGGTCCACCGTACTTTTGGTCTGCTTTGCTCCTTTTGTTGCATGCCATTGATTGCCTTGTGCATCCTCTGGCTGTGATCCCACCAGATCCAGATCCTGGATCGCTCTGGTTTTCTGCTCATTGATGAACGTTTGTTGTTTTTGCTTTCTCGGTGCGATGCCACGGTGGTAAGTAATTATCAAAGTTCCCATCCGTTGGTCATTCCTCCAGATCAAATCAAACAATACCAGTATTCATGCCGCTCCTTTTGCCACTACCACACTTTCCTTTTTCCCTTTTTCTTAGTTAGTGTCCCCTTAAGGGTTTTTTGTACCTGCTACTCTTTTGTTTCTAGAATTCTAGGCTAATGCTCCCATCGAGTGCCCATTGAATTCATGTATATAATAAAAATCAACGTTAAACTGAGCTACATCCCCATCTCTTTTCCGTTTTTCATCACTTTTTGCCACCTTCCCCCGGTAAAAAGTATTTCCTCACTATAAAAGCGGTTTATCTCGACAACTAGTTCACCAAACAATACCAAATTACAGCAGTAGACTTGCGTTTATCCATAGTTTATTGTATATTAATTTCAGTCTTGTTGAACAACTTGCCAGTTTCTTTGAATCCTAGTAATTTTTCACAAAATGACTACACCAATCTCTCAAAGCCTACAAGGTTTTGACATCAGTCAGTTGCCCATGTTACTT
The DNA here is from genome assembly GCF_035048745.1 of Mucor velutinosus. NCBI lineage: Eukaryota > Fungi > Mucoromycota > Mucoromycetes > Mucorales > Mucoraceae > Mucor > Mucor velutinosus. Next base: position 1,719,888 of record NW_027041893.1, on the reverse strand, counting down.
GAGCACATTCAGCAGCAACTTGCCTCAGTTCAGGAGAAAGTACATGAACATGACCACCTCTTGGAGCGTATGAACAAGTTAGAAGAGGAAAACCAAGCCCTAAAAAAAAATCTTTTGGCCAAGGACCTGGTAATTCAAGAATTACAGGGCCAACTATCACGTGGAACTACTCAAGCCCCTACACCTGAGGTAGATCAGGAACGTCCGTTCATCTCTCAGGTCGTACAGTCCCAAGATCCTGCTACTACTGCTAGTACCACTATTGCTACCGATACTGCCACTAAAGGTAGTTATCTCTCTGCTGCTCGCTCTGGAGCTAAACGCCCCGATCCTGTTCGTACAGCCAAACGCCGTCTTGCTGCTGGCCGTCTCTTCCAATCTGCTGCTGTTAAGGGCCAACAGGGATACCAATATGTCTACCTTGGTAGATCTGGTAAGATCCAGCGCTCTGAGGTTCGTGCTACCCTCCGTAAGGTTGGTGTTGATACTGGTCGTGTTCTCGACATTTGTTTCCCTGCTTCTGGTGTTATTGGAGTTCTGGTCCATATCCAATATGTCGACACTTTTCTTGCTTACATGCACAAGTGCGAAGCTGAGCTCATCGAGAATTTTGAGCCTCTGGATCCCAAACACATTGCTGATCCCCAATATGCAAACCTTGCTATTGCGGATCGAGAACAACTGATCTACGAGTTTACAAACACTCGTGCTCTGCAAACTCTTTCCTTCCTTCGTCCTCTCAATGTCAGTGGTGTTGGAAAATACTTTGTCTCTGCTGGATGGATTTCCCAAGAGGAACTTGATACAGCTGTTTCCGAAGCCATGGGCCGCCTTGCTGAAAAAGAACCCAAGAAGGCTCAATTCTTGCTCAAGCGTAGAAAAGCTTCTGACAGCAATGACTCTGCTATGGAACTCTAATGAGCTCTATAATACATCAGAGTCATATCAACAACAACCCCGTCCACTCCTTTCCTGTCTCTCTTTCCCTTTGGAATGCCAATGGTCTCCGTCAATCAGTTGTGCACGATGTCCTCTCACATGTATTGGATACGCATGTTCTCGTTGTCACTGAAACTTGGCTTCTATCTGGTTCTTTCCCTTCCGACTGGTCTCAATTCCATCTATATGGCACAAAAGTACCTGGCGCTTTTGGCCGTGGTTCTGGTGGTGTTACAGCCTTTGTCTCTCCTTCCTGTCCTTTCTCTGTCTCTCAACTCCCGTCTTACAATCCTCACACTCTGTCCCTTAAGGTTGGCACCCTTACGGTTCATTGTGTGTATCTGCCTCCACCCTTATCCTCGGATAAGGTGCTCTCGCTCCTTCGCTCGTTACCTATAACTAGTGATACCATCCTTTGTGGTGATTTCAATGCTCGCTTTGGATCTCTACTAGGTGATACTACTGCTAATCCCCGTGGTAACTCTCTACTACCATGGATTGAGGAGGCTTCGTTGTCGATCCTCAATGAGTCTCTAGCTTATGGTACACCCACCTTTACAACATTTCGGCGACAACAAGAGGTACACAGCATCATTGATCTGTTCCTTACCAACATTGGCGAGACGGCTATGTTGAATTCTCAACTGGTGGTTGACTCTGATCTGTCCCTTGGTTCTGATCATCGGCTGATGGTACTTACTTTCGAGTATGTGCCCCCTCCCGATGATACTCTTGGTTCTGGTAACTCTGGTGGTTTGGCCCCTAGACGACAATGGAAGCTCTCGAAATTGAGGAAAAAGCGGCCATTGGGCTTGCTTCGTGAATCCTTTCAATCTTCTGTTGCTCCTTTGGTTGATTCTCTCTCTGGTTTGGTCTCTGCTCCTGATGGAGTTCGTCCTGATATTGATGCACTCAATGATTCTCTGAATTGTTGTTTGTATGAATCTCTTGACGGGTCAATTGGTGTGAAATCTGGTCGCCCTGGTCACTGGAAAAAGTACTGGACACAAGAAATTGAAGATGCAGCTCGTGAAAGAGATGCCTCATATAGTCGATGGCGATGGGCAAGTGGCTTTGCCAAAGTTGAAACATGGGGTATATATCAAACTGCTCTTAGACGTTTTCGCTCTCTGATACAGGCTGCCAAAAGAAAGTCGTGGAACACATTCTGCTCTAATCTGGAAAAGGATTTCTCTAAAGCTACTGCTGCTATCAAACGCATAAAGCGAAACAAAGAATCCTCTGCTACTTATAGCCATCCAGATGGTCCAGCTGCTTCAGTAACAGCAATGGCATCACATCTTGCATCTGTATACAATGGTACACTCCTTAACTCTGCTTCTCGTCCTGTTGCTCCTGAACCGAATGTATCGGATCTACCCTACAATGATCCCTCTGTTACAAATCTGTTTGATGCTGATACTATTGTCTCTCTGATTAAGCGATTGCCAAATGGAAAAGCTCCTGGTCCTGATCATCTGAAAGCTGAAATGCTGAAGGCTCTAGCATCTGACATTGCACCCGTATTGTCTCTGCTATTTACGCTTTGCTCTCAATGGTCGTACACTCCTGTATTGTGGCGTCATGCTCAGGTCTTTCCCATTTACAAGAAAGGTGATGTATCTGATCCTGCAAACTTTCGTCCAATTTCGCTCACTTCGGTGATGCGTAAATTGTTTGAATTTTCATTGATGCCTGCTCTTGATGAACATTCGCCTGCACTTGATGTTGCTCAAGGTGGTTTTCGTCCACAACGTAGTCCTCTGGATCAAGCCCTCTGTTTACATGACTTGATGCACGACTACTTCCTCACTCATCACCACTATCCTGTTGTAGCCTTTCTGGACATCAAATCTGCATACGATACAGTGGATCGCAACGTTATTTGGGATGCTCTTGCTCATTCTTCACTACCTCGTCCAATCCTTAGTTTATTGATCAATATGTTCGATGATGTACTAGTCTCTGTACTGATTGCAAACCACAACTCTGACCCTTTTTCGCCTGCTACTGGTGTACTCCAAGGTTCAGTGCTCAGTCCGCACTTGTACTCTCTGTACATCAACTCTCTGCCTGCTGTTCTTCGTGCTGCTGTCAACCGTGGTACTATGGTATCTCCACCCGGAATGCATCCTGTTCATATCAATAGTTTACTCTTTGCTGATGATGTGGCCATATTTGGCTCTCGTACTGATGTGCAAACCATGTTGGATGTCGCTTCAGATCACTCGTTCTCTCTTGGCTACAGATGGAAACCATCAAAATGTGCTGTACTTTGTGCTCCCACTGCCTCTACTCGTCATCCATTGTCCCTATACGGTGAACCTCTTCCTGTGGTAGAGGAATTCACGTATCTTGGTATGCCGTTTAGATATAAAGGTCTGTATGCCCCTGGGATTCTCAATCTGCGTGCTTCTGGTGCTATCAAGACAATGGCATTGTTGAATTCGGTTGGTGTCAATCGAAATGGTTTTTCTCTGTTGCTTTGTGCTCGTTTGTATAAAAGCTTTATTCGACCCAAGCTGGAATACGGCTTAGCAATATCGCATCTCTCTTTCCGTGACTTCAAGGCTCTTGATGCTCTGCAAAATCGATTGGTTGGTATGTTTGTTGGTAGTACATGGTACAATGTTGCCAAACATTTGACCTGTATTCCCAGCATGAAGCATCGATATAATGTCCTGGCAACACGTTATGCTCTTCGTGCTGATACTCTCCCTGATGATTGCTTGTTGGTTCTGCTTCGTCGTGGATTACTGTACACTCGTCTAGACAGATTTATTTGTCAAAACCCGTTGTATCTGACACTACCTGATCCGCCGCCATTCACCACTGCTGGTCTTACTGAAGTCTTTGATTCGTATTGGCAAGATCAAGTAGATCATCAACTTGCTGCTGCTGCTGTTTCTGGTACCCAGACCCTCCTCCGTGCTTGTCGTCGTTCTGTATCTCGTCCAGATCCCATTTTGTACCTACCAATTGGTCGATCTGCTCGAAGTCGCCTTGTTCGCTGGCGTCTTGGACGTTTCACAAACATGCGTGAAGAGTGTCCGTGCGTGATGGGTGATTTTATATCTCGAAATCACTTTCTGACATGCCGTGCTCTGGATCGAACACTTCTCGATGCTCTGCCTGTGGCTCCTCCTGGTATTCATCGTATAGACTATGCCCTTAATTGCTTACCTGTGAAAGCCTCTGATGGTCCTCCATCTTATTGGTCTGCTTTGCTTGCTCTGCTTCATGCCATTGATTGTTTAGTGCATCCGCTGGCTGTCATCCCTGCTGATCTTGATTCAGGGTTGTTATGGTTCTCTGCTAGATAGTCTCTTCATTGATGAACGTTTGTTGTTTTGTTTTCTCGGTGCGATGCCACGGTGGTAAGTAATTATCAAAGTTCCCATCCGTTGGTCATTCCTCCAGATCAAATCAACAATACCAGTATTCATGCCGCTCCTTTGCCACTACCACACTTTCCTTTTTCCCTTTTTCTTAGTTAGTGTCCCCTTAAGGGTTTTTTGTACCTGCTACTCTTTTGTTTCTAGAATTCTAGGCTAATGCTCCCATCGAGTGCCCATTGAATTCATGTATATAATAAAAATCAACGTTAAACTGAGCTACATCCCCATCTCTTTCCGTTTTTCATCACTTTTTGCCACCTTCCCCCGGTAAAAAGTATTTCCTCACTATAAAAGCGGTTTATCTCGACAACAAACACTCCAACTAGCCTTCAGTTGTACCAGTTTACTTGCATTTAGTCAACGTACATTGTGTTATAACTTCCAGTTTGTTGGACATCTTTTTCATATTTTATTGAATCTCCAAAGTTTGATAGAATATTTTCAGCCATGCTCAACAATAATCAGCAATCTATGGATTTGAATCAGCTCATCCAAACTGTTCAAGAACAACAGCAACAGCTGATCTCTCTTACCGAGCGAGTACAGCAACATGACAATCTCCTTGCCCGCCTGGACCTTTTGGAAAAGGAAAATGGAGAATTGAAAAATCAGTTACAGGCCAAGGACCTTGCAATTGAAAAATTACAGGGCCAACTCTCATCCCGCCGCACCAATCAAGGTGCTCTTTCCAGCTCTCAGGTAACACCACCCCAAGAGCTTGTTACTACTCACCAACCCGATGCTACTCAAGGTAGCTACGCATCTGCTGCCCGTAAAGGTGCCCAACATCGTGACCCTGCCCGTACTACCAAGCGACGTCTTGCTGCAGGTCGTATGTTCCAAACCGCCACCACCAAAGGTCAACAAGGATACCAGTATGTGTATCTAGGCCGCTCTGGTAAAATCCTGCGCTCTGAGGTTCGTTACCAACTTCGCCGAGCTGGTATTGATACTGGCCGTGTGTTAGACATCTGTTTCCCTGCCACTGGCGTCATTGGCATCTTGCTCCACATCCAATATGTTGAGGAATTTCTTGCCTGTATGCGCAAATGTGAAGCTGATCACATTGAAAACTTCCAACCCTTGGATCCCAACAACATTGCTGATCCCAAATATGCTGATCTTGCCATTGAAGAGCGTGAGCAATTGATCTATGAATTCACCAACACCCGTGCTCTGCAAACCCTCTCTTTCCTTCGTCCACTCAACGTTAGTGGCGTTGGCAAATACTTTGTCTCTGCTGGCTGGATCTCTCAAGAAGAGCTAGATATAGCCGTCTCTGAAGCTATCGGTCGTCTTGCCGAGAAGGAGCCCAAAAAGGCTAAATTCTTATTCAAGCGTCAAAAGGACGATCATGACAGCAATGGCTCTGCTATGGAACTCTAATGAGTAACATAGCTACTAGTCATACTCCCAATAACAACCCAGTCCACTCCTTTCAAGTCTCTCTCTCCCTTTGGAATGCCAATGGTCTACGTCAATCAACGGTACATGATGTTCTCCATCATGTTCAGAACACTCATGTACTGCTTGTCACTGAAACCTGGCTAACCTCTGGTTCTTTCCCTACTAACTGGTCTCAATTCCACCTCTATGGCTCTAAAGTACCTGGTGCATTTAACCGTGGTTCTGGTGGCATTACTGCCTTTGTCTCTCCTTCCTGTCCTTTCTCTGTCTCTCAACTTCCATCTTACAATGCACACACTTTGTCCCTTAAGGTTGGCACCCTTACGGTTCATTGTGTGTATCTGCCTCCACCCTTATCCTCGGATAAGGTGCTCTCGCTTCTTCGCTCGTTACCCGTAACCAGTGATACCATCCTTTGTGGTGATTTCAATGCTCGCTTTGGATCTCTACTGGGTGATACTAATGCTAATCCTCGTGGCACCTCACTACTGCCATGGCTGGAGGAGTCCTCTTTATCCATTCTCAATGAGTCTTTAGCATTCGGTACACCCACATTCACAACCTTTCGACGTCAACAAGAGGTTCATAGCATCATTGATCTGTTTCTCACAAACATTGGCGAGGCTGCTCTGTTACATCCTCAACTGGTGGTTGAATCTGATTTGTCTCTTGGCTCTGATCATCGGCTGATGGTACTTACTTTCGAGTATGTGCCCCCTCCCGATGATACTCTTGGTTCTGGTAACTCTGGTGGTTTGGCCCCTAGACGGCAATGGAAGCTCTCGAAATTGAGGAAAAAGCGGCCTTTGGGCTTGCTTCGTGAATCCTTCCGATCTTCTGTTGCTCCTTTGGTTGGTTCTCTCTCTGGTTTGGTGTCTGCTCCTCCTGGTGTTTGTCCAGATATTGATGCACTCAACGATTCTTTGAATCAATGTTTGTATGAATCTCTGGATAGCTCAATTGGTGTGAAATCTGGTCGTCCTGGCCACTGGAAAAAGTACTGGACACAGGAAATTGAGGATGCTGCTCGTGAAAGAGATACTATGTATAGTAGATGGAGGTGGGCAAGTCGTTTTGCCAAAGTCGAAACATGGAATCTCTATCAAGCTGCTCACAGGCGTTTTCGTTCTCTTGTACAAGCTGCTAAGCGTCGATCGTGGAATCAGTTTTGCTCTGATTTAGAAAAGGACTTTTCGAAAGCCACTGCTGCAATCAAGCGCATTAAAAGAAACAAGGAATGCTCTGCAACGTACAGTCATCCAGACGGTCCAACTGCCTCTGTCAACACAATGGCGTCCCATCTTGCCTCAGTCTATGATGGCTCTTTGTTGAATAATGCGTCTCGCCCTACTGCTCCCCAAGTGAACAACTCTGATTTGCCTTACGCTGTGCCTACTGATCTGTCTCTGTTTGATGCTGATATACTTGTCGCTCTCATTAAGCGTTTGCCAAATGGGAAAGCTCCTGGTCCTGATCATCTGAAAGCTGAAATGCTGAAGGCTCTAGCATCTGACATTGCACCCGTATTGTCTCTGCTCTTTACACTCTGCTCTCAGTGGTCGTATACACCAGCTCTATGGCGACATGCTCAAGTCTTTCCCATTTACAAGAAAGGTGATGTATCTGATCCTGCAAACTTTCGTCCAATTTCGCTTACTTCGGTGATGCGTAAATTGTTCGAATTCTCTCTGATGCCTGCTCTTGATGAACATTCGCCTGCACTTGATGTTGCTCAAGGTGGTTTTCGCCCACAGCGTAGTCCTCTGGATCAAGCCCTCTGTTTACATGACTTGATGCACGACTACTTCCTCACCCACCATCACTATCCTGTGGTTGCTTTCCTGGACATCAAATCAGCGTATGATACCGTGGATCGTCGAGTGATTTGGGATGCTCTCTCTCGTTCTTCTCTGCCTCGTTCAGTTCTCAGTTTGCTCATCCACATGTTCGATGATGTACTCGTGTCTGTGTTGATTGCAAATCACACCTCTGTTCCCTTTTCGCCTGCTACTGGCGTATTGCAGGGTTCAGTGCTCAGCCCTCACTTGTACTCTTTGTACATCAACTCTCTGCCTGCTCTTCTTCGTTCTGCTGTCAGTCGCGGTACTATGGTATCACCACCTGGGATGCCTAGTGTTTGCGTGAATAGCCTGCTCTTTGCTGATGATGTAGCCATATTTGGCTCTCGTACTGATGTGCAAACCATGTTGGATGTCGCTTCAGATCACTCGTTCTCTCTTGGCTACAGATGGAAACCATCAAAATGTGCTGTACTTTGTGCTCCCACTGCCTCTACTCGTCATCCATTGTCCCTATACGGTGAACCTCTTCCTGTGGTAGAGGAATTCACGTATCTTGGTATGCCGTTTAGATATAAAGGTCTGTATGCCCCTGGGATTCTCAATCTGCGTGCTTCTGGTGCTATCAAGACAATGGCATTGTTGAATTCGGTTGGTGTCAATCGAAATGGTTTTTCTCTGTTGCTTTGTGCTCGTTTGTATAAAAGCTTTATTCGACCCAAGCTGGAATACGGCTTAGCAATATCGCATCTCTCTTTCCGTGACTTCAAGGCTCTTGATGCTCTGCAAAATCGATTGGTTGGTATGTTTGTTGGTAGTACATGGTACAATGTTGCCAAACATTTGACCTGTATTCCCAGCATGAAGCATCGATATAATGTCCTGGCAACACGTTATGCTCTTCGTGCTGATACTCTCCCTGATGATTGCTTGTTGGTTCTGCTTCGTCGTGGATTACTGTACACTCGTCTAGACAGATTTATTTGTCAAAACCCGTTGTATCTGACACTACCTGATCCGCCGCCATTCACCACTGCTGGTCTTACTGAAGTCTTTGATTCGTATTGGCAAGATCAAGTAGATCATCAACTTGCTGCTGCTGCTGTTTCTGGTACCCAGACCCTCCTCCGTGCTTGTCGTCCGTCTGTCTCTCGTCCAGATCCCATTCTGTATCTGCCTATTGGTCGATCTGCTCGTAGTCGTCTTGTGCGGTGGCGTCTTGGACGTTTCACCAATATGCGTGAAGAATGTCCGTGCACTACCGGTGAGTTTATCTCCCGAGATCACTTTCTGACATGTCGCGCTCTGGACCGTACCTTTTTTGATGCTTTGCCACCTGCTCCACCTGGTATCCATCGCATTGATCATGCTCTGAACTGTCTTCCAGACAAAGCTTCAGCTGGTCCACCGTACTTTTGGTCTGCTTTGCTCCTTTTGTTGCATGCCATTGATTGCCTTGTGCATCCTCTGGCTGTGATCCCACCAGATCCAGATCCTGGATCGCTCTGGTTTTCTGCTCATTGATGAACGTTTGTTGTTTTTGCTTTCTCGGTGCGATGCCACGGTGGCAAGTAATTATCAAAGTTCCCATCCGTTGGTCATTCCTCCAGATCAAATCAACAATACCAGTATTCATGCCGCTCCTTTGCCACTACCACACTTTCCTTTTCCCTTTTTCTTAGTTAGTGTCCCCATAAGGGTTTTTTGTACCTGCTACTCTTTTGTTTCTAGAATTCTAGGCTAATGCTCCCATCGAGTGCCCATTGAATTCATGTATATAATAAAAATCAACGTTAAACTGAGCTACATCCCCACCTTTCTTTCCGCTAACCAATTTTTTTAATACATTGAAGCCCAGTAATATTGAAAAAATTGATCCAACTCTACAAATCCATACAATACATAGCAAGAACACCATTCCAGACGACACCAAAGTAAACCAGGCATTAAGCTCTGCGTCCTCTCTCTCTCCAGGTCAAAAACGGCCAAGTTCCTCAAGATCTCCACCTTTTTTCGCTGTAGATTTCACTCAACAGTTGAAAACAAAGAAAATGACACTCTCTCAAACCTCTCAGCACCACCATCCACAAACATCAGTTGGTATCATCAACATTTCTACTGATTTTGGACCAACAACTCCTCCATCTGCCTCTCCAGCGAGTGAACAGCAACTTTCAACCTTTATGATTGAGGTTCGAAATCGCTTAGCTCGTCTGGAAACCGCTCATGTCGAAATTGAGCGGTTAAAAACAGCCCTGGCAGAGTCTGAAGCTGCTCGTCACGCTCTCGAAGCCCAACTTGCAGCTGCTACTGGTACTACAACTAGCCTGGCTCCCAAGCCATCATCATCCCACCCACCTCCTGCCACTACTACCACCACAATAGCATCAGCATCAACTACATGCACCAATGCTACCTCTGCCACCTCTTTGTCTCCAGGAAATCAACCATCTTTTGCTGCCGTCGTTGCATCTAATACAGGTGCAAAGCGTAAGAAGAAGCCTGCTGCTCGTCCTCCTCCTCCATCTGCCACCAAGGCATCCGCTACTCTTGCTCGTCTTTTTGCTCCTCAAAGTGATATACCATCTGGTTATCAATTTGTGTACTATGCTACTCCTGTCCGCCGTCGTCTTTCTGAGCTGCGTCGCCTTGTTCAAGGCGTAGGATTGAATAACTCTCGTGTGCTGGATATTCAATATCCTGTACAGAATGTGATTTCTTTCCTTGTTCATAATGACTATGTACTCACCCTCACCAAAGCCATGCATCTACATGGTCGTGGCTGCTCTCCGTTGATTGACTTTGATCCATGTGATCCAGTCAATCTCAAAGATCCCAAATTTGCTTCTCTCTCTCCTGATCTGCGTGTCCAAAAGGCCATTGAGGTCGAAAACCTTCGCTGCCTTCGTTCGCTGTCTTTTGTCCGTCGCTCTGTCCGTGTTTCTGTTGCTCGTTCTTTTCTTTTGTATGATCGCATCAACCAAGCCCAATTTGATGCCATTTTGAAAGAAGAAATGCCTGCTCGTTCCTCCTCCTCTGCTGCTGCTAAACCACCATCCCGATCCTCTGATCAAGAGCGTTTAGCCAAGAAACAACGTTTGAGTTATCTTGGCTACCTCTTGCATCATGATGCTGAAACTGCCTCTCTCTTGGCTTATGCTGTCTCCCCAACTCTCTCTGCTACCAAGGATCTTGAAATGTCAGAGCCTTCTGATAACTTGTTAAGCACAAAGAATAAAAGGATTATTATTTGTAGCTTATAAAAAATGTTCAATATTATAAAAACAAGAAAAGACTTATTTGAATAAGATCAGACACAAAAACTAATGATTTATTGATGAAGACAAGAGTTATTCTATTTATACTAAGTTCTGAATGCCAAAGTAGCAATTTATCTTGTACAACGCTTATCACATCTGGTGAACCTCAGTATTTAGATAGCTGAGATGCACTTCACTTATCATAGCTTGTCCATGTTGTTGCACAACACAGACATATCTACCCATCAAGAATACCTTAATCTTTATAGACAGTTGTAGCCCTTCTGGCACAACATTGCCCCCCCAGATTCAGGTACTTCTTGTGGACATTTCGTAATCCCAGATTACAAAACATCATGACAATATAGCACATAAAGCACTTTCCAATAAATAATTACCAAATGACACTGCATCCGAGATCAGTCAGTAAAAACCTTGTGTAAAAACCTTTCATAGGACAAAAATGTAAGGAAAAGACTTGATCCCATCATGCTAGTAGCCATTTAAGACCTGTTTGATCTACCGCTCTGACCAATTTCGCGAGTAGTAGTAGTTCGCCAGTTAACTGTTTGAGGAGCTAACCTACGTTTACCAGCAGCCTTTGCACCTTCTCTTCGAGCCCAATACAGCTCAATGTGTTTGGCCGAATCAAAGTTTTTCACAGGCTCCCAAGTATCTTCACTAGGATCATCGAACCCTTTCCATTTTACCTTATACTCATAGTTACCAGGAGATCCTCTATGATCAATCACAGCTTGAATTTCGTAATGCTCTGCAGAGAATTCATCAATTGTGATTGGCTGAGGATTCGCAGCGACTTGGTACTTGATATGATGGGTAGGCACATCTCGACTAAGGAGTGCGCCCGTCTTGTCAGCCAGCACATAGGAACCTTTATCGGTTATACTATGAATCAAATAAGGTCCTTCATACCGTTCATCTAACTTATTTTGACGATGAACATTTTTAATCATAACTTTACTACCAATAGGATAGGGTTCGGCAATGACCTTATGTTTCTTCGCAAAGTTAGCATGATCAGCATTTTGTGTATCCACAATACGCTTAGAAATAGCCGGGATAAGAACATCTTGTACAAAACGGTATCGTTTGTCAATGAGTCTATTATCAGCTTTCTCCAAACGTTTGGAATAGTCCACCTTTGAGTAATCAGCCAGACCATTTGGTTGACGATTAAACAAAAGTGTATACGGACGAGATTTATGTAGCCGAGCATACTTGACATTGATGCAGTAATTCACCCACGGAATGAAGTGCTCCCATTGATCCCTCTTACCTTTTAACAACTTGATAGTCGTTAACTTACATATTTTGATAAATGACTCAGAAACCGAGTTACCCAATGGATTGTACCCTAATGACAGGCGATGGTCTATCCCACTGATGTCCATCATAGCACGGACCACCTCATTTATCCCTTCCAGGCCTCTGTCTGAAGTCAACTTGATTGGCCATCCAAAAAGTGAGAAAACTTGAAGCATTTCCCTGGCAATTGTCGTAGCCTTCTTGTCTGGAATGCATCTTATCACAGTAAATCTCGTAAAGTAATCAGTAAGGACAAATAGAAAGTTGCTGCCGAAAGAGCTAGTAACACCCATATCACCGAGATCCATGCACCAATGATCCAAAGGTTGGGCTGCATTGACACTACGGAAAGGATGATATCCCTCTCTAGCGATATTGTACCTGTTACACTCGTCACAATCAGCTAATATTCTTTCTATGTCTTTCCGAATGTTCACCCAGTGAAACCCTTCATGATGAATTGCAGTTTCAACATGTTTGATCCCAAAATGTCCAACCAGATGCTGAGCAATGATCATATTGTCTCTTTCATTAGCAGGAGGAGTGATATAGTCAGCAAACCTAAGCGTACGCAATATGAATTCCTTTTGCTTTTGCGAGACAGCTGTGGTGGTGCCATCTTTGATAAGAGTAGCGTTTACCGCAGTGCGTGCATGGTTGCTAAAAGAATTAGATCGTAACGCCTTAGTTGTCTTGACCAAAGTACGTTTCATTGGAGGCGAAGGTGTGACAACCTTGAGTTTGTTTTTGGAACCCTTTTTCTTTCTCTTTACACTTTCACCACCATCAGCATAGTACCTGCCCCCCAGAAGATGTCGTGCTGAAGCATCAGCATCCGAATCTTCGTAAAGTCGAGATAAAGCATCAGGAATTACGTTAAGGACACCGGGCAAATGCACAATATCGAAAGTATAAGAAAAAATGGTCTCCCACCATCCAAGCATGAGTGCATTGGGGACTTCCTGTGTATTCAAGTAGATCAGACTCTTATGGTCCGTATGTAAGGTAAACTCTCGCATATACAGAAAACGATGAAACTTAACCAAGGCATAGCAAATCCCTAGCAATTCCCTTTTCGTAGTACTGTAGTTACGCTCAGAAACAGACAATTTACGAGATACGAGACCTACATATCGAATTTCATCGTTGACCACTTGATATAAAACCGCGCCAAGAGCAGTTAAACTAGCATCAGTAGCCAAGTGAAATCGAATCGAAAAATCAGGAGGTGACAGCACAAGTGCCATCGTAAGTGCATCCTTCAAGTCGGCAATCGCTTTTGTATGAGACTCATTCCAAACATCTGTTAGATCTTTGTACTGTTTCAAGCTATCAAGATCTCGAGTCAGACGAGAATAACATGGAATGGCAGCACGAAAGTACGACATTAAACCCAAGAAAGATGCCAATTGACGACCAGTGGTAATAGCCGGCCAATCTGCAATGTTGGTAAGTTTTCTACCGTCAGGCAGTAATTTACCATTAATAACACTCCATCCCAAGAGATAAATACTACGCTGAGCGAAGACGACTTTCTCAGGATTGAGCACCAAATTAGCATCGGTTAAACGACGAATTACCTCAGCAACCAACGCATAGTGATCTTGTAGGCTCCCATTACTACTGCATAAGATGTCATCTACATAGCAGGAAACCGAGTGATCACCATCAGTAGGAAACGAAGTAGAACCAGAGCTTGTATTCAAATCAGAGAGCAGTGTTTGCAATGTGCGTACAACCACCGATCCGACATGGCGAATTCCATAAGCAGCCTTTTTATGGGTGTATTGGATATTCGTGAAGGGACAAGTAAATGAAACTTTATGAGCTTGCTCTGGATCCAAACCAAAGCTAGTAAAGCAAGCATGGATATCGAGACAAGTATGAATCATTTTCGTACCAATGCTCTGATGGATATGAGAGATTAAAGGTAACTGTTGTTTGTCATCCACTTCCAAGATAGCATTCAACTTACGAACGTCACACACCACTCTAGGCTTAGACATTGTGTAATTACCATCAGCGTCCTTTTTCTTTACAACCAACAATGGATGATTGAAACGTGTATGACTAGCAGATCTTTCAACAACACCCTCATCAAGCCATATCTGAATTTGTTTGGCAACAGCATCACGATAAGCTTCAGGCAAAGGATATTGAGCTCGCCAAGCGACAGCACCTGGTTTAGTATCAAGCTTAATAATCGAATCCGGCAGATTACACTGAGTATTCTTCATATCAATGCGCGAATTCTCTTCTAATAACCCCTTTAGTGCAAGTAGAAACGGTTGTCTCTCTTCCTCACTACCAAAAGGATGTGCGTTTGGAGTAATACCATCATCAATAGGATCTGGTACACGAGGACCTGATTGAAAGCCATGTTGACTCACCAAGCCCGTAAGACCAATGCCAAGCTTGGACAAAATATCCATACCAAGCAATACAGGTACATTTTCCTCAGAATAGAATGGAAATACTTCAAACAAATGGTTTTTATTTGATTTATTGTAGCTAATGTGCAAACGTACCGCACCTATTCTAGGCACAGTCGTTACTTCATGAGCCATTTGAACAAAGCTCTCATCATCATCATTAGCCTCAAATCCAGCAAGAGAGGTTCCTCCTAAGAATTGAAAGAACTTGTCAGTGACGCACGAAAACGTAGCACCCGTATCCACTAAGCCAAAGCAAATGACATTTTGAACCACAATAGGAACACAAATAGCATTGGTGGTCATAGTAGGTGGAGCACTAAATCTAGCATCGAACTTACATTGCTGAGCAAATATATTTTGTAGCGTATCGTCGTCCACAGACATGCTACTCATCTCTTTTTCAAGAAGAATAGACTGGGCACGATTCACCAGATCAGTATCCTCAAAGATACCATGAGCTTCACTCATCACAGCATCTTGGTCAACATCAACATTGTCACTATCACCAGAAGAAGGAGCAAGGACAACATCATCCACCGATTGTTCAGCAGAGGAGACAGCAGGGGAAGAAGCACCTTTCTCAGCTAACGCACGATCAACACGAGCAGAGAGAAAAGCAGCTTGGATTGCAGCATCCATCGAATGTTTGCCACCACGTTTCTTAGTCATGGCACGCAAAACTTTTTTACCACCATTGCCCTGATGGGTGTTACCACCACCAGTACGAATAGCAGTGTTGCAGTGATGCATCTGCCCCTTTGGTCGAGGACCGTTACATTTGGAGCAAGTCCCTTCAGCAACATGTTCAGCAAATGTTTTGCCAAAACGATTAGCACCAGAACGTGGAGAGTTGGACGAGGGACCATTGGATCTCGACGAAGAGCTGCTTTGCAGAGCGTTTCCACTAGAAGAAGGTGCGTACCGAGACTTCTTTGCTTCGTTCGAAACAGGTATGTCAGCAGCGCGTTTTCTTCCATCAAAAACAGAGCCCAAAGATTCTTGACCCGTCTCAATAGCCATCATATCCATCTTGCGCACGAGAGAGGACACATAATCAATGTCATAAAATGACGATTCTGGTGCCTGACTCATAGCAACCATTAGCAACCTAGCGGTAACCTTGGGGAAAGCGTCAAAAAACACCATCGCAACGACACCCTTATCACTGATGTCAGCTCTATTTCTCAACGTCTTAAACCGCTCTACGAAACCATCAACGGATTCTTCGTTGCCTTTAGTACAACGAAGAAACTCCCTAATTCTTTCGAATCTGAGCTGTTCTTTTGGTGTACCAAAACGACCGATGATAGCTCCCTTCAAGGTAGCCCAAGACACAGTGGAGCCAGATGCTTTCACAAACTCATCAAGCCAATTGCGAAGATCGCCGGGAAGACAAGGAGGAAGCAAACGATACCAGTGTTCGTCAAGATCAAGCGTGCAACTGCTCAACTTATCGGAAAACCGGCGACAACACTCCTCAATGTTGGCAAAAACTTCTTTTTTTCATCTTTGACACGTCCAAACCATTGGAACAAAGGAAGATCATCAGGTACAGTTGAACTATTAGCCGCACCTTGACTAACCACTGTTACTTGGGAAGGACTCTGGTTAGGTGTGACCATAGAGAGAGCTTTCTCTATAGCCTCCAAGTTAGAGCACTTCTTCGACAGGGCAGCCTTCAAAGCGTCGACCTCTTCGTCCGACTTGTCCCCACTGTTCGCAACTTCAGCGATCAACCCATGAACCTCTTGACGAAGTCGCTCTACAGCTCCTCCGTATGAAAGCTCGCTTCCAACAGCTTGAACATCTGAACTCTTGTTCTGTTCTGCAGGAGACACAGTAGAATCATTCATAGTCATATTTTCTGTTTAAATTAGACAGGTAGGTTAAAATCTGGAAGATTCTGATTTACACGATCTTAAAAAATGTTAAGCACAAAGAATAAAAGGATTATTATTTGTAGCTTATAAAAAATGTTCAATATTATAAAAACAAGAAAAGACTTATTTGAATAAGATCAGACACAAAAACTAATGATTTATTGATGAAGACAAGAGTTATTCTATTTATACTAAGTTCTGAATGCCAAAGTAGCAATTTATCTTGTACAACGCTTATCACATCTGGTGAACCTCAGTATTTAGATAGCTGAGATGCACTTCACTTATCATAGCTTGTCCATGTTGTTGCACAACACAGACATATCTACCCATCAAGAATACCTTAATCTTTATAGACAGTTGTAGCCCTTCTGGCACAACATAACTGATTGACACCTTGTTGTTGAAATCGTTTTGCTCTCTCATTCCCACTCTCATTGTTTCTATTTCTGCTGCCTTTGTGGTAGTGTCCGTATTCACTTTGTCCTCCTTCTCTGCTTCTTTCTCGTTTGGTCTTTGTCTCTCTACTCATTTTGCTATATGCAAATGCCTCGTTTTCTCCTTTTTTTTCTTGCTTTTTTTGTGCCACTGAGGTCTGTGGGTTTATTTTGTCTGTGCTGCTGTCTGAACATCGAGGTATCCTCAATTGCATGTCTCATACACCATAGCTTCTTATTCTCTACCCTTTTATCTCACTTGTTTTACTCCTTTTTCCTGCCTGTACTTCTTTTTTACCAGTTTAATTTTTAGTTTAGGACCTTTTTTCCCTTTTCTGGACACTTGCATGTTGTTCCTGCATGGAGATCAAACTATCAATTTAAGCTTTTTTGCTGTACGTCGCTTCTCAAGACTTGCAACTAATGATCCAAAGATCGCATGCATATAAGTCTATATTTTTTACATTGCTAATTCATTGTAATCAATAAACAACCATAAATTTTCGCCTGAGCTACATCCCCATGGATGCTTGAATGGCTCACTTGGTTAGAGCTTCATGCGGAAGCAGTGAGTATGCCGAGAGGTCGTGGGTTCGAATCCCACCTTCGCATCCATATTTTCCGCCTTTCTAACCTGGCATGTTACTCGGTATTTGTGCTTGCACGTTTAGGTGTGCTGCGGTGCGTCTGGCCGGTTTCTACCTTGAGTCCTGTTCGTCTCCCCCGTCTTGCGGCGCGGCCATTGCTATTCCTCCCTCTGTTTCTCCTCCTCTCTGGTGGGTTTTGATGCCGTTTACTTTACTGGTCCCCTCCCTTTTAGCAGCTCCCCTCAACCTTTAATTTAAACATGCTTTTTCCCGCCGAATCACTGTTAGTCTTGCAACATATGATCATACCGATTCCGCAGTTGACTACATTTGTAAATAAATAAAAAACCAATATTAAACTGAGCTACATCCCCACCTTTCTTTCGCTTTTGAAATTTTATATTACGTTCCGCCAAAAATTCAGGTACCACGTGATTAGAAAATTCCAATAAGTGTATCCAAGCAGTAGTAAACAAAGCAGTAATCACCAAACGAGCATACATTAAGTGCCTAGTACTTGAAGTATAACCTGTGAAAACCTCAGCTCGATCGAACAGATATTCATCTTTTTTGAAAAACCCACAAAAAACATCATATTTTTCTTTCGACATCTCAACACCTTTGTATCGATCAACAATGATAATGGACACCGATACACCAGCTACTCTCATGTCGCAGATGGATCTGCAGAGACTAGTATTGACCATGCAACAGGACATCTCTGCCCACAACAGTGCTTTGCAAGAGCTAAATGCCTTGAAAACCACTATTTTGAATCTCCAAAAACAAAATGAATCCCTGACCCAAGAGAATGAGCGTCTGCGTCAGCAACTCAACTCTCAACAAGGTTCCACAACCACTCAAGCGCAACCCAAATCAGCACCCAATGCCACCAAAAAGACTCCCAACAACTCTTGGACCGAAGTAATCAAACGTTCCAAAAAGGTTCGCAACCCTGCCGATGTAACTGACAAACATCGCCAAGCTATTACTCGTGGTTTTAACTTGGCTCCTGAAGGGCCCAAAGGCTACACAACGGTGTACTTTAACCGCTCTCGCCGCTTCACTCGCACTGAAGTCCGCAACAACTTGCATCTGATCAAAGCTGATGCTTCTCGTATCATTGATGTAACGTTCCCTGCTAGAAACATCATTGGCGTCCTAGTCCATTTGCAATACAAGGACAACCTCGTCTCCATTCTCACCAAGAACAACATCAATGTTGTGGAAGGCTTTGATCCTACTGATCCCAAACACCTCGCTGACCCCAAGTTTAAAGAGATGTCCCTCTCTAAGCGTGAGGATGCTGCCTTTGACCTGCAAATCAATCGTTGTGCCAAGTCTCTTGTCTACCTTGCCAATCGTCGTTCTCGTCTTTTTGCTTCTGTTGCTAATCACTTTTTGGAAAATGGTTGGACCACCACTGAATACATTGATTCTGTCGCCCCTGTCAATAACATCTTTGGCTCTTCTGGTTTCAAGAAAAGCTCTGGCTCATCTGATGTTGACATGTCTGATTCCGACGAAGAAGAGTATTAATGATTGAGAGTCCTCTCAGTCATTATACATCCTCCTCGCTCCCTGACCATCCTCTCTCTGCTTCTAATCCGTCCTCATCAATACCAACTATACTCAATAACACTATACCTACTACTCCTCCTCCTCCTACAGCTTTGGCTCCAGTCATTAATAGCGCTTCTCAACTCACTCCACTCACCATTGGCCTCTGGAACGCTCGCGGTCTCAGAGATACCACCATTGATGATGTTCTCCGTTATTGCCAATCCTTCTCTGTGCTGTTCATTACCGAAACATGGCTGAACCGCCATCCCATCCGACTACCCACCAATTGGCAGCAATTCCACTTACCTGGCGTCACTGTCGCAGGCGGTGGTCGTGGCTCTCGTGGCATTACATGCTTAATCAACCCTTCCTGTCCCCTTACAGCATTCCAGACGCCTTTGCCCTCTGCTCTTCAAGAGTTTGCTTTGGGTATTCAACTTGGTCGTGAACTTCGGCTCATTTGTCTGTATATACCACCTGAGCAAGCGGATCTCTATACTGAAAATGTCTCTTCCATCCTGAATGCGATCCCGTTGGATCATGACACAATCATCTGTGGCGATCTGAATGCCCGCATGGGTAGCTTTGTTGGTGACTCCTCTACAAATAACCGTGGTCGTCTACTTCAAGAGTACTGTGCCGATAATCAATTAAACGTTTTGAACTGTCAACTAGCCCACTCTACACCTACCTTTGAGGACCGTCGTAGTGGGCGGAATGTAAGTAGCATTGTCGATTACTACATCTCAAATGTAGAATCACTTTCCTTTGCCTCTCTGGATACCTCATCTCCACCTTCTTCCTCCTCAATTAGTATTTACTCTGACTTGTCTTTGGGATCTGATCATAAACTGATGTCTCTGACGTTTGATTACCACTCAAACGAACCTGCTCTTGCTATGCCTGCTACGCCATCACCATCACCTCGTCTCCTATGGAAGCTCTCACGTCTACAAGAAACGGATGTACGCAATTTGTATGCACAACGCTTTACAGCCCTCTCTCAACCGTTGCTACAACAGCTGATTTCGCTTGTGCGCTCACCACCTGATACACAACCTCCAATCGATACCCTCAACAGTGATCTCACCAATTGTATATATCAGGCACTGGATGAATCCGTTACTCGGCAATCCCAGCGACCCAACTTTTGGAAGAAATTCTGGACCCTCGATCTTCAACGGCTCTGTGATCATCGTGAAGCTCTCTATCGTAAATATCGTCGTTGTCCCGCTTCATTGGACAAGGCATATTGGTGGAATCAACATGTGGAAGCATATCAAAAGTTCAAACAAGCCCTTCGTAGAGCTAAACAGGTTTCGTGGCACGCATTCTGTGAATCTTTATTCAAGCAAGACTTTTCAAAGGCCATGTCAAAAATCAAGTTGATCAAATCCAGACGACAAAGACAATCAGGGTATCTACATGTGGACGGTGCTCAAGCTGGTGCTAATGCTATGCGTGATCACCTTGCTACCATTTATGCTGGATCCAATCTCCCAACAAATCGACCTCCATGCCCTTTTGCTACACATGGTAGACATCTGCCATATGGTGTTCCTCCTCCTCAGTCAGCCTCCCATCTTGGTGGTACTCGTCTGGCAAATGGTGACATCAGTACATTGAATCCGCATGCTTCTCCTTTCATCCCATCATACCTCTCACATAGAACTCTACCACATGATGACTCTGACCCAACACGTCGTGTTGTCTCAGCATCGGTCCACAACGAAGCTTTTGACGAGATTATTAGTATTGACCATATCATTCAGCAGATCAAGTCGTTGCCATACCGTAAAGCACCTGGCCGTGATTCAATTCGTGGTGAAATGCTGAAACCCATTCAGAAACCACTTGCCACTGTTCTGTCATACCTCTTTGCTCTGACCTATCAATGGTCTTACACACCAGCGGATTGGCGTCATGGTAATGTTTGTAGCATCTACAAGAAGGGACCTGTCACGGAGGCATCAAGCTTTCGGCCCATCTCATTGACTAGTACACTGAGAAAACTCTTTGAAATGTGCCTTGCTCCCCTTGTCCTCACCATTTCACCACCATTAGACGTAGCCCAGAATGGTTTCCGATCCGCAAGAAGTGCACTTGATAGTGCTCTTAGTCTCCAAGACTTAATGAAAGACTACCAGAACCAACACTACCACTGGCCAACTGTGTGCTTCCTTGATATCAAGAGTGCCTATGATGTTGTTGATCGCCGTGTGATCTGGAATTCGCTGCTCTCTGCCAATGCTCCAATGCCACTTGTCTCATTGCTCTCCAATTTGTTTGACGATGTTTCTATTTCAGTGCTGAATCAGCAATGCGTGTCCCAAGAACTCTCACTGCATACTGGATTGCTTCAAGGCTCCACCCTTAGTCCCCACTTATTCAGTATCTTTATCAACTCACTGCCAGCTTTGTTGCGTCAAGCTGCATCGTCCTCCACCACTCGTGTCATGTCAACATCACCATCATGTGCTCCCTCTCCTCTTTGGTCCGTCATAACACCCACTCATGCTACTAATATTGCTATTAATGCTTTATTATATGCTGATGATGTTGCTATTCTAGGTTCTGCTCGTGAAGTAAAACAGATGCTGACACTAGCTGAATCACATTCCCTTGCACTTGGGTATCGCTGGGCTCCTGCCAAATGTGCTATCATCAATCCACCGTCCTCCACCTCATCTACCTTTGTTGACCTGACCTTGTATGGAGAATCTCTTCCTGTTGTCAATGAATTTGTGTATCTCGGTATTCCATTTGACCGCAAGGGCATCTGCACAGCATCTATTGTCAAGAAATGTCAGCGTGGTACCATGGCTTCGATGGCTCAGCTTAACTCCATTGGATGCAATCGTTCTGGCTTCCCTCTGCTCTTCTCCACCAAGTTGTATGCTTCATTCATCAGACCCAAACTGGAATATGGTATTGGCATTGCCAATATGCGTGTTGCTGATTTCAAGGCTCTTGAAAAGGTCCAAGATACGTGCCTCCGCATGATATTTGGTGGCCATCGTGCTGCTTCCACCATGGTGTTTCGACACATGACAAATCTGCCTCTGATGCGACAACGTGCTGCTATACTGGTGACTCAATTCTGCTTGCGTTCACAATTCCTCCCAGAAGATGGCCTGCTGATACTGCTCTCTGATTCTCTACCTGGTTCATCTTTGAAAAGATTAAAAAAGCAACACATGGCTGCCCGCGCGCTTGATGAAGTACCTTTTGCAAATCAACGTCACATGAAACAATGGTTCCTTGCTGAACGCCAACATTGGCACGCTGAGTTCCTGACAAAAACAGACATGGTGCTGATCCGTGCTTGCCGACCCACTATTGGCATTGATCCTGTTATGTATGTACCTGCCAGTCGTCCTTGTCGTAGTCGTCTTATTCGTTATAGAATGGGATGGCTTCCGGGTAAGCCACGACCTTGTGCATGCAATGAAGATCATACATCCCGTCGCCATCTACATGAATGCCCCACTTTGCCACCTACTTTGCTTCTGTCTCTTCCTGTTCCGCCTGCTGACTTCACCGGCACCATCATTGACCATGCTTTGAACTTGATTCCATCCTCCTCATCTCCTTCCAACTGTCCACCCTGGTGGTCTGATCTCTGTACCTTGCTGTGGCATTTTGACCAGCTCTGTAATCCCGATGGCGATTACACAACGGATCCAGTTCCAGGACAAGTGTGGGCTTCCCCGGCCTAACATGCGTCTACTGACATCCTGCTCTGTGGTGAACCGATTGTGATCTGCTTCCTCTGTTTGCCCCTCCACTGCTACACTCTTTTACGCACGATGCGAGGGAATTCATGTTGTCTTTGATCTTTCTTATTAGCCATGTGCCTCCCACCCACCACCCAGACAATTCAAATATTGCATAGCGTTCCTGAAATATTTGTCGCTCCCTGAATCCCAGAACCTCGGTTCTGACACTTCCTCACATTCGCCTCCCAAGTGCTAGCAATAATGATCAAAATATCGAATGCATTTAGCCTTTACTTTATTAATTTCTTCTTGCTTTTAATAAACACATACATTTTCGCCTGAGCTACATCCCCATCTCTTTCCGTTTTTCATCACTTTTTGCCACCTTCCCCCGGCAAAAAGTATTTCCTCACTATAAAAGCGGTTTATCTCGACAACTAGTTCACCAAACAATACCAAATTACAGCAGTAGACTTTCGTTTATCCATAGTTTATTGTATATTAATTTCAGTCTTGTTGAACAACTTGCCAGTTTCTTTGAATCCTAGTAATTTTTCACAAAATGACTACGCCAATCTCTCAAAGCCTACAAGGTTTTGACATCAGTCAGTTGCCCATGTTACTTGAGCACATTCAGCAGCAACTTGCCTCAGTTCAGGAGAAAGTACATGAACATGATCACCTCTTGGAGCGTATGAACAAGTTAGAAGAGGAAAACCAAGCCCTAAAAAAAAATCTTTTGGCCAAGGACCTGGTAATTCAAGAATTACAGGGCCAACTATCACGTGGAACTACTCAAGCCCCTACACCTGAGGTAGATCAGGAACGTCCGTTCATCTCTCAGGTCGTACAGTCCCAAGATCCTGCTACTACTGCTAGTACCACTATTGCTACCGATACTGCCACTAAAGGTAGTTATCTCTCTGCTGCTCGCTCTGGAGCTAAACGCCCTGATCCTGTTCGTACAGCCAAACGCCGTCTTGCTGCTGGCCGTCTCTTCCAATCTGCTGCTGTTAAGGGCCAACAGGGATA
The DNA here is from genome assembly GCF_035048745.1 of Mucor velutinosus. NCBI lineage: Eukaryota > Fungi > Mucoromycota > Mucoromycetes > Mucorales > Mucoraceae > Mucor > Mucor velutinosus. Next base: position 1,696,106 of record NW_027041893.1, on the reverse strand, counting down.
CCAATATGTCTACCTTGGTAGATCTGGTAAGATCCAGCGCTCTGAGGTTCGTGCTACCCTCCGAAAGGTTGGTGTTGATACTGGTCGTGTTCTCGACATTTGTTTCCCTGCTTCTGGTGTTATTGGAGTTCTGGTCCATATCCAATATGTCGACACTTTTCTTGCTTACATGCACAAGTGCGAAGCTGAGCTCATCGAGAATTTTGAGCCTCTGGATCCCAAGCACATTGCTGATCCCCAATATGCAAACCTTGCTATTGCGGATCGAGAACAACTGATCTACGAGTTTACAAACACTCGTGCTCTGCAAACTCTTTCCTTCCTTCGTCCTCTCAATGTCAGTGGTGTTGGAAAATACTTTGTCTCTGCTGGATGGATTTCCCAAGAGGAACTTGATACAGCTGTTTCCGAAGCCATGGGCCGCCTTGCTGTAAAAGAACCCAAGAAGGCTCAATTCTTGCTCAAGCGTAGAAAAGCTTCTGACAGCAATGACTCTGCTATGGAACTCTAATGAGCTCTATAATACATCAGAGTCATATCAACAACAACCCTGTCCACTCCTTTCCTGTCTCTCTTTCCCTTTGGAATGCCAATGGTCTCCGTCAATCAGTTGTGCACGATGTCCTCTCACATGTATTGGATACGCATGTTCTCCTTGTCACTGAAACTTGGCTTCTATCTGGTTCTTTCCCTTCCGACTGGTCTCAATTCCATCTATATGGCACAAAAGTACCTGGCGCTTTTGGCCGTGGTTCTGGTGGTGTTACAGCCTTTGTCTCTCCTTCCTGTCCTTTCTCTGTCTCTCAACTCCCGTCTTACAATCCTCACACTCTGTCCCTTAAGGTTGGCACCCTTACGGTTCATTGTGTGTATCTGCCTCCACCCTTATCCTCGGATAAGGTGCTCTCGCTCCTTCGCTCGTTACCTATAACTAGTGATACAATCCTTTGTGGTGATTTCAATGCTCGCTTTGGATCTCTACTAGGTGATACTACTGCTAATCCCCGTGGTAACTCTCTACTACCATGGATTGAGGAGGCTTCGTTGTCGATCCTCAATGAGTCTCTAGCTTATGGTACACCCACCTTTACAACATTTCGGCGACAACAAGAGGTACACAGCATCATTGATCTGTTCCTTACCAACATTGGCGAGACGGCTATGTTGAATTCTCAACTGGTGGTTGACTCTGATCTGTCCCTTGGTTCTGATCATCGGCTGATGGTACTTACTTTCGAGTATGTGCCCCCTCCCGATGATACTCTTGGTTCTGGTAACTCTGGTGGTTTGGCCCCTAGACGGCAATGGAAGCTCTCGAAATTGAGGAAAAAGCGGCCTTTGGGCTTGCTTCGTGAATCCTTTCGATCTTCTGTTGCTCCTTTGGTTGATTCTCTCTCTGGTTTGGTCTCTGCTCCTGATGGAGTTCGTCCTGATATTGATGCACTCAATGATTCTCTGAATTGTTGTTTGTATGAATCTCTTGACGGGTCAATTGGTGTGAAATCTGGTCGCCCTGGTCACTGGAAAAAGTACTGGACACAAGAAATTGAAGATGCAGCTCGTGAAAGAGATGCCTCATATAGTCGATGGCGATGGGCAAGTGGCTTTGCCAAAGTTGAAACATGGGGTATATATCAAACTGCTCTTAGACGTTTTCGCTCTCTGATACAGGCTGCCAAAAGAAAGTCGTGGAACACATTCTGCTCTAATCTGGAAAAGGATTTCTCTAAAGCTACTGCTGCTATCAAACGCATAAAGCGAAACAAAGAATCCTCTGCTACTTATAGCTATCCAGATGGTCCAGCTGCTTCAGTAACAGCAATGGCATCACATCTTGCATCTGTATACAATGGTACACTCCTTAACTCTGCTTCTCGTCCTGTTGCTCCTAAACCGAATGTATCGGATCTACCCTACAATGATCCCTCTGTTACAAATCTGTTTGATGCTGATACTATTGTCTCTCTGATTAAGCGATTGCCAAATGGAAAAGCTCCTGGTCCTGATCATCTGAAAGCTGAAATGCTGAAGGCTCTAGCATCTGACATTGCACCCGTATTGTCTCTGCTATTTACGCTTTGCTCTCAATGGTCGTACACTCCTGTATTGTGGCGACATGCTCAAGTCTTCCCCATTCACAAGAAAGGTGATGTATCTGATCCTGCAAACTTTCGTCCAATTTCGCTTACTTCGGTGATGCGTAAATTGTTCGAATTCTCTCTGATGCCTGCTCTTGATGAACATTCGCCTGCACTTGATGTTGCTCAAGGTGGTTTTCGTCCACAACGTAGTCCTCTGGATCAAGCCCTCTGTTTACATGACTTGATGCATGACTACTTCCTCACTCATCACCACTATCCTGTTGTAGCCTTTCTGGACATCAAATCTGCATACGATACAGTGGATCGCAACGTTATTTGGGATGCTCTTGCTCATTCTTCACTACCTCGTCCAATCCTTAGTTTATTGATCAATATGTTCGATGATGTACTAGTCTCTGTACTGATTGCAAACCACAACTCTGACCCTTTTTCGCCTGCTACTGGTGTACTCCAAGGTTCAGTGCTCAGTCCGCACTTGTACTCTCTGTACATCAACTCTCTGCCTGCTGTTCTTCGTGCTGCTGTCAACCGTGGTACTATGGTATCTCCACCCGGAATGCATCCTGTTCATATCAATAGTTTACTCTTTGCTGATGATGTGGCCATATTTGGCTCTCGTACTGATGTGCAAACCATGTTGGATGTCGCTTCAGATCACTCGTTCTCTCTTGGCTACAGATGGAAACCATCAAAATGTGCTGTACTTTGTGCTCCCACTGCCTCTACTCGTCATCCATTGTCCCTATACGGTGAACCTCTTCCTGTGGTAGAGGAATTCACGTATCTTGGTATGCCGTTTAGATATAAAGGTCTGTATGCCCCTGGGATTCTCAATCTGCGTGCTTCTGGTGCTATCAAGACAATGGCATTATTGAATTCGGTTGGTGTCAATCGAAATGGTTTTTCTCTGTTGCTTTGTGCTCGTTTGTATAAAAGCTTTATTCGACCCAAGCTGGAATACGGCTTAGCTATATCGCATCTCTCTTTCCGTGACTTCAAGGCTCTTGATGCTCTGCAAAATCGATTGGTTGGTATGTTTGTTGGTAGTACGTGGTACAATGTTGCCAAACATTTGACCTGTATTCCCAGCATGAAGCATCGATATAATATCCTGGCAACACGTTATGCTCTTCGTGCTGATACTCTCCCTGATGATTGCTTGTTGGTTCTGCTTCGTCGTGGATTACTGTACACTCGTCTAGACAGATTTATTTGTCAAAACCCGTTGTATCTGACACTACCTGATCCGCCGCCATTCACCACTGCTGGTCTTACTGAAGTCTTTGATTCGTATTGGCAAGATCAAGTAGATCATCAACTTGCTGCTGCTGCTGTTTCTGGTACCCAGACCCTCCTCCGTGCTTGTCGTCGTTCTGTATCTCGTCCAGATCCCATTTTGTACCTACCAATTGGTCGATCTGCTCGAAGTCGCCTTGTTCGCTGGCGTCTTGGACGTTTCACAAACATGCGTGAAGAGTGTCCGTGCGTGATGGGTGATTTTATACAGTGCGCGAAAAAAACGTTCCAGTGTTTTGCCAATTCGTAGTTTTACACTTACAGCTCTGTCAATTTTTTCCAGTTTGAAAACTAAAGTAAGACTACGAAAGTTTGGGTTTTTGGCCATAAAATGAACTACTAAAATAATTGATACAGTAGATATTGAGCTAGTGCAACTGACGTGAAGTAAAAAAATTCGATTTTGTAAAATTGGAAATATCGCTTGATGACCTTATTGTTTGTATACATTCCACAAAAATAATCCGAGAGCCGTAATTTTTTATATCAGTTATGTTTAAAATGTTAGTTATCCGAGGAATGCTTAAAAAAGTATAAAGAAGCCTGAGATTTTGGTCTTTTCCCTCATTATATTTTACCATCTTTACTTCATCACTTTTTTTAACATGACACGTCCCATTCCTCAGGAGGTTCAAGGATCTGTCAACGCTCTTTTCAACCAAGGTTGTTCCCTCCGTGCCATTCAAAAAATCTTTCCAGATTTGTCTGTCAGTGTACGTTCTCGCTATAGGAAGAAGTTTCTTGGTCATTCAAAACATGCCAAACCCGGAAGACGCAGCAAAATCACTACGCAGAATATGAACTACATTGAGAGGAATCTCCGCAATGGTAATTTAGACGGCCCCAAGGGTGTGCAGTGCTACCTTGCTCATATGGGAGTTCAGATGACTTTGAGGAATATACAGTATATACTCAAGCGCAAAGGGTTCAAGGCTAAAAGAAAGGTAAATATCACTACGGCCCAACTGATGTTCTCACAGAACATCGATGCGCTCTTTTGGGAACATCGATGTTCTCGTGAGCACCTCGATGTTCCCATATCAGAACATTTGGCTTTACACTGTGAAGATAGTTATCAGATATGCGCTTTTAAATGGTATGGTCAGACTTTTTGAGTTCTTTTGTTTATTTTTCGTACCGAACGCCAATTCGTAGCATCATTATCTACGAAGTTAGAAGCCTCCAAACTTGCTCAATTTGAAACAAATCAGGAGAAAAATCACGTGACCCGAGTTTCTGGTTACTTTGAGTCGCTATGTCAAAGTGGTAATATTCCTGACTAACAAACTGAAGGTCGCCAGTTCGAATCCGAGCAAACTCGTTTTTTCTTCGTTGGACGTTAACCTTGCTGGGTTAATTATGCTTTTCTCAAAATGCTTTGATGGTCAGTGATGCGGATCCTTTTCTTTTATTATTTTTTTTTATAATTATTTTGCGCATGCCTTCATGGACAACAAAGCTGTAAGAGGTATACAAGTATGATTAATGAATGTAGCTATGTATTGTATTGACAAATGTATTATCTTTTATTTCGTAGCCTCAAGTGGGTAGTTTTACGCGAAAGCAAAAAAAAAAAATCTGTATGTTGCGATTTCAATCCTCGTTAAAGGTTGCGAATATCGCCAGCATCGATCGACATATCTTGTTCAAACGCATGGTAGTTTGCAATGACGCTAAAGTGCAAGTCGTTATCCAAAGATTTCACCAATCCCACTTGCATCTCAACATCGTCAATAGAAATGACAGCATACTTGGGATCAATCACTCTCGGCACCCTTCTTGCAATTTGTTGTTCGACAGGCTCATTCATACGAACAAAAGGGACAGACCTGTCGTGAGAAGCAACACCATGATTTTTCATGGTTTCAACGAAAGCCAAAAAGTAGGTCGACCCATCATAGACATGTTGGAAAAAGAATATCACTCGCGAAACAAACCAACAGGAGACAGGGTGGTTAAGTCGATTGAGGTGAGTTGACCTAAACATGACCAGATGGTTGCTTCTACAAAACTCATGCATCTTCTCTCTGTATATTTCTGATCCTATGACAGTAGAACCGATTAGAGCACGATGGGCAACCTTGATCGTCATTGACAATGGACTGTTCAGCCTTTGAAGAGAGAATATCCTGCAATAGTATTTCGACAAAGCACGCTTGAATCTTGCAATTGGAACACCATGGAGTTCAGCACGATCAGTACCATCGAAGCCAAAATGATGATCCAAATTTGTCTCTTCTTGATCAGGTTCCCACAACTGTGAGCTTGTTAGAGATTCTGGATGATTGAGGTATGTGGTGGATGCATATGGCTGCGGTCGAATGCCTTGGAGGAACTCATTTGAGTCGAAGATCCTTTTCAGCTGGTTTCTGATTGCAACAATTTCAATCAAGTTGGAAGATTGCTTGCCTGTCCTTGACTTGCCAGTTATCAAATCACCAAACTTTCCAATGCTTCTGTAAAATGGATGATGTTGTTATGTAAGTAACTGGATGTGTGTGATAAACATAGCATGTATAGATGACTAACCGTTCTTGACTTCGTGAGGAGTAGGCTACAATTGGCCCCATTTCTCTTATCATCCACACTACATGTGTAAGCTGATGCATTACGGGACGGAAGACCGAAAGTGACAAGCACATGGCATCTCTCTGAGCTTTGCAGTAGTCAATGAAGAAGTCAATGCATTCATCAATCTCTGCCAACCTAGACTCAGTGAACTCCCATTGCAATGCAAGACAGACGCCTCTAACCAGCTTCATGATTGCTTTCCTAGCCTGTGGACTGGCTAATTCTGGGACAAAGAGAGTAGGTATGATGGTCTATTTCAAATCAGAATAATCAGATCCTAATTCACGCCTTACATGTGTACGTTTGCAGATTACAGTGGATCTGATCTTACCAGCAAATTATCAAGATAGTCAACACTGCGGGTGCCTCGTAGCTTCTCCACCAGATTCAAAAAGCTTCCATCAAATGCAACTGGTATATGTGATCTTGTGTCCTCAATTGCTTTGCCAATCTCGAACAGCCGTTGCTTTGGAATGAAAAATGGATAATTTTCTCGCTCCAATTCACCATCTGGATATGTGTAGAAGAACTTTGTGTTGTTCGGAGACAGGTCGACAGTGAGCATCTCGAAGAGTTCTGAACCAACACCTCGTGCTAATGTATGCATTTCTTCGAATCCAAAGCATTGGGGTGCAATGCATGACGATAGCTGATTGAAAAGGCTGACACCGTTGAATCCAAGGTTGGACTCAGCCCTCTCGTAATCTTCATTCGTACGCATGCTTCCAGCATTTGGAAAGTACATTCCATGGCTGCGATTATCAGGGTGCATACCACGCGAAAGACACCAACGACAGCCATACTCAGATGCATGATGAGCACACTTGCTCCAGTCAAACACGGCTAGAATAAAGCAGGTAGGTAAATCAATTTCATGTTAGCCATTGTGGATGCTGATTAGTTGCTTTATCAATCAGGATATTTACCTGGAGTATCACCACCACAAATTAGAGGATGAACCTTCAAACGAATTGGCCCAGCATCATTTGTTTCGACTACCATTCCATACGTAGAAAGCCACTGGAGCTCTGCCAAGATGATGGAAATGAACGAGTCAAATGATTTGGGCTTCTTTTTTCCTGGAAAGATACAAAGCTCGTGCGTGTACTCCTCCTTGTAACGCTTGTGTGGATCGTAATTGAACACCATCAGATGAATAATTGTGAATAGCCGATCACCTCTCTTTTCAACTACAAAGCCATCATTCATGATCGCAACTGCGATATCCAGGTCATTTGTGAAATGCGTATTCTTGATGGACTTGTACGTGGCGCCGTCAAATACGTCGGCAATGATAACATCGGATGGATTCTCTTCAAGGTCTCTGTTGTCGTAGGCATGTCGGTACCGAAGCTCCTCTCTCGTTATTGGATTCGCAACTAATCGTGATACGATGTCTCCAATTGACATGACTTTCATTGTTGACAGGGCTCGAAGATCTCCCCGTGCATCGTATCTTTCATGGGAACAAATATCACAAATTGTCTCCTCGTCGTCTACTTCCAATGCGTACAGCTTGCAGCCATTGATACACACATCATATTCATGGGATGTCAACGATGATTGGCGCTGAAGCATGCTTTGCACACGAGGGCCATGCATGATCTCCGGATTGCTTTCTATCAGTTCATGGGGGGAGGATCGGAAGCTGGTGAGTTATTGTATAAATGACATGTCATTGCAATGCGAATTACCTCGACTAATTTTTTCTGTATCTCTCAAAACAGTGTTCATCAACCTGACCAACTTTCTGTATGCATCCCGTGGTATAGCAAAATCATTGACGATATCATACAGCTCAATCGAAACCAGTTCTGTGGTTGTATATGTATTTTGGTTGATGTCTTCGAGGGATCTGCAATCGTAGAAGCAAGCCTGATCTTCTGCATCTGGGTCGACTACTCCAACTGTCTTGTATTTGACATTTAGCAAATCAAATTCAAGCCCTGGTTCTTCTGGATTGTCTCCTGTTATCGCATGTGTGGAATCCGCTATTGTGAGTATATACATCTACTTTAGCGCTGAAATTCCTTACCATTATTATCGACAATAGGCAGCAGATCAGCAGCACCCGGCGTCTGTTCAAAGCCTGCGTAGTCATAATCAGCATCGTCAGCAGCAGGAATCATTTCTTCAATATCACTCATGGCATCATCATCATGCAGCTGGTTTGCATGATCTGAATTGGCTGTGACTAGCGCACTGGGGGGAGATTGTGGCTGTATCAGCGTTGTTTCCACTGGAGGTTGCTCTTCCATTTCAACATCTTGATCTTCATTCAAAATGGGAGCACGACAGTTTCGGCGATGGTTGCGTAGAGCACGGGCACTGTCAAAGCTGGTATAGCAATTTGTACAGAAGGATGGCTCTGTTTCTCGTGATATACGGATTGAGAATGACATGTTTGGAGAAACCAAGAAAAATAGGCAAGTAAAAACAAATTTCAAGTGGCAGCTTTATATACTAATTCAAGTTTTATTTGCGCTCGCCAACAAATGCGTTTATCATCGTTTACAAGCAAGTGATACGTAGTCTTGCATATAACGTTTGGTAACTCAAAGTCCAAGATCAAGTAAGGAACGTGTTTCCTATGATGTGATATGTCGCCTCAGGCTACTTCTACGTCATTTCACTTTCAACATCATGTCAAATCGAGTGGTATTCACTGTGCACATATGCTTATACTATGGGCGTACAATGAGGTCAGCATTACTTGCATGAAGCCTGTGAACCGAATGACGTTCAACAACGTGGTGGTGTGTGCGCAACGAGATATACGGTACAACACAACTCTGAACATATCTTTTCTTTGCTTACTAAACTTTTATTATCAGCGCGAACCATGAACAATAACAACAACAACAACAACAACAACAACAACAACAACGCTGCCAGTATTGACTTCACCGCAAGACTCTTGCAAGAAATGATGGCAATGAGATCCGAAATCAGCCAACAAGGCGTACAACTGAACGTCTTGAATGATGGATTTCGACAGCAATTCATGTCGCCATTGGAAGACGCAGGCAGCGATTTGGCAACAAGAAGCATCCTGGATCCCACTTACAGAAGCCAGGTACTATCAAACAGCAACAGAAGAGGTCCTCGGGTAATTGAAGCAAACCCTACCGGCAGGGCCAGAGCTTCTCCTGTGGAGAGATACAACGCAATGCTCCAGCATCTACACAAACTATGCAATGGGGCATCTGTACCCGATTTGACACCAGGGCAGCTCAAATCGCGCAGGGAGAAGCTCCACCGCACAGCAAAGAGGGTCTTGGAGGCTATACTGGTGATGCATCCGAATATCTCGCATTGGAATGCCCTGGACCATGTGCAGGATGAACAGGTATATTACAGCCTGGCACTGGAGGAGCAGGCCCTGCAACGGGACAATCTCATGATTTGTCTCTGCAAGAAGCAGTGGTGTGCCAGGTTGTTGCTCTCCCAGGCCTTCAAAGCAAATAGAGCAAGCAGAAACCGAGCTGCTGCTGCTGATGCTGCTGCTGATGCTGCTGCCAATGTTGCCAATGCTGCCAATGCTGCTGCCAATGTGTCTTTGCAAGAAAACGAGGCAAGAAGCCATCTTCTGGTAAGTAGCTCCTATTATTTGTTTTGGCCATGGCTAACATCTAAGTATTGGAAACATTTCAAATGCTTTTAGGAGACTGAATCAGCAATTGTTGGAGACAGTGATATTGCCCAGCTTGCTCAAACTGCCGGTGTTGGTAATGCTGAGGATGATGACAACCTTAGTACTACTAGCAATATGTAATGGTGTGTGCGTTTGTGAGATCTTGTATATTTCATCCAAAATAAAATTACTTTGCTTTTGTACATTTGATGCTGCCTTGCTCTATTGGGATTTGAGATGATGGATTAGCTGCGATGCCACATTTAAAATCACATTTGATAGGTCACTTCAGCTTAAAAAGTTACTTGATTTGGTTACATCAGTCTGATACTGTGCATGATTAGAGCGTGTTTCTATATTTTTAGATCGAAACTTTGTATATTTAGGTCATCCCTTGAGAAAAAAGTGCTTTTGTTTCTCTTTTTTCTTCATTTTTCATCTATTTTCACTTTAATTCTATCAGCATAAGAGACATGTACTCTGTAGCAGCAAGAAGAAGAGGCAGCATTTACCGTCCATGGCTTTAAAGGTGGAGGCTAGGTTTCAATGCCATTGAAGAAGGAATACCATTTCAAATGTGCGCCGTGGGAAGCTTCATATCCCTGCCATAGTATCCAGGATGGAATCTTCATTTACACCCTTTCGAGACAACAAATTTATGGTATGTCCAATGCTTCTTGCCATATAAAAGCTAACAAATATCTTGTAGAAATGTAAAGGCGACTTTGCCAGGTCAATTTCGATGTCGCAAGTATGCCATTTGGTTAACCGTTTCCCTCCATCCTGCTGGTTCCATTTATCTGCTTTCTTGCTATCACTGTTCAAGTAGTAAGTCATCTTTTGCTGCATCATCAGGAAAAATCAGTCGTTACTCACCTGATAAGTTAACTAGTGCCAGCGTCGAGTGGGTCTGGCGGGTTTGGCTTGATAACTGAGCACATCTCTTGCATACTTTATGGATCCCCTTTTGCATCCAGTGAACAATGGCAGATGCTTCATAGTTGAATGATGCGGTCTATACATCTGATACTTCTGACGGCATAAGACGCATTAACATTCGTTCGATGTTTTCTTTTCAAGAATGTCTGCTCCCAATGAGTCGCTGCCTGGTGGTGTGCTGTACTTTCTATCTGTCTTGTGAAAGAGGTATTGTAGTCATCACGCCTTTGCTGGAACGCTTTACTAACTTGATTCAGTTCACATCTTTGCTGATAGGTACATGCACATCTTTGATATTATGCTGGCTTTTGTACAATTCGTTGCTCTACATGGAACACTGTTGATGGCTTCAACCTTTTCATTCTATGCTCTCTCTGGATCTCGCCTGGAAACATCACTTTTATATTGCCCTAAAAACTGATAATATTGGGAAACACGAAACAGTTCATACTGATCCAGGCTATTATTCTCAATTATCTTTGACTCTACTATAGCCTACAGCATGACCATTACCACTACAAGGCTTTACTATTGCACGTTTTTGGCACGTAGCCTTCGTTTACCCATTAAAATTAACCAATAATAAATGTATAAATATTTAAACCACAATTTCTGAGCCAATGAAAGCTGCCAATATTTAAACCACGAATTATGGGCCAATAAAAGCTACCAATATTTAAGCTGATTCAGACCTTCAATGATCCCATTTCAGCTCATCGATAGGTTCATGCGCGATCATGAATGTTCTCATTTGAGAACATGGATTTGCTCATTTAAGAACATCGATATTTTGATTTGAGAACATCGATGCGCTCATAAACAGCTACATTTGCTCTTATTTAAGAACATGGATGTGCTCATATGGGAACATCTCGGATGTTCTTATGAGAACATCGGCCGACTTATAATAGATCTTTAGGAACGCCGATGTTCCCATATGAGAGCATTTTCCACTTTTTGGGAACATCGATGCTCTCGAATGAGAACATAAAATAGATTCTTATATGAGCACCTCGATGTTCTCATGAGAACATCAGTTGGGCCGTAGTGTGGGGATCAGACGGCAAATCTTTCTACTGGACTGACAGGCCCACTGAGTTGATGCCTCATCAAACTGAGGCTCAAGTTCAGGGAGGTGGTGGTGGCGTTGTTTTCTGGGGCATGATAACAGCGGAGGGACCCAGCTATGGCTCCACCATTACCGAAGGAACTGTTAACTCAGAAGTTTATGCTGAAATTCTGGACTCATCTTTGCTAGACACTATCGAGTACTATGGGCTGGACAAGAAAACGTTTAGATTCCAGCAAGATAACGCAAGACCACATACTTCTGGTCCCATTAAAAAATAGTTCACGCATCACGGATTCTCTGTTCAAAATGTTCTTGATTGGCCTCCCCCCAAAGCCCTGACCTAAACCCCATTGAACATGTCAGGCATCAACTAAAACGTCGTTTGAACAAGTACCCTACTAGGGCCGCCAGCATTTCTGAGTTAGAAGACAGAATTGAACAGGAATGTTATAAATTCACAAAAGAAGACTGTCTTAAATACATAGGCAGCATGCCACGCCGAATCAAAGCGGTTATCAAGAGTAAAGGTGGTCCAACTAAATATTGAGCTTTTTTATGAACTTTAATAAATTCGACTTTTCACTTTTCATGTGGCTACCATTCTTTTTCTAATTACGTGAATAAAGTGCATAATATATCATCTGATAGCCAACTACTTAGGCTATTTATGAAACTAAGCAAACCCCAGTAGCTTTGATATTTGCAGAGAAAACTGACTATAAGTGCAATTTGGCAAAACACTGGAACGTTTTTTTCGCGCACTGTATATGTAGATTTTAAACAATCCATTATTAATAAAGAGGGAAAGAAATCGAATTTACTACTTAGATACTACGATTTTGCATATTCGCTTCGCAACAATCAAGCCCTCGTATAGATCAATACTATGAAAGGCAGGGCTGGATTATATGTGAATACAACACGTAGAAAGACATGGCTTACAGATTTACTGAGTTTATTAAAGATGAATGCATAGAATACCCCCAAAGAGTAGCACGCTTTATTATGTTGCCTTTGTTGCAGAAGCGGGCCCATACTGTTTAATTTTATTAATAGGATGCTATCTATTGCACGGCATGAGATAGTAAAACGATAACATACATGAAAAATTGTCTTTTAATACTATACGATACAATGTTTGCCATAATATTCATTAGATACTGTTTCTCAATCGCTTGATGACCGTGTGGAATATACAAAATAATCCAATCAGACTGTAGATAATAATCTTCATAAACTGCTACTGTAGTGGAATTAGGTTCTCGAAATTTTGTGGTACTATATTCGCTTTTACTATGCCATCGCGTTGTTGAACAGTTCGTAATATATGAATGTTATTTTGAATGTGTACTAGAGCTGATTCGTTTAAAAGTTACTGGCAGATAAATGTAAAATTATCAAAAAGTTTCCGCATAGAATGTTACAAAGTGTTTGTTATTTAATGGTGTTGTGAGTATAAGTAACAGATTTAGATAAATGTATATGTCTCAGCAGTATAAGTGAGAAAAAAAATAACCTGTATTATTTTTGATATTCATATTAACTATAAAAGTTACTAACAAAGTCTGTGTGCACCTGTGTCGTGTGTATAGGTATAGTTTTAGAGTAGACTTAAATAAATGTGTTAAGCACAAAGAATAAAAGGATTATTATTTGTAGCTTATAAAAAATGTTCGATATTATAAAAACAAGAAAAGACTTATTTGAATAAGATCAGACACAAAAACTAATGATTTATTGATGAAGACAAGAGTTATTCTATTTATACTAAGTTCTGAATGCCAAAGTAGCAATTTATCTTGTACAACGCTTATCACATCTGGTGAACCTCAGTATTTAGATAGCTGAGATGCACTTCACTTATCATAGCTTGTCCATGTTGTTGCACAACACAGACATATCTACCCATCAAGAATACCTTAATCTTTATAGACAGTTGTAGCCCTTCTGGCACAACAAAATGTATATAAAAGAATAGAATTGAGATATAAGATGATCTTTATTGTTTTGCAAACTAGGTTGATATTTATACTAAATTAAAAAAGTTACACACAAAGTCTGTGTGTACCTGACACCTGACAATGAAAAAAAAAGGGGGGGGGTGCTTGCTTCTTTTATACTGACGCCGAAAGCTCACGTCTGGGCCACACTTCTTTATATAAAGACGCTGATGGTCTCACGTCTGACATTTAACCAATAACATTGAGCCCTTTTATATGGTGAGAAAATTTTAATATTGTCAAATTGTGGTTTTCTTTAAATATATCACATTTTCATGGGTAAGAATGTAATGAATTGAAAAGTTTGAAATTGATTTGATCGACTTGACTATTTCCAATAACGGAAAATAATTTAGTTAAAATGTAATGGCAGAAGGTTCTTTAAATTATTCCGGTAATATAAGTATTGCTGGTTGCTGACTAGCAAATTCAGAGTGAATTATTTTGGAGTTGTACTGTATAAACGTGCATTCAATTGCTATCAAGGTAAGCTCTAGGCCATGGTATGGTATAACACCACGGAGGTTTCATATATTGGATACTGGAAAATATGAACACAAAAGCGCCATCGTAGTTAATCAGAGATTAAAGGCTCTTCTTCCCAGAACATAGCGTATCTGATCAAGTGATTTCTTGTTTGCTATTTGGCTATGGATTGCGTGATATGTTGTTTCAAGGCAACACTTGTTGGTATCATTGGCCTTGAGGGGGTTATACCGTGGTCAAACGAAGGTGAATGGCCATGACAATCAAGCATTTAATCCAACTTTTGTTAGCATTAATCTATATAAGGATTTTATCATAGGGAGGCGAAGGTGCAATACCAAAATACTATTCAAGCATCTAGCCCAATACTTGATAACAGCGATTTTAAAGGTGGTTTTACCGTAGCGAAGCCAAAATGTAAAGTTTTAGTGTTTAGATAGCATATTCGCTTTCTCATTTCCATTACCATTAGCAGGCTTACCGACAACATAATAACGCATCAAAATTTACATGAGTTAGTCTCACCGAAATTGTGGAATACATCCACTATGATCTGCATTCCGACAGTTCATCCAGTTACCAGATTTAGATATAAACTATATGTACACTGGAGTGGATGTATAGTACGATATCGATTTATACTATAAGAAGATATGGACTTCAGATACGCTAGTACTATAAGATTCATACTATATAAGATATAGGCTATAGATGGCACCACGGACATGGATGGCACTATAGACTTATACTTGTATTCCGACATTGACTACGGATGTTTACCATATCGGGATAGGCATCAAGATTAATGCAATATGAGCTTGTTGCTTCAGATGTGCACTTCATGATCCACACTATAAGGCACATGCTTATATCCGTGATACTAGCTACAGATACTTTATGTACTACAGACTTGTACTATATATGAGACATGCTATAGACATGCATACGATATGCTATAGACATGCCATATATCCAGATACATGCTAAAGATGTATGCTTAGCGATATACACTCAGATATGTACTATTAATATAGACTAAGAAGACTGTACCTATCGGATACATGCTACTAGATCGATATTAATTATCCTTATGGAAAGGATAGATCAGGATACTTCGGATGAGAGTCTAATTATTCATCCAGACAGAGCTAAATCATGATTAGCTTGCTGGAGTTGTCTTTTAGCATGATTAGACATTAGTTGATCTGAGTTGACTTATTTGTCAATCTAATTAATAGAACTTTTATCCATTGTTATAGTATATAAGAAGGATCATCTACCTGGCCAGTAGAGAGACTTCAGTTTACTTTACACCTGTCAGTTTGATAATAAAATATACCTTTATCAAGTTGACATTATTGTTTTTTTTATTCTTTTTTCCGTGAATTTTAGTCTATCAAGCCTCAAATTCCACACGGGCTTCCCCGGCCTAACATGCGTCTACTGACATCCTGCTCTGTGGTGAACCGATTGTGATGTGCTTCCTCTGTTTGCCCCTCCACTGCTACACTCTTTTACGCACGATGCGAGGGAATTCATGTTGTCTTTGATCTTTCTTATTAGCCATGTACCTCCCACCCACCACCCAGACAATTCAAATATTGCATAGCGTTCCTGAAATATTTGTCGCTCCCTCAATCTCAGAACCTCGGTTCTGACACTTCCTCACATTCGCCTCCCAAGTGCTAGCAATAATAATCAAAAGATCGAATGCATTTAGCCTTTACTTTATTAATTTCTTCTTGCTTTTAATAAACACATACATTTTCGCCTGAGCTACATCCCTGAAGCACAAGAAAATGGAACCAAAAATTACACCATATAGCAAAGCCTACATAATTGCCCCTAGGCGCACTCTTTTGCCTTATTTAGAAATCCACCTCTTGTATTTTGGTGACAATTACATATAATATATTGAGTATGAGCTACCTTGAGCGATTGTACTATGAGCAGTGCACTAAATCGGAAGTATTAAAATCGAACATGTAAATTGGATGTAATGCAACGTATCAGTTTCTGTAATATTATTCATATAACACCCTCCAAGTTGCCAGATACTACTTATCTTTAAGTCAGGGTCTTTCCAATTATTAGTAGTGTAATTTCAAACCATTTAACCATGAGCGTGTCAATTACACTATGCCATTGCGTAAATCAATACCGTTAAATGCAAGGTACCTCAAACTTTATCGCAGTTTATATCACTCATTTTGAACGTCCCCAATGATTCAAGCTTGCACTAGCTAAAATACAGTTTTACAACAATGGTGAATTTAGCATATTTGACGTATATATCTTTGATCTATTAAAACAGCAAGGCTGCAATCCTCAAGAAATGATGCACACCCAAGATAGAAAAAGAATATCAAGCTATTAAATGTACATTGAAGTATAAAGCCGAATTGCCTATGTATTTTTCACAAAGGGAAACAAATTCAGAATAAAAGAAGCAAAAGCTTTTTTGGTGTCCGTACTATATTAAGTTCATTAGAGTAGCACAAAGTGGTAAGTTACAAGACTTGACTTTCGGCATATAAGCAAGAAGGTGCTCAAGCAGAGATGAATCGATAGCATATTTCAATGATGCAATTGCAATTGCAAACTGGGTTCGTCACAGCGTGTCCTGATTACAATATCCGTTTGCAGCAGAAATACAATTGCTTTGCAATGTGTATCTACTGATCAAATATAATTTCATTGAATTCAACAGGTTAGTTGCTGACTATTATACATGGTGTTTGGGAAGATTGCAAATGCATTAAATGGTATATAATTATGAAAAGCTCAAAAGAAGGAGTTTCAATGAACAGAATCGCACCAAACATTCACACAGTACAAAAGGCCTATATGAAATAATCAGAAAAAGCTATTTTTTGATTTTTTTTTTTTAGGTAAACTTTACTTGCTACTGGGTGGTGCTGTAGCTGCTTTGCTGCTCTACAAATAGAAGGTAACAAACTATAATTATTTTTCTCTTATTTCTTTCTTCTTTTAAACATCAAATGTTCCCATTAGAACACCCTTCACAAGCGATGAACGACACGGATGGTCAGAGATACTATAGGTAACCCGTTTTCTTTTTCAAAAACATATTGCTGGTGCATTGATTAAACCCTCCAAACATAAAAGCGACATGTACGGCCAATTAATGCAACAACAGCAACAACAGCAGCAATCGCTACATCCACAATCACATTACCACCACCACAATCACCCACATCATCGCCCACATCATCATCCCAATGCAACAGAGATTCGTACCATTTATCTGGGAAATACACCAAGTGATGTGTCTGTATCTGATATCATCGATCACGTAAAAACAGGACCCATTCAAGCAATTAGGCCTTTACCCGAGAAAAATGGAATTTTTATCACTTTTATCGACTCGTATGCTGCTAGTCAATTTTATCATGAAGCTCAAAGAAATCGACTAACTATACACGGACATGAATTGAAGATCGGTTGGGGCAAACCAAGTATACTGAATCCACATATGCAATTAGCACTACAGAATGGAGCTTCTCGCAATGTATATCTAGGTCTCTTGGACGAATCAGCAGCAGAACAAGATTTACGAGATGATTTATCAAGATTTGGTCACATTGAGCATATCAAGATTATTGCCGAAAGACGCATTGCCTTCGTTCATTATCTATGTATATCAAATGCTGTCAAGTGTGTTAATACGTTACCTACTGAATCAAAATGGCAATCCAAACGTGTCAATTTTGGCAAAGATAGATGCGCTGCTCGTGCTCCTCACCCAGCAATATACCAACATCCTTTACCACAACCTCTCTTCCATGCAGCACAGCCTCATCCATCGCCACCATTGTCTTCCTCTTCTGTACCTGCACCACCACCGGCAGCAGCAACATTATTGTCATCTCAATTCGATCTAATGACCGGCTTACCTGTTATTTACAACCACCCTATGAACCACAATATCGGCGGCGTAGCCAACAGAACGATTTATCTGGGCAATATTCATCCTGATACAACAGCTGAAGATATTTGCAATGTGATTCGAGGTGGTATTCTATCACAAATTCGATTCATGCCTGATAAACATATCGCATTCGTCACCTTTGTAGATCCTCACGTAGCATCTATCTTCTTGAATCAAGCCTTACATCATTGCATTGTCATCAAAAATAGACGCCTCAAAGTGGGATGGGGTAAACCAGCGGCCCTGCCTATCAATGTGATTCATGCAGTTCAGAGTGGTGGGTCTCGAAATGTGTACGTGGGCAACATTGACGACACAGTTACTGAAGAAAAACTAAAGCACGACTTTTCTGAATATGAGGACATTGAACTGGTCAACACATTGAAGGAAAAGAATTGTGCATTTGTCAATTTCACAAGCATTGCTGGAGCCGTTCGCGCGATTGAAGGAATCAGATCGAAAGAAGAGTACAAAAAGTTTCGCATCAATTACGGTAAAGATCGCTGTGGAAAAGCGCCTAGATTGCAGCATGCCTATAGCAACAAATACAATTCAAATGCAACTGAACAAGATGAAAACCAAGTCGAAGTTAAGCATGAAAATACCAGTATGTCCGATATTACAGAGTCCAATTTGACGCTATAACGGAGACCTTTATTATACATTTAAAAAGTAAAAATACACTAATAACTATAATCAGCTCGAAAAATACGCAATATGCCTCTCAATATCTTCTAGTTAACTTGATTTTCAAAGATTCAGGACCCAATAAACCAATACCTCCTCCATTAGCATTTTTTAATCCGTGAGCATGCTCGCTATTGGGCGCTAATGTCCATGTATATCGTTTCAACATCATGGCTAGAACTATTCTCTGTTCTGATAAGCTAAAGTTTTGGCCTATGCAAGTGCGCGGGCCATAGCCAAATGGCATCCAAATAGCATCTTTGCGGAAACTTGTGCTCTTTTTGTTGAATCGATCTGGGTTGAATACTTCAGGTTGATCCCAATACTTTGCAATGTGATGTACACCGTACAATTCCTACTCCGTTCATTAGAGCCATGGTCATGCCATACACATAATCAACAAGAGAGCTTACAATGGAGATGCGAGTTTCTTTAGGCACAAAAAAGCCTCCTAGATTTGTATCTTTGGTAACAATTCGAGGCAGATTGCCAGATGTTGGAGGGTTGATTCTCATTGTTTCATGAATACAGTTGTCGAGGTATACCATTTGCTTCAATTCTTCTCTTGTGGGGATCACGTCCTCAGGAGAATCGCCCATGACACTCAGCACTTCTTGTCTAGCCCTTTGTTGAATCTCGGGATTAGCAGCGAGATAATACATGAATGAAGCAGTTGCACTTGCAGTGGTTTCATGACCTATACAAAGAAGGCTTGAGTATGAGCGTTTGGTGCTATTCATGTGATAACTTACCAGCAACAAAGAACACTGCAAGATTAGACACCAGTTCCCCATCAGTTAAGTACGAGGCATTGGGTACATGGCCACCTTCTGCAGCCATAATCATTAATGTGAGCAAGTCAAGCCCTTGAGCGTTGCTGGAATCCATGTCATCAGATAAAACCAAGCTGTTTTCGCGGATCGTTCGTTTACGGTCAACGATGATGTCTGACAAGATCTTGCGAAGATTTTCATTTGCTTTGCGAGCTCTGTTGCGATAGGGTATATACTTGGATGGGATACGTGTATATGCAGGGAACAGATAAACAAATGGATCCCTGACAATACCTATACACAATCAACATCAGTGGAGAACAAATGGCAATTTTGAGCCTAAAACTTACTGAACGCTTCCTTGTATAAAGTGGCATAAGGTGAGGTTGAATCAGTGACAGCCTCCATGTCGAAATTCTATGCATACAATCAATATAAGCACATTACTGCTATCAAAAAGGTTATACTCACAAAGATACCGAGCCCAAGACAATCGAGAGCATATCTAAATACAACCAACGCTCAATACCACAAAAAAGCCCCTACAAAAACCAATATACATGCCTTCTCATATAATCAGCCATATCGACAATATCGTCGTTATTCTGTTTATCCATGGAGTCAAACATACGCTTTGTAATTTGGCCAAAGACTTCAATGGGCATGGCTCTATGGAAAACAGGATTCGCTACACTGCGTTGCCTTTTCCAATCTTGACCGTTCGCATTTCCCATGTTTGGCTCTTCGTTTGTCAAGATGAGATCCTACTTTTTGATGAGAGTCTGACTACAGGAAATTATCCGCGTGTACTTACAGGATCCATAGAAACTTGCTCCTTGGGAAATGTATACACGTCTTTCAGCAAGACTTGCAATAAAATGGGATCACCCACAGTTACTGTCCATCTTCCAAGAATATACTTTAAGCAGAGACCATGTTCATTGATGGTAGGCAGCATCAGTTTCTTCATGCGGACATCATGGCTTTCACCCTTGAGAATACTCCAAAACCAAGGCAATGAATTGACTTTTGGAATATGAGCCAAGTGTTTGGGAGCCACCATCATGCGCCAGAATGACTTGACCATGTAGCAAGTACCCAGCAGCGACAAAGTGGCACTCCAGAAGAGCTTACTGTTCTTATCATTGACCATAGGCAGCAGCTTAACGAGGTTGATGGCATCATTGATGGAGCTAAAAGAAACAAGTGAAGAGGAAGCAGAAGAAAGCATGTTTGTTTATGTCTGTATTACATCAATAAGCGCACTTTCTCTTTTATACATGGTGGATATTTTTTATTGTTCTCCAAATATGGTCAAACACCGAGTTTTCATCTGGGAATATCTAGATATTTGTTTGAAATAAATTTATTTATACAGTGCTGTCCGTATTCATCACTCTTGGCTCGAGCTCTAGACTTCTTTCATACAGGAAATCAACATCTCTACTTGTTTCTAGCTGGAAGTTGATGTAATCTTGGATTTCAGGTACGATCTGGAATATGTAAGGCGGTGACTGAAATTGCTTGATCTCGCGAATGACCTCTGCAGCTTTCTGTTGCTTTGCAAAATTGATGAGGTTGCTTGATTTCTTTAGCAAATCAGGATTGCCATCTTCAATAAAAGTGAGATCTTGTAGATAGATGCCCAAAAACGGGATACAGGGAGGATTGACCGAGTGGATCATTTCACGATATTCTGTAAAGTTGCGGTTGGACCCCATCAGTTTCCGAATATGAGCCAATGATTGACTTGTGCGACTACTGACAAGTTCCCATGTCTTTTTCAGTCTACCGATAGCACTGTTGTCGAAAGCAGAAAGAATTGCCATACAGGTATTATAGTTATTCATTTCCAAGCATCGCTGCGAAAAGAAATAAGGGGTTAGTGACCAGTGATCTGCCATGTACATATGCTACTGCTTCTTACATTAGCAACTTGTGACCAATGCTTGATTACGACAACTCGCTTCTTGGCTTCTTTGTTGTTCAATATGCTGCCAGTGACCCAGGATGTAAGACGGTTACAGTAGTCAATGGATTGTTTCACATTTACAGCATTATCAGCGCCATCTCTTGACCACGCCTTGCCCAGACATTCAATAGGTCGAATGCTGCTATACAATTTGAAATCCATGATGGTCAATTGCCGAGCCAACTCCAGTGGGTCCGTGTCGAGCAAGCGAATGTGTTGCATGTTCTTTGGCACAATAGGCATAGGCCCATACATGGCATTGGGAATCAACTTCTTTAGACCACCGCCATTTGCATCTAGCTCTCGTCTCTTTCTGATGAGTCGGTTCAATTGTTCAGCCGAGAAGGACGAGGAATCGCAAATAACAGTGTTTGCAAAGAACTGCAGCTTGTTCAAGATAAACTCGTCTTCATCGTTGTAATAGTTTTCCAGCCAGTTTTTCATGACATTGAAGACGCTATGTACGCTTGGTTAAATACTGCTTTTGTACGTGCAGTGACATTTACTTACCGAAGACGAACGAGCTTTTGCTTTTTGTCTGTCCAAATCTCCAGTTCATCAGGCGTCAATTCCTCTGGTGGCGCTAAATTGTAACGTTCTTGCAACAATTCAACAAACTCCTCGGTTGTGCAGAAAGATCGGTAAGTCAGCAGGAAGTTGGCAATAAAACTCATGTCTATGTGTGTGCTGCTGGTTATTATCTCGTACAAGTGCTTGATCTATCTGCAACTTACCGATAAAGTCATGCAATGTCAAACGCTCAACCAATGCTCGCAGTGTACCACCCTTGACACTTTTATCCTGTGTAAATTCAATGTCACCTTCAGCGTAATCATAGCCCAGGTACCAAAATTGCGATTTATCCTCTTGCGAGTTGGTGCCATGACCAAAACTGAATTGCCGCTTCAGGGCCTTGTTGTCTGTGGGCCGCGTTAATGTGGATGCGGGTACATTGGATGTGCTGATGGGAGGTCGATGCAACGCTGATGCTGCTTGTAGTTGTGGTGTTTGTGGTGGCTGCTGTTGAAGATCCAAGGGTTGCGTGCCTGATTGACTGTTCTGTCTGTTATACATGCGAGATAGGAGCGGTGTGCTTGAAGCATCGACTGCAGTGTTGCTGTCAGCAGATGTGGTTTCATTGTTGGTGATACTTCCGCGATGTTGTAGGCTGTTGTTCTTTTTGTTCTCACTCTCAAAGTAGGAATGCACGGGTGATCGCGGTCCTTGTTGGTCGCTGGTGTTGTTGCTCACATCCCCGTTTCTCATCAGCCAAATCTTTCTTTCGCCCACCATCTGCACAATGTTTGAAAAGATGCCTTCAATAGCGTCTTCCACTGCAGCTACACTATCCTCTATCGCTGCAATAGACGCTGCCAGATCGTTGTGTGTGTCTGTCAAGGTCTGCACTGCACTAAACAGCAAACCTACAGAGTTGTATAACTTTTGCTTGTTGCTGCGGAACTCAGGCAGAGATTGAATTTGTGCAGCCTCTACTTGGCTGATATCAATGTCGTTCAAGATGGCAAGGTAATTTCCAATCTGTGACGATAGGTTTTGGAACAGGAGAATGACATTGGATCGTGCTCTTTGGTCCAGGATATAGTATTGTTCTTCGTTTGTTGGTAAATCGTCCTTTTCAGCTGTGTTTCCTTGCTGCTGTTCTAACGTGTGTATATACGCAGATGCCTTGCACAGTGCATCAGTGGAACCAACGATCTGCTTGGCATGTGTCTGGAGACTGACAATCAAATCTTGATTCAGGGGATATTTGGCTTTGGATTGTTGCGGCCCATTGGTACTTGTGGTGCTGCTCTTTCTTCTGCTTGCTACCGTGTTGCCTTCGTCATCGGTACCTGAGGGACTGTCCAGCACTACAAATTTGGGGTTGATGGGTTCGAGTTGAATGCTCTTGTTCTGGCACACGAGCACAAATCGACGCACTGCATTGAGCACATCAGCTGCATCGCGTTGTACCTTGCTGTTGATGTCTACATTTGAGTCGTTGACCACTTTGGCAGATAAGATCAGTTTGGCTAATGACGACAGCACGATACGCAGGGGCTCTTTTACTTCCATGTCTTGCAAATGAGCAGCCTCCTTGTCCATGGAGCGAGATGAATACAGCATGAGCCGCACTGCGTCTACCACAACCACAATCTTTTGTCTGAAAATGCTGGAATCTTGACCTTGCACTACTGAATTGTTGAGGTCTTGCACTGATTGAGCGATTTCAATAGCAATGCTCTTCCATGTCATTGGCGTATCGTCCTCGCTGTTGTTCACGAGGACCGAGTTCTCTTTTGGCGCCTTGTTTTCACCTATGCTCTCCTCCTGCTTTTCAGTGCTGCTCTGATCTGAACTGCTGCGCTTCTATAGCTGTTGGTTAGGCCCAATGTGTTCCCTATCCTGACCATGCAATTCTATGCTTCTTACCAGTCGACCCGTTGCTGGATTGATATCATCGAAATCCCAAGTGGTTTCATGTGTGATGGAGTTGCCGTAATACACCTTTCCTTGAGGAGTAGTGCGCTTTGTCCAAAATTGCATCAACTAGGCATGTTTTATTAGATGAGGTACACACACACACACACACACACACGCAATCAAACACACGCTGCCTTACATTGACATGCTGCTGCTGCTCTGCAGAAGAGATGGGTGATTCAGGTAGATGACTTGCTGGGATGATCCTTTTCGTCCTTTGCTTTCCAAAATCACTGTAATCGTCGAAATTTTCTAATTGAGTAGCTGAATTCTCTGTGGAATATCGATTGGTATTGTGATGAGCAAACGAAGAAGAAGAAGAAGAAGGAGGTGGAGGAGGAAACGAGGAAGAAGAGTATTCATCATTACTGCTATTCTCGTCATCGGAATCCAAAATACTGGGATGATTCCATCGTAAACCACCTGTATGTTGATTGAAATAAAATTTGGTGAAGCCATCATCGGCTATTTGAAGAGTCCATCCCTCGGGTAAATTTGACTCTTGCTCTTCCTCTTGCTGCTGCTGCTGCTGCTGTTGTTGGATCATCTTGTGTAAGTAGGGTGCTTGGGATGTGTTGTTAGTGTTGTGTAGTATGTAAGAGTCCTTTTTACGCTGCTGTGGTTGTGGAGATGAACGGGATGATGAATGTGGGGTAGTAGGCAGATTGCTGGTTGGATGTTGACCCATATTGATATTTCGAATGAGGTTGATTGTCCGTGCTTCTTCCTCGCTGTCATCCTCGCTGTCATCTTCGTCTTCATTATCAGCATAGACATCGGTATCCACATCACTGACATCAGCATGTCGATTTGAATATGATTTACTGACTTTGCGCTGATCGTGGTGCATGTCTTGCACCAGATTGGGGTTCACCTGCACTACTTGGACATAGTTGCTGGGAAACCAACCTCGGTTACCTCTGCACCAACCATCCCACCAGCCAGAATCCAGCTGTGAAAGCACTTCAATGTATTCACCTTTTTCAAAAGATAACGATGACTTTTCTGTGGATGAAAAAGCGTACAATGCCTTGACTCTACATATGATCTTTGGAAATTTGGCTGTGGTAGCCATATTTTGGTGCAATGTGCGTAGTGGTAAATTGGTAAGAAAAAAAAAAGGGTGAATAAACAAAAAAGAATCTTGTTTTGTAATCTATTTAGTAGTTAAAGGAACACAAGAAAAAAATTACAATAATCGCTTCTTGGATTTTTTTTAAGTTCATGGCCTCATGCCATTTGATTTGCTCATGGGCAACCCAATCAAACACTCTTTTCTGCCATGACAAAACGTCAATTGAATGCTGGCAGACGCTGCAGATGACATGTCATAGAGATGCAAGGCAAGTGGAACTCAGTAGAGCGAAAACAATGTAGAAGTGTTGTATAGAAGCATTTGGTGGAACATGTAGACAAAAAGAACGTGGCAAATAATGCTTGAAAGTCCGAGCACTGCAACCCTATCATTCCAACTGTCATTTTCGTGTGGATACGCTGAGATGTGTAGATGTGGAGCTCCTGATGCAAGGGGTAGGTAAATGTAAAATTCAACACTAGCAAGTAGCCCATCTCCGATTTCTTATCATATTTTATTATATCAACAAACTCGGTAAGCATTTCGACGGTATGACAAGGTCAAATTTACCTAAACAAATGTATTTAGCGTCTTGAATCATGACACACAAAGCACACACACTTGCCTGGCACTGCGACAAAATAGTCGCATACCTCTCTACAGAATCGATGCTTGTACTGATCTGGAGGAACGACGGTAACTTCTTTCCTCGGTTGCAACGTTGATTTGCTTTTAGACTCCAACTTCTTATACCAGGTGTACGCACCAATGAAATCTGTAAATATATCATGTCAATTACTATAGATGCAAATAAAATCATGCCATTTCTGCATGTCTTTACCAACAATGCCAACTGTCATTTCCGAGTTGCTTTGGTCAATACCAACCAGCAATGAGTAATCCATAATGTTGCATCTCGACAAGAAATCCGTGTCGCTGATGATGGCTAGCTCCATGGTCGATTTTGATTGCTCATGGACTGGCAATCTTGTCCTGTATTCTGCATGCAATCGATGAGTACTTCTCATCTTACGCCCTGTTCAGTGTTACCATTTAACCAATCTCCGTCCCACAATGTAGTATCATTTTGCTGTTTGCGGAACTCTTCCACATGTCGATCTTGTATCCCCTTGAAGTCAAATCTCTGGCAAAATATAGAGAGAAACGATGAGCAAGTCGAGTTGGACAAGAAAAGACGCCGAGACCTACCCTGATAATGTTCTGATGAAAGAACAAATGCTCCATGACGAGAAGGTCGAGGTTGAGTATGGATTTCTTGTCAGCTGCATTTTTCATTCTGATAGTAAAGAACCCAAATATCTTTGCCAGCACAGATGGTTCCTGAAAAAAAAAAAAAAGGACCATGTCGTGAGATTTTGTATATACAGTGCTGTTGTGTCATGCTTACGTTAGCAGACTTGTTGACATGGTCAAAGTATTTGGGCGCAAATTTGAGAAAGGCGTCCTTTTCAGCCACGTTCCATGCATTCATCATTTCCTTGATGACAAATCGATCGTCTATGAATGATCTGTTTAGTCAGAGAGCCGCTCTGACTAGCAACATTTCACATTACCTTGCGTCTTGTAGAAATGGCTTTTGCTCTTGCCTCCGCTGGCTGTCCAGGTTTGACATCGACACAGTGATTCTATCATTAATTGATTAATGTTGCACTGCCTACGAAGCATTTCGAACTCCTTGGCATAATAGATGATGCATGTAAACTCGATTCCTTCATGAACGAATTCTACAAAACAAACACAGGTTTAGTATATGTATACAGACCTCATCAAGACTTACTGTGCTTGATGTGCGGGCTAATCATCTTTTTGCCATTGACAGGCTGTTGATCCGCATTCTCATAAAAGTAGGATGCCACCTTGACTTCTCTTGTCTCCTCCTGTTGTTGAACAGCAGCCAGCGGCTTCAATGTACGCTCCGTCAGGTCTCGCTTCAGATCAGCACCCTCGTAAGCATTCTCCAGCTTGGTCTCCTCTTGCTTCTTTGTCCATGGGGATAATCTTGCTTTCAAATCCTCCAAACGCTTTGAGTTATTAATGCTGACCTCAACAACACTTGACTTTACTACTTCTGTGATCATCGTGCGAAAGGAGGCTGTTTCTGACGTCGCTCCAGTAGATGGTGATATGTATTTGCGTTCAATGGACGAATAATAGCCGTCAATGATGTTTGGTAGCTGTGGCAGCTTTTTCTTTGCAGAGTTGGGCATAGGTGGAGGCGGTTCTGCTGTCGTCCTACTGGATTCTGTTGTATTGGTGGATGACAAACTGGGTATAGAAGGGTTCTTGCTACTGCTATTGGTAGTAGCAGTCGTGCTGTCGTGGTTGGCTGTATCTTCATCGTGCAAGATTTCTTGTATGTAGTCATTTGAGCTTAGACTGTAGGCGATAATAGATGTGGGTTCGTCTTCTCTTACAAGGACTGAAGAGCCAGGAAAGCAGTGCACCGTTTTTTGTGAGATATAATCAGGACTGTCCCAGCCACAAGCATCCGTCACTTCATCGCACTTGAGCTGCTGCCAGTCTGTCAGGTACCGAATGATGGATTCAGACTGTATCGCAAAGTATCTCCTGAAATCGTTCAATTCATTGAGGCTGGTATCTGACAAAGCGTAGAGCATGGCTTGATGATCTGCATCCAATCGCTTGCTCAAACCTTTGATTTCCAAATCGAGTGCTCTTGACTCTGACTGCAGCTGCTGCTTTGCGCTAGTTGTCTCATTGCCAAGGATGCGTGCCTTTCGTTTGCTCTCTGCAATAGTGTAATGGTTCAATAGATCCAAATGCGCACGAATTGATTGAAAGAACAGATCCACGTCTCGCTCGGCACTTTTGTGTTTCCATTCCATTAATGTCGACACGCCTACCCTGGGCGCAACAAAGGTGAGTTTGTCGCCGACGAGTGTTTCAGGGGCAATTTGTATACGAGGCGCCCGAAGCTCATAGTATTTGGCATCTTCGTAGGTGAATTTGAATGCAATGCCATTGTACAGAAAGCAGCGACTGATAATTGATTTAGTGTTTGTGGCATGCGTGCTTGTCGTATGAGCACAAAACGATTCAGGTGATGCTAGTTTTGTGCTGTAAAACAAAAGTTCCAGGTATTTTGCAAATGAAAAGGAAGCAGCTTCATTGCTCAACAGAAGCGGCCTAGTGCTGGCATCGCACACACTGCACACAAGCCAAGTGACAATCCTGTCTTTTTCGCGCATGACACAGGTAGACTCGGTGCTTGCGTAGACATTGATTCTGCCAATGCCATGTGTGAAGCTAAAGATATGGTCGATCAACGGCTGCTGACATCCATGGAACTTGCTGCACTGTCGATTATTCAGCATAGTAGATGACCTAGAGGACGAGAGAAGAGGGGTTGCTAGTGTATATATGGAAGATTCTGATGGCTTTTCGTGGTGGAGGGTATCTGGTCTCTGCGTCGAGTTGTTTAGAGGATTGGGTGTGTTGTTTAATAGGTTGGGTATAAACTGTGCCTGCTCGTCAATGTGAAGTTGACAAGAAGATTGACTCTGGTTACACCAATGACGGATGGTGTGGCCTAATGACTGATCAATACTAGGAAATAGGGTGGTTGTACTATCTACTGGTGATTCGTAACGAAAATAGTCAATTTTGCTCATGAGAGGCCCCAAACAAGGACGGTCAGGACATCCGATCGGATAACAGGTGAATCCAATGGTGATACTTTGATGCTGTTTGAAGCTATTCAATGATGTCGTATCCAGCAGCAAATGCTCTAATCCATGTCGACTGTCTGCTAGCAATGTGGGAATTCGTATAGAGACGTAGGCAGTGATCGACTGAGGCAGCTGAGCTTCAGGTACAATGGTGGATCTCTTCACGGATTGTGAAAATGAAGATACCAGCGACGATCGTCGTCTTTGTTGTTGTTTAGACAAAGGTCGTGCAATGTCTGCTACTGGTGCCATTGATTCCTCTTGTAGCATCAGCAATCTCTTTTGTTCAATCATCATATTTTCCTCTGTTTCGAGTCGATTGAGCAAGTTCGGGTAAGGAAAGTGACATTCAGGGGAAGATGAGATCAATGCAAATTCAATTCTCTTTTTTAGTTTGCAAAATCGATGAGGATCCCCTTCTGTAATCGTATCAAAATCAAACGGCAATGCATTCACTGTTGTTGCATCTGTTGTTGTAGCGGCTGCTTGTTGCAACTTTTTGCTCAAATTGTTCAATGATAGGCCTCGTCTTACAGTGGCGAGTGGGTTACTTTTTCTTCGTACTGTCTTTTCGCTGTCTATGGATGGTGGTGGAGTCGTCGGTAAGTCTCTGCTCGTCGCTAGTTTTTTTAGCCAGCCAAATAGACCGCTCGAATCAGTCGTCTTTTTAATGTGATGTGAGCTCAATTTTGTAGTCATGTCAGCGTGGCTGGATTCAGTTGCTGTTTGCATTGTTGTGGCTGTATTAGGAGTGTTAGGAGCTGCTGTTGATATGGCCAATTTCACATGACTATCTCGCATCACATAAGCTTCCAAATAGAGACTGTAGGTCAAGTAAACGAGACTCTGTACCAGTTCAATTAAGGTTTTTGTGAAAGTTTCATCATTTGCATTTAACCCGTAAATGCGAATAGTTCCGCCAATTGGAAAGTGCATTGTATGCTCGCCTACATTGTTTATCAAGTGTTATTACTCCATTTTGCATTATGAAAGTGTGCCATTACCATCGTGGATGGGTGGTCCATGCATTACATTGGCGAGGAATTTGGAATCCTTGGGCGCATTTACATACAGCATCTCTATGCAAATGTGCTTGTTGGTCTCTCTGCTGCTATTGTCGCTGTCGAACAATTTCTGGAGTATCTCGATGGAGATCTTGTTTAATACCTCGGCCCAGGGCTTTATAGGGATGCTTAGATTGTTGAGCCAAGTGAGAATTAGCTTTGTAATGTGGTTTCGTGAAGTGTCGTCAATGATCAACGCGGAAGGCGGTGTTGGCAGTGGTTTGATAGGCAAAGGCTTTGATAATCGTTTTTCTGCCGCGGCGTTGCTCTCTTCTTTCGGAGCCGACAAACCTGCTTTGATGCTCTTCATGTTGCGTACAAGCTGGAGATAAAGAAGAAGAAGAAAGAGAGGGAAAATGTATTAAAAAAAAGAGAAAAGTTTTAACTTTATTTCCTTCTAGGTACTACAAATATCAAGTATCTCGTCACCAGGTGATACGTGCATTTTTAAACAAATACATCTCACTGATTGTACATTGCGGATTTAAAGTACTGGAAAGCGTTTATTGCTAATCTCAGTTGTCAAATGCTGGTGCAACTGATGTTTGTATATATCAATTGAGTGCTGAATTATAGCAAATGTCAATACTTAAAAGACTTTCATCTAAATGTGACACAAGAAGGGTAGGACACAAAAGAGTATGCCTCTGAAGTCGAGGATGCCGCTTTCCGGATCAAAGTTCATTGAATCCGCCCATCCATTAAGTTCTTGTGGCAGGGCTTGAGACGTTTCAAAGCAAATCAACGTGATCTGGCAATGATTGTTTACCACATCTTTCATAGGTGCATATATAAAACTATTTTTTACACTCTGTGCCTTTTAGAATAATAAAGAGTATATCTCGATTACCACTACCATATTACAACTTTTTCTATTACGAATCATTTTTACTACCATAATACCCTTCATACCAGCCTCTTTGCCTTGACGTATTTTTTTAAAAAGGGGTGAAATCCTTGCTGGTAATTTCTTTTCTAACACTACTCCTTTACTAGCATCTCAGAACGATCACTTCGCGGCTCCACGTCTAACTTTTCCTGCTCCAACAGTACCTGAATTCAACAATCAGCCTCCCCTGCGTGTTGCCCATTATCGTAGCTCCTCTGGTTGCCAGTATTCAATGTTTATTCGGAAACGCCATTAAATGTCCTCGCACAGAGAACTAACTACAGCTTTTTTTTTTATCCAGAACCAGCAAGAGGCCCATCAGCATTTCAGAAGAGCTACAGCAGATAGATTGATAACATCATACCTCCACCAACCAGCAGCATCAAAGATACTAATAAGTTGGGCAGATATCGTCGCATCGGGTCCCATAGCACATTAATCATACCAGCTCAAGAAACCAAACTGCATCAATAGCATCACGTTGAAAACTGCCTTTCAGCAACGAGCACTGAAGCCATTTCAAAGCAGATGTGGACTATGATATGAGAACATACAGTGGGTGCGAAAGAAAAGTTGATGCGACTCTCAATGCCAACACAGCAAATATCACTTGTGCGTTTAACACATTGAAAATTTATCAACAAAAAGTCGCAATTACATCATTGAGTGTATCTAAAAGCAGGAGTTAACATTACCAATGATGACAGGGACAAAGAGAAGGATACAAAAATGAAGAAAACATCCCTAGTTGTGTGCTATTATTTTATTGTATTATGGATTTTGGGCATTGTTTGAAAGTTTCAAGGACTTGATTTTTGATGGTTCAAACATCAAAACTGGTAATACTTTGGTATATCCACAAATTATGATACGAGTTAAAAGATAGCAACCCATGAAATGAAAGTATGTTGGAAATTTATACTAAAAGACGCATGTTTATTAAGGCATTTGTGGCCTATTATATAACTTTCCCCACATAATAGTAAATTTAAAAGGCAATTTTCATATCAAACTGTTTACAGCATGTTAGACCAAACGATTGCACCTTATTTTACTTTTGAATAAAGAAGAACTTAAATTGCATCTATTTGGATACCCTTTTATTACAAACACGAAATCATGATATTAATTGACAGATCAATAGGAAATCAACTAGTTGTAACCCTTCGCTACTTCAACCTCTGAGCCAATCAGATTGCTTGAAAACTCCGCTGACCTAAAAAAAATTTGCGAGGGTTTCCCCCTGTTCTGATGTGAGGCAAAATTTTAAGCTCCGCTATATAGCAATATAGCTGTTACTATCATCAAACTTCCCCCAGATGCTAGAGCATGTCTTACTTACACCACCTAGCTTTAGATTCTGGCGTTGAGACTCCCAATCATCACTAAAGTAAGTAGCGATAACCAAGTGGAGGCGGCCTATCTACCTCCTAGCCTCGGATAAAGTCTTGTTGAGCTTCAGGGATAGGCACATCCACACAACGTAAAAAAGGTATGCTTCAAAGAAACATAATAATAATAAAAGAAAAAAGAAAAGAATATAAAACTATACGAGTATAGTAGTATATGTAGGCAAAAAAAAAGAATGCTCACACGAAGCGAGTCAAAGAAAAGCATAACAAACACAACATCAAAGATGTTCAGAACAGATCGTTGTTGTTGCAATAAAATTGCATACATGAGCAACGTGCAAGGTAGTAATAGTCGGATGTAAAGAAACATGGCACAAACACGCACAACTGCAAAAGCAACAGTGGTATTATAAGTTTGCAATACAACGTAATGACTAATATCGTTTCATGTGAAGCCACAGAGGAAACACCACCAACAAAAGAAAACGAAGGAGAAGAAAGCGCAACGAGGCAAACATCATGGATGCATTATTACGAGAAAGGAAGCAATAATAATAAAAACGTCCAGAGACGTTTTATATTATTGAGACCAGAAGAAAAAAGTTACTTACCACTTACCACAGCCACAAATAGACCTCCAGAAAATGCGCAATAACCAGAGACAGACCAGAGAACAAGCATACATCAAAAACAGTAGACCATCAAGGACCAGATTACCAGCAGCAACATCAGCCGCACCAGCGCCACTAAAATAGAGAAACGAACAAACAGCATTAGAGAAGGCTATACACAGAACATACACAGACCAGATACAGACCAAATACAGACCAGATACAGACCAAATACAGATAAGGTACAGACCAAATAGAGACAAGGTACAGACCAAATAAGCAGCTGCAACAGCACTACTGTAATAGAGAGACCAAAGAACAAACAACATTAGAGAAGATCATACATTGACCGTGCAGAGACCAGATAATGACCAGACATATACCAAATAAGCATCCACCAAAAATGGTAGACTAGAGGAGATGCCAGAGATAACATAAAAGTAAAAGTAGCAAGGTTCATGTCAAACAGGCAAAAAAATTATCAAATCCCAACAAATAAATACTTTTAGTGTTAATTCCACGCCTTCGTGTGCGAATTATTAAATCATACCTGCTGCATTCCACTTGAAAGAAGTAGTATCCAGTCTTTTTGACAGTACAAGACAGTGTTATCAGAAGCTAGAGTGTTATTGTCAATCAAACGGTTTCCAAAACCACCATGGTTTGATACTAAACGCGTTTTGCAAAAAGGGGAAAAAAAACGGTGGTATGGGAAAATGAGAGGGCGCCCTACACGACGTCACGGCCAGTAGGCTTAGCCTGAGTCCTCTGACGTGGCAGCCGTAACTGCTGCGCTTTAATTTGAAATTGTGCAGTGGGTATTTTCATGTTCAAATTTGACATAATCTCACATCCTTTAAACGTTTTTGCTAAATTTGACTATGAAAATTGTCATTGTAACACCCAACTTTCTAATGCATCTTTAGAGTACTAAAGTAGCTGTATCAAATGGTGCTAATTACATTCAACTTTTAGACCGAAAATAATGAGCAATGTGCAAAAATATGAAAACAGGTTTTCTGTAAATATGTCAGAAT
Organism: Mucor velutinosus; assembly: GCF_035048745.1. Classification (NCBI taxonomy): domain Eukaryota; kingdom Fungi; phylum Mucoromycota; class Mucoromycetes; order Mucorales; family Mucoraceae; genus Mucor; species Mucor velutinosus. The sequence continues at coordinate 1,662,400 of NW_027041893.1, read as the reverse complement.
CTAGCATATACCAACCTCATAGAAACAGTTTCCAGTGATGCATTGCGGTTTTGCAATCAATTTGATTCTATATGTATCATAGGAAAAGTCTTCATTTTTGAGGTAAAAAATACGATCGTTTGATTTTTAAGAATTTTCCCTTACTAGTACACATGAAAAAAGGAGAATTTTCATGGATTTGCGATGACCTAGAAAAATTTGAGATAAGGCGTCAGTAAGTAAGGCGTATCAAAGCAGAGCCATTTGACGCTATTCCAAGCATTCGCAACGCTTTCTAGCATGAGTTATTCGTGCTTCAAAATGGCTATATTTAGACAGAATTTGACCTAAAAATAGGCGTAATAGGTTGTGTCGACGAAGAAGTAAATAAATTAATGCTCTTTCTGGTATTTCTAATGTTTTGCATTGTACAGAACTCGATACCTAAGCGATCGACACTTGTATTATTTGAAGTGAACTAGACTAGATTCCCATCATAAACAAAGCCCAAAATAAATGTCATCTCAATCAAACCATGCTACCATCATCAGCAGATAGGCATGCATAATAATAGTATTAGCATGACGATAGCAAGGATTAAATGCTCTAAAATAAGAGATGACAGATACTAAAGTAAATGTCAAGGGTATTGTAATGTGTTGTAACATAAATATACCTAAAAAGGATACAGGCTCAACAATAAAGAGCTATTCTTTACGCATGATTCAAAAACCATATATTGAAATACCGTTCTTGATCCATCAGATCAACAACTAAATGACCCAACAAAAATATATAAAGTAATGGAATCATTGGCAACTACTAAACTGCTGCCAGATAAGAGATATAAACCAAATAATATAAATAGAGACGTAGAATATACATTTTATTGCACATTATCCTAATTTCGAATAAAGAAGGATTTTAACAGTATTCTACCTGATTTTTTAACCCCCTTTTTACTGCACTTTTATATATTCTAAAGCAAGACAAGGTGCAACCACCATTTGATCTAGCATCCATTAAATGCTTTTATATGAGGGATGTCTCTTAAATTTATTATATGGTAAAAAAAAAGAAAAAAGAAAAAAGAAAAAAAAACTTGTATAATAGTAGGTACTAAACAGCTCTATACTAGGCACAGGATTCTCCCAGCAATATCAAAAGTCCCGCCAAACATGCGTTGTTTATCATTGATTTCCTACAAGCTTCAGTTTCGTGGGTTGCTATCTTTTACCTCATATCAAAGATTTTGGATGTACAATAATATTTCCGGCTTCGAGATTTGGGCCATTCAAATCCAAGTTTTGAAATACTGGTACTAGAGCTATAAAAGTAGCATGATGCTATAGCGAAATGTTGCGAGAAAAGCGACAGTGTAATTGGATTTCAGGTTGGATGGGCTGTTGTTGCTGATGACTGATGAGAAATTGGCGATTTTCTAAATAAGCCAATGTTAAACCATGACCTTCATTCATACATAAGCAAAATACTAGAGTTGCATTCATCATTAAAACGTTGGCATAGGAAATGACCATGACAGAACGGAGGCTGCTTTGTGTTTCTGAGATGCTCATGAAACATTCATTACTGAATTGACCCATTGGTTATCTTTAAATTGCGAATCATCTTCCAGACATCAATGTGAAATATCTCTTCTACAAAAAGACACGAAACAAACAGCCCAGTTCAGTATTGTTAGACTTGGAGGCTACTAATCTATGAATTACAAGTGATTACGAGCGTAAGAACGATGGATGCAATATTGGGAAATGTTATATTCGATGATATCTTGTTGCTTCATTATTGTGGTTTGGCAAAGGCTTTAAGCTACGCTGTGTATTTTACCAAGAACGGGGAGCAGCTTTTTTCGCGCCCTATGTAGCGGTAGATGCTAAAAAGGACTTCTTGTCAGGAAGATTATAAGCCCATTTTGAGGGGTTGCTAAACATATAAAGGGAATATCATCAATCGCTCTATTGGTTGTTGTTAAATAATCAAGTGAGGAAAGTGCAAATTAAACCAACCAAAAAATCGCAAGAACTATTCTATCAAAAATCAGCCTGATAACATCTGCCAAAACACTTGAAATTGGTATCATTAGATTCTCCTTTAAATTCTACCCTAAGCTTTATTTAGCTGGAAAGCAATGTTATTATCAGAATCGCATGATATTAAGGCTGAAAGATTTCAGAAATCCATGAATCCTCATTTTGAGCATTATGGAGGCGGGGCTATTGATAGTTTAGAATACCGCTTTTTTTTTAGTGTGTGGCTCAATTCGAATGTAAAATTTGCTACCCTTGTCAAATATACCCTCTTAATTACATGTAACGGATTAATAGGTAAGGTGTTGGCGAACCTTGTGGTGAAAAACGCTAATTCCTATCTTGCTTTGCTGCCTTGTAGTAAGCTATCAAACTCTGGTACTTACTTTGCGGTACATTGATAACAGTAACGTCTTTCAGCCTCAGCCTTTTATTAGCATTTTTTTCTTTTTTCCTTTTTTCGTTTTTATATATATATTATACCTTGCAAGCTTTCTACTCATGAAATAACGCTACCTTTGTAAATAGAATTGAAGTAAGTATAATTGACAGCTGCGCAATAGACGTAAGATACAATGTTAACGCGTTTTATACTGTGGTTATACTTGGGATAACTCTACTAGGGATCTATTTCTGATCTTTTGCTGTGCACAGGCTGCACACTTGGTGGTGGCTGCTTTGATGGTATATCATTGCTTCGGTGGTTTTTCTCTGGTGTTTGGTTATCCTGCGGTCTGTTGTCTTTGATGTATGCTGGTTCTCTGGTCTATCTTTGGTCGTGATTCTGTGGTAAGACGTGGTAAGTATCTTTTTTTTTCTTGTGGTCGCAATGATATAAAACTTCTTTGAACGTTTGTACTATTGCTTCCTTTCCCGCGATAATGCATTCCTGCTGTTTGCTTTATTGCCTTTTCTTTCTTTTTTGTTGGCTGTGATATGATCAGCTCAACAAATACTACTTGCAATGTTGTTGCTTCGTATTTACGAACAACAAGCATGACACACTGCTATATAATTGTATTACTCTTATGGTACTTTGTTATGTAACCGTGGATTGTTGTTTGTGTTGCCTCTGTCGCTTCACATAAAAACAACATTGGTTTTCATGTTGTATTACACACTTATACTGCTGCTACCGTTGCTCCTGCAATTGTGCGCGTTTGTGTTGTTTTACATCATTAGACTGTTATCATGCACATCGCTCATGTATATATTTTTGTTGCAATAACAAGAATATAATAACGTGAACATTTTTAATGTTTTATTCATAACATACTTTCCTTTAGCTCACTTCGTGTGAGCATTCTTTTTTTCTTTTGCCTACATATACTACTGTACTCCTATAGTAATTATTATGTTCGCTTCTTTTATTAATATGTTTCTTTTGAAGCATACCTTTTTTACGTTGTGTGGATGTGCCTATCCCTGAAGCTCAACAAGACTTTATCCGAGGCTAGGAGGTAGATAGGCCGCCTCCACTTGGTTATCGCTACTTACTTTAGTGATGATTGGGAGTCTCAACGCCAGAATCTAAAGCTAGGTGGTGTAAGTAAGACATGCTCTAGCATCTGGGGGAAGTTTGATGATAGTAACAGCTATATTGCTATATAGCGGAGCTTAAAATTTTGCCTCACATCAGAACAGGGGGAAACCCTCGCAAATTTTTTTTAGGTCAGCGGAGTTTTCAAGCAATCTGATTGGCTCAGAGGTTGAAGTAGCGAAGGGTTACAACTAGTTGATTTCCTATTGATCTGTCAATTAATATCATGATTTCGTGTTTGTAATAAAAGGGTATCCAAATAGATGCAATTTAAGTTCTTCTTTATTCAAAAGTAAAATAAGGTGCAATCGTTTGGTCTAACATGCTGTAAACAGTTTGATATGAAAATTGCCTTTTAAATTTATTATTATGTGGGGAAAGTTATATAGTAGAAACTACTTCAGCAGCAGACAATCTTTTACAATGTTTTTACAATATATAGTAGTATGTTTTGGCCATCTCGTCACCGAGCAATCGTTTTTACTGTTGAAAGCTAAAGTACACCGGTTTCTGTTTCAAGGATAGTGCTTTTTCTTCAACTGGGAATACATAGGGCAGTATTAAAGTTATACAGTAATTCCATAACTTATCTGCAGAAAAAATTGACTGCTGTATGAGTCAAATGAATCTATTAGACAGCTAATAGCTTTTGCGACAGATGGTCTTTCAAGGCCCCAAGGGAATCTGTCAAGTCCTTACTGGCGCCATTTCGAGCCCTTCAAGGTGTTCTCTGGCCCTCTCTTGATGGTAAAACTGCTTCTTCTGTCTCTCAGTGGCTGGTGGAATGGTAAGTTCTCCATCAAGAAGTTGCTTTCAAAGTCGTCCGTATCACTGATATATCAATATTGCAAGGTGGTTCTCTCACGGTTGTTTATTCTACAGTGTCTGTGGTTATTCTGTTGGGCCATATGAAGCTCTATCAAGGCTCTTGTTGATGCTACTCATTCAAGAAGCCATCTCAAGGCCATCAGCATGTTCCCTATAGTCTATGATGTACCGCATTCTCATGTATATTCTTATATATGGTATGGCTCGGGTGCTCTAATAAATACTCCAAGCTCTTTTTTTTTTGCTTATTGCTATCTCATAGAATTACCATTTTGCGCGCTCTCTTTGACTCTATGGGTGCTAGAATATGTCTCTGTTCTCTTGGCCTATAATTGTTCTTACTCATAGAGGTAATGATGCTTCTATCTTACTTTAATTGTTTATTCATTTTGTTGTAGTAAAAGTTTGTTTACTAGATGTTCATTGGTCTATTATTGAATGGTGTCTGGCATCTGCATTTCTCACACGAGCTTTTTTTTCTGTTATCACTCCAGTGCAGGTTTTTTTAACCAATGGTGCCCCATGGTCCTATATATGATGTATTTTTGGGTCGATACTTTGTGTCTCTACTGCCTTGCTGTATCTTCCATCCAGTTTTTCCCCTGCTATCACCCTTCAGTGTAGGGTTTTTAAACTAGTGGCGTCCTTTTTTGTTTCGTTGTCTTCTTAGGTCTCTGTTGCTCTGCAGGTCTCCAAGATCAATACTTTTAGCATTTATCAGTCGGTTACTTTGCATCTTTCTTCATGCTACTTTTGCATGTAACAAAGGGAAGCAGGTTACCGTATGACTCTATGGATTTCTATGCTGTCAGTATGTCCTTGTTATTGGCGTATGGTCGGTTTCCTGGTGTCGCTTTCTGAGAATCTGTAAATCTTAGGGTTTATATGGTCCTCAAGCGGCTAGGCACCCTTAAGAATATAGGATCATTGCATCAATCCCACGTTTCTGCAAATGGCTTGTGGAGAGATATTCAAGTACGTAATTATTAGCTTGTCATTGACTAAAGTTTACTAAGTTTCTCTCTCTCTCTTTTATATCAAACCAATCTTCTCTGTATTTGTCTGTCTGGCTTTTCAATATCAACTATTCTTTCATTTTCTTTCACGAATTTAAATTGCATTTTTACGAAATTGAAGTAAATAAACTGTACATAAGGTGCTAATCGACAAGAGTTCCAAAGATCAGAGACATCTAAAGCACTAACTCAGACCATCCATAGCAATTGCCTTTTATGAGTTTCCCATTGTGTTGTATCTTTGCATTTCATTACTTGTGATGTATACTAGAATGTTTGATTTATACCAAAGTGATATTACTATGCCATTGATTTTAAACCGCCATCACCAGGTATCACAATGAAAATATAAAAGAGTCTTTCCAATAGTTTAGTTTGATAACAGAGTCTAATTCTCATCTGTATAGACGAAGACTTGGTGCAATGTTTACTAAAAAACGACGTGCTCAGCCCTTGACCGCAAGGAATCATCACGCTAGTCATATTTATGCTTTTTATGCTCCTTTGAACAAAAGATACTACGGCAACTACAGTTGATTGCACCACCCGTATCTTGAATAGAGATCAACAATAGAGCTAACGGGCGTGCGAGAGACGAAGTACTGGCCAGACGCTCTACACTGAAAATCACATGTGCTTCATTTCTGAAAGCATAAATGTATGAGCAGGTTTCTGTAGATAGCTTCTTTCTTTTGCATACATGCTTACAAGTGGAAAAAGGCAAAAGAAATTGTGTCTCTACAGGTTTGCTTGTTTGGAAAGACACGACCAAATGCCAGTGTCATTATTATACTTTTTTTTTTTGCGCTACCCACAGCACTTTAGTGATGTAATTGCTTACAAAGGTGGATAATGAGACATCTTTAAACGATTGACCTTCTGTTTTTCATATCCCAGAGTTGCATACTACCGTGATATCACCATCCCACTTACACAAAAAGGTAGGCGTTTCTATATTAGGCTTGTTGTTTTGTTTGTATCACTTTACTTTCTCTCTTGGTCTTACAGAAACGGGCATAACTACTCTATGTATTCCGAGCAACAAAGAGAGAGGAGGTAACAATATTAAGAAAGAAAGCAAGCTACAAACACCAATCCCAATTTGTCAACTTGCATACAATCATCTTTTCATATAAAGGTCAATGATTCATGGCATATCCCTTTTTTTTCTTTCTTTCTGTTTTGCTTTCTTCAATTTTATTATCCCATTCATCTCACCGGCTACAATGACTGCAACTTTAATTCAACCTGTCAGTAGTAACAACAATATCACGAATGAGAATCAAGTGCTGACTCTGCTGGAGGGAGGAGAATCATCATCGTCGTCGTCATCTATCAAAAACGATGATGGCAAACTATTGACACAAACGCCACCAAACGATAATTTGCAGGAACAGCAAGAGATTTTAAATTACTTGAAACCCTCTCCTGTTTCATCATACAATGCCAGAAAGGTACCACGATTGGGCCCATTTCTGCTGTTGAAGACACTGGGTGTTGGTGAATTTGGCAAAGTAAAGCTGGGCAGACACATGGAAACAGGTCAAATTGTAGGTGCATGCTTTCCTGACGGTGTGCATATACTTATGGCCGATGTGAATAGGTGGCTGTCAAACTAGTGAAAAAGCAAAACATCGATTCCTCCTCTCAGCTGGAAAAGATTCGAATGGAAATTGATATCCTCAAGGTAAGATAAGAATATTCTCATGAACGAAGCGAATAAACAAATAACAAACAAAATCATCACATTATTTTTGAACGCGCAACATAGACACTGAACCACCCATACATTGTCAAACTATTGAGTGTCAATGAGACTAACGCAAATATTGGCATGGTATTGGAATATGCACAAGGTAACAAGTACTATTAACAGCCACTGTTCTCCAATTGACAAATGAGCTGTGCATGGATTGGATAGGGGGCGAATTGTTTGAGTACATCTTTAGACAGAGATATCTAAAGGAACAAGAAGCATGTCGACTTTTTTCTCAATTGATTAGCAGTGTCCACTACATGCATCAAAAGAACATTGTGCACCGTGATCTCAAACTGGTATGTGTACTAAATACAATCGTATGACAACTTGATATTAAAAAAAGGAGGTTCTTCACTATAGGAAAACATCTTGCTAGATCGTCATGGAAACCTTATAGTCACTGATTTTGGTTTCGCTAACCAGTTCACTCCAAAGACGGGTGATTTGATGTCTACCTCGTGTGGATCTCCTGTGTATGCAGCTCCTGAACTTGTCATGACAGGAAGATTGTATGCTGGCACTGGTGTGGATATCTGGTCATGTGGCATTATCTTGTATGCGATGCTTTGTGGCTACCTGCCATTTGATGACGATGCAAAGAACCCCAATGGAGAGAATATTGGCAGACTGTACCGTTATATCATGGCACATCGGCCTAAATACCCGCCCTATCTCTCTGACCACGCAAAAGATATCATTGGCAAGATGCTTATTCCTGATCCAAGTGAACGATGCAAGATTCAGGACATCATGGCACATCCTTGGCTTGAGAATTACAAGGGCCAAATCTCTAAATCAGTGCAAGAGTTGGAAAAGGAAGCTCAAATCAAGAAGCAAATGCTGCTGACAGGCATCCAATCGTCGACAAACCTCAATATACTAGCTGATGGAGAACACTACGACTCGAACGAAGACTGCTGCAACAACAGCGATCACGATTCGTGCTCCACTTCCTCTTCTGTATCCTCATCGTACTCGTACACCAACTCATACAGTAACACAAAAGACGCCCGAGCCGACGATGTTGTGTTGGAATCAGAACAAACTGACGATTACAGCGAACGTGCTATTGTCAATGAGCCTATCCAGCATACATCTAAAGCAGCATCCTCGCCTACAACCCCCGTTCCACTGCCATTATCATTGGATGAAAAAAAAGAGTTGCGCCATGACAGCGTGTCTACAGATGCAGCCTCGCATGCCAGCTGCAGCGAAAAGATAGCACCTGAAAAAGAGGAGGTCACAAAGCCAACAAACATGCCAGCCGCTCTTGAAACCCAGCACCAAGGTTACAGCAAAGCATTGTTCAAGGTTTCTGAGCACTCGCATGAGAAGAAGGCTGCTTCTGCTGCAGAAGCAAACAACAAATCCACTTTATCCAAAGACTTAGATGCAAAGCAAAAGAAGAGACACACTATCGACGCTGCAGTGACAAGCGCTTTGATGCAACAACAACAACAAAAGCCAGATCAACGTCCTTCACCACCACGACAAAATATATCGTTGAGAGCCAAACTGTTTTCTGGTGTCAAGCGTCGCACTACAAGCAGCCCAAGCACTGCCACTTTGTCACCAGCGGTAACGGCAAACGGTCAGAAGCCCACTCGAAAAAACAGACATTCATGGCAGCACCTGATGCAATCCCACTCCACCAAAGACCTTCCATTGACTCCAGCTCCATCAACAGCAAGCAATGCGCCTCGTCCTCTCATAGTCGAGCATTCCAAGAGCGAGAGATTAATCTCATGGCTGAAAAAGACAAAATCATTGCAACACAAGAGTAAGTTTAGTGATAACAGCACCTACTCCTGTTTTTTCATCTCAAATGATAATTAATTCCATATATTACAGCTCGGCTTTTAGAGCCCAAAGTGGTAGCTACTACTGCCACTAAGACAAGTAGCACATCGAATAGTAACAGTAGCGCCTATTCCTCATCGAGAGAAGCCGTTATACCCGAAGAAGATGCCACGATACCCATTGCACGACCCAATTCATCATTGGCTCCCATACGCTCAACGTCAACTACAGTCTCTCGAACACCAACGATACTATCTCAGGTCAATAAAAGCGCAGCACCCTCTCAGCAACCACAACAACAGAATGAAATCGATCACATATCAATAGCGTCTGAATTAAGAGTGCACACAGGTAGTATGAACCACTCTGCACTGACGTCTAAACCTCCTATGGAGGTGTTACTCGAGGTCAACAAGATTCTTCTCATTCTGGGTATCCAAGTCGAGAATATAGGGGGCTACAAATTACGTTGTACACGTCGATCCATCCATTATTCTGACGACTCGCATCAAAACGAAGTCAGCAATATTCTGAACCATCTGTCCACCAAGAATGATGTGTCTACCATGATCACAGAGCCCATTTATGGACATCCCAGCATTGACAGAGGAGAGGAAATACAGTTCTTGGTAGAGATATGTCGCTTTGAGAATCTGTCGGGCCTCTTTAGTGTGGATATCCAGCATTTGGCTACTATGCAAGTTGGAAACTTGGCAGGCTATCAGTTTATAGGACAAAAGCTGCTTGGTTTGTTGCAGAATAGCAATATTATTCGTAATACCAATTTTAGTCTAATGTCGAAACAGAATGGTGAGAGCGAGAATCACTAATGTCAGCATGTAAATCATCGAAATAAAGCATACGTTACCCTTAATTCAAGTAAATGCCATGTAGCAGATGCAAAAGCTCATCCACGTGTGCTCCAAGAGCTACATTGAGACAACAGCGAGCATCCAACAAACATCTCCGCTTTCAAACCTAAAGAGAAATAACCCTCTTCACGATGTGGCTTGTAAGAAACATGGTAGCGAAAGTGATTTCAATCCATATTGCATAGGAACCCAAGTTGATAGCAGAGACTCTGTAGTCATGTATGAATATTAGACCATGAATAAATGATGACTCAGTCGAAAGCCAAAGACTTGCTTGTGATGTCTCGCAATGATACATACCAGCAACAGTGAATCAAGACTAATGGGATATCTTTTCCATAGACCGTCATACATGATTGGGCTAAATTAACCATAAAATTTTTTGCTGAAAAATCTCTTGCAGATTTTCCTCCTTTTGCACCTAAATTCATCTTTTAACTATGTCTGTTACTTTGGAACTCCCTTTGGCTCTTCACATCCTCGAAGCTCACCTCGCTGAGAACAAGTATATTGCCTCGTAAGTGTTATATTCCTCTTAAAATGGGCTCTTTTGCTATCGAGAGAGGACGTTTGTGCTCGATGGAAATAAAGCGTCCATGTCCCATTTCTTGTAGGGTGGCTTAGTTGATTGACCCTTCTGTATGATATATAGTGATAAGGCTACTGAGGCCGATGCTGCTGTTGCCAAGGCTTTGGGTGCTGCCCCCGCTGCCGAATTCACCAACGTCAACAAGTGGTACACTGAAGTCAAGTAAGTTTGGTGATTTTAGAAGAGGATCCGCATGGTGGGATTAACCAAAAACGCGTTATCATCTGAATAGGCCCTCTGAAGCTGCTGCCCCCGCTGAAGCTGCTGCTGAGGATGAGGATGATATCGACCTCTTTGGTTCCGATGACGAGGAAGTTGATGAGGAAGCCGAGAAGATCAAGGCTCAACGTATTGCTGAATATAACGCCAAGAAGGCCAACAAGCCCAAGACCATTGCTAAGACCACCGTCACTCTTGAAGTTAAGCCTTGGGATGATGAGACCAACATGGAGGAATTGACCGCTGCTGTCAGAGCTATTGCCATGGACGGTCTCCTCTGGGGTGGTTCTCAACTCGTTGCCATTGGTTACGGTATCAAGAAGCTTCAAATCAACTGTGTTGTTGAGGATGATAAGGTCATGATGGATGATTTGTGTGATGCTATCACTGATTTGGAAGATTATGTTCAATCCGTTGATGTTGCTGCTATGCAAAAGATCTAAGTTTCTCCAATCCCTCCTTACCACCATCATTACCTTTGACATGCTGAATGTTGAATGAGAAAATAAAGAAAAAAGATACAGCAGATCTATGAAATAGACTGCAATTTTGTTCAATCATCATTGAAATGCTACATGTTTGTCGAGGAAAAAGGCTTTATTCCACTCAAGAGTGCTCTTAATCCAAGTCCTTCAATACATCCTGCCTCTCCTTGTACAATGCTTCAGCCCATGCCTTGACAGTGGGATGCTGGAACTTGCCCTTTGTTGAATCAAAAAATCCTTGCAGCTTTTTCTTGTCGGCTGCCATATTGCTATTAGTTGGTTGACAAATCCCTAGCTTTTAGTAGCGTAAGTCTTACATTTTTCATATTCCAATGCTTGCACAATCATCTCAAACTTGTCCAAATCCTTCACAAATAGCGCTTCTGGCGTCTTGGCGTCTTCATATTCATGCCATAAATCGACAATTTCGTTGGCAGTGTCTGTGTTGCCTAGAGATTCCTTGAAGCCATCCATAGCGGTCTGATGTTTATATGAGCATTTGAGTGCTTCCTTGCGATGGCCAATGCTATACCTTTTCTAAACGAAACTTTTCCTCTTTACTGACGCCTGCATGTGGAGTAATGTCGCCCTAGGTAGGTTGTATGAATAGTGAGGCCATGATTTCTATTTCTACAACTTACCACGACAGCTTCAGCGAGATCATGTACAATGGCCATCTTGATACATCTAAAGAGCGGATTAGCTGAGATCCACACTTGGACGACAAATAGCTTGCCTTTCTCTGTTGAGGGAAGGGTCGTTGACAAGCATTGCCATGATACCCATACGATGCATATGGTCTGAAATAGACTCTGCGCCCTTGATGCCATTGTCTAGCCATCCAGTGCGTTTTGTTCTCTATCGTTTGGCTCAATACATGCAACAGAGCTACCTAGAGACGGACTCATTACCTTTAAATTCTCAATGACATGCAGGAATTTGATTACGTTGGCAGGGTTTGATTGTGCCATCTTTGTAAATACGGAAAAGAAAAGTTTTTGACATGAAATCCAGCAAGATTGCATTCTGTTCCTTTTGCCGCTTGTGTGATCGGTATTGTTCAACCAAACTGGAAGCGATTTCCAACATCCACAGAGGTTTTCTTGGCCAAGCTATGGTATTCTATCAAGCTATGGCGCGTGTGAGTCTATAAGCTTGTTGGCATCCTGCCGCTGTCATTCAGCTCAAGAAACTGCAGCAGACTACTGTGTACCATGGTGATTTTCACCTTTCTAAAGTATCACGCCATTGTTGCTGCCTGCCCAAATCCACATGCGTGTGTTCACTAGAGTATGCTTGCTTATGCCTGGCAAAGGTACTTACTTTGGCAACATAACTGGTTTGTGATGCAATCGCTTTCCAACGGACAACTGCATTATTTTCTAGCATTTCTCTGTTTCACATTGTCCCGGATGTTGAATAAAAACCTCGTAATGAAGATTTTCCTTGCCTTTTTTCCCCTCTTCTCATTCCAGTAAAATGCCACCCAAGACATCACGAAAGAAGCCCTTCAGTGGCAAGCAAAAGAAGCAGCAATTACAGCAGAAGCATGCTAAAAAAATGGAAAAAGGTAGCTTTACATTCGCATGATGGCAACCCGACGTCGTATTCACGTTAGTATAGCTACCTTGGTCGACCCAACTTCATTTGACTATTTGAACAGAGGCCCTCGAGAGACAGTGCCTTCTCTGGACAAACACTTTGTAATGCCTGCAAGCAAAGGCATGAGCACAGCTGATTTCTCGCAAAAGAACGTGAGCCAGGATAAAAAGTAAGATATTGACAGCACTAACAAAAAAAAAAAAATGCTTAAAACTCTAATGATGCTTGACAGGTTGGTGTCCGTATTTGAGCGATTATCTCACCAAGAGATTGAAAGTGAAAAACTAAAGAGTATGCAGCCATTGAAGCGACTGCCCAAGGTAAGTGATCATTGATTCAGCCAGTAACATACGACTGAACACAGAATTAGGAATGTATGGAGATCAAGAGTGATGAATTCAGCGAGTATATTGAGTTTCCTAAGCGGCCTGTGTGGGATTACGACATGACCAAAGAGGAGGTGGAGAAGCAAGAGGCCGAGAGTTTTGAGCACTGGGTGAGAGCGGTGGAAGAGACATACGGTGGCGATCAATTGAGTTGGTTTGAGCGCAATCTGGAAGTGTGGCGTCAACTGTGAGCACGTTTTACATTGTTGATGGTTCTGAAGTATACTAAATGCTGCTTACACTAATCTCTAGGTGGAGAGTGCTCGAGATCAGTGATGTCATTCTCATTGTCATGGACATCAGAAATCCTCTGTTGCACTTTCCTCGCTCCTTGTACAAGTACATTACGCACAAGCTCAAGAGAAAAATCATTGGCATCTTCAACAAGGTGGACTTGGTGTCTGAATTTACCGTGTTTGCATGGACAAAGTACTTTGAAGAAGAATTTCCCAATTTGCGTATTGCCACATTCAGCTGCTATCCCAGAGACCCCAATTTGATTGACGATACAGCCACATGTAAAGTAGCGTATGCTGACAGAGAGACGCCTCAGACACGTTGTACTGATTGTTTTGCATTTAGACTCTCTCAAAAACCAACTCAAGAAGCCTAGAAAACGATACTACTATGCACAAGGCGTACGAAATATATTGTCTGTATGTCGTGACACTGTCAACAAGCCAGGTGTTCATGTAGACTGGAAATCCATCATTGCTCAATACAACGAAGATAATCCAGATTTGAATACAAATGACGATGATAGTGATAATGACGACGATAGTGACACAGGCAGCATGGATGGTTTAGGTAACTTATGGATAAATGTTGCTGCAGAAGCATAGTGTTGATTCGCTATTGCATAGACGATGAGTTTAGCCACATTTTGGAAGTGACAGGCCGAGAAATTAATCCTCACAAAGACTATCTTACGCTTGGACTTGTAGGACATCCCAATGTCGGTAAAAGTAGCTTGATCAACAGTATCATGCGAAGAACAGTTGTGAGCGCAAGTCGTACGCCAGGTCATACAAAGCACTTTCAAACCATTCATATTGCAAGCAACGTTCGGCTTTGTGATTCGCCTGGTCTTGTATTTCCTGCATTGATTCCAAGAGCACTGCAGATCTTGTCGGGCATGTATCCCATTGCTCAGGTACAAGAACCCTATAGTGCTATTCGATATCTGGTAAGTACCTCAGATCAGATCCAGCCCACAGCCACGACTCACATTGTTGTATTGACATTGTAGGCAGAGCACATTCCACTAGAAAAGGTATTGGCTGTGACGCCCCCTGAAGACTGGGATAAAGCGCAAGAGTATCAATGGACTGCATGGTCTATATGTGAAGGTGAGTTTAGTAATAATGGCACACATAACCTTGAATGCTGACACTGCCTGTAGAGTTTGCTGAGCAGAGAGGATTTCATACAGCCAAAGCAGCCAGACCAGATGTCTATAGAGCAGCTAATACCATATTGAGACTGACTGCAGATGGAAGGATCCTGCTTTCGTTCAAACCACCTGGATTCTTTACCAGCAGCAAGTACGAAAAGTTGCGAGTAATTGAAGCTGATCTTCGAGCTGAGCAAGCGTCGGATGATTGCGAAGACGATTCTCAAGATGAATATGATCCAGGCAATACTTACAAAGGCAGGGAGAATCTCTTGATTTCCAAAGGTGGATTCAGTGCTCTTTTATCTGATTCTGAATAAAGACTGACTCTCAATGGCATTGTATCACAATGGACCATCTCTCTTTTATTGACATCATCTTTTTCCCGTTTTCTTTACCTTTTTCCTTTTTCTCTTACATTTTGTTGATACGAAACGATGGGATTCTTTACTGAAGACATACAAAAGACGTCTGTCTCGTTATATATTGGTAAACACAGTCTGCAAATGCCATTTTTTGATGCAACATGTTAAACATTTACACAGAGAGACTCTCCAATCTGGAGGAGGTCGACTGGTATCTGCTGCAGCAGTTGACCGAGTCTATTCAAATGCAAGCGAATGGACCGAGAGAAGCTGTCGAGACCGTTCGAAAGAAGCTCAAACACGGTGGCACTCAACAAAAATTGAGAGTCTTGGAGGTAAGCAGCTCGAAATCTGGATTTGAATCAGGCGTATTCACCGTGCTGTATGCTTAGATCCTTAAATTGCTCATGGAAAACTCAAATCAACAATTTCACAGTAAGTTGAAATGACTGGAGGGAGATGGCAATGGCATGATTGCTGACAGGGGATAGGACAATTTCTGGCAAATGAAAAGATGAGAGAAAGGTTCGAGCTGATGTTGACCTCCCCGGTATGAATGAAACCTTTGCTTTTGAGATGTCTGTGCTGATTGATTGTACACACACAACAATAGGCTGAAAACGCTGCAGTTAAAAAGGAACTTGTTTCACTTTTAGGTGCTTGGGCAGTCAAGTATAAGAGCGAGCCAGGAATGAAGGCCATTCAAGACTTGTTCGAGATGGGAAGAGGTGGTGGACGTCGTGTGGTTGTAAGTGTACTGTGAAAACTGAGATTCTCACATGCTAAAATTCGTATCTTAGACCCGACCAAGAGCGAATACAGACACAATGGACAGACATCCTCATATACAATCACCCTCTACACCAACTTCGAGACACATGGACACACCCACTTCACCTCGTCGTCGCTCACCTTCGCCCATTAGAGAGGAAAAACGTAGATCGTTACCTCCAGCCATGCCCTCCAAACCTGCTCAATCAGTAGAGCGATCACCACCACCAAAGAACAAATCCAAACCTCGCAGCCAAAGCTCTGCAGCCACTACAAGCCGGCCCTCTCCAGCATCAGGCAGTGCGGGCCCTACAAGAGTATTCAACTTTGAGAAGGCCAAGCCTAAAATTCTGGAGGAAATTGCACTGGGAAACAGCAACGCCAACAACCTCGTCAACGCACTGAAATTGATCAACACATCTGAAGATAGATGGGAAATCGATTTACAACACGACAAGCGTTTGCAAGGATTCCATGACAAGTGCGAGGAGTCCAAAAAGAGAATTGTTCGATACGCTAGATTGGTGGAAGATGAGGACTGGATTGGCACTTTGTTAGCTACCAACGAGGGGTTGTTAAAGGCGTTGGAAATGTACGACATTATGCTCGCTGGTGAAATTCCTGCTGCTTGGTCGCAGGCTCAGCAAAATCAACAGCAGTTACGTCTGGCATATCAGCAATCAGAAGCACCACCAAAGCAAATTCGCGCACCTCCTCCACCTCCTCTACCTCAGACATTACAAATCGAAGATTCCTTTTCCAATATGCAATTGACTAGACGTGAGCAGGAACCTGAGGAAGAGCTGGACCCTTTTGCTGATCCCGTTACCCCTATTGAAGATGAAAATCGAAGGTAAGATGAACTAGGCTTTTTTTGATCAGGGTGTAGTATAAATTAAACTAACCCCCTCACTCAATCCCTATAGAGGCTATTTATATTAATTCATTCAAATCAGTCATCCGCATTCATTACTCACTTTAATAAACTATAGTATGTATTAATCCCACACAAGGATGAAAAATGTCCCGTGCACTGCAGATAAAGGTGGCGTTGAATGTATAATTGCAACTTGATATATGCACATGTTTTTGCTTTAGTTCGTAAATGTCTTTCTACCAAGAATTGTATATGAGGAGGTGATCATATTTTTAATACATTGATTATGGCATTGTGGAGGAGCCCTGGAAGTTCAGTGAGCTCAGAAACAATCATGAATAGTGGCTAATAAGATAGAGTGCAATGCAATTGTTGCTTTATACATAAAGCAATACTACCGGTCGCTGAGCGTTGTAGTGCTTCCATTCGTTTATGGAATATGGCTATCTACGCAGGAAAGCGACCAACATGAGCGTATGCTACCTTTTTGTTTGTCCAGCTCAAAATCACGGGTTCATCAGCTATACCTTAAGTTCGTGGTGAACATCATGGATTCAATCTTGGCAATGCTCATTTCCTTTACGGTTCAGTAGCAGCCAACGCTATTTCATCGGAATATTGTATCATTGTTTGAATATTCTACAATACAAGGTTTTTAGCGTCTCACCATCAATGAAGAGTCTCCTATAGCAGTGATTTGGCTCTTCTGAGAGACTTCATATTTCTATATATGGAAACAATTTGTATAGAGGCCGAAAGTATACTTGTTTTGCCTCTTATTACTACTCGACAATATGCAAAATAGAGCGAAATTTGAATGCATTCGAGCAGTGATTTCTCGCGTTCAAGGCAGTTTTAGATCGTCAGAATAGCACCAAGCAGTTGCTCTCATCTGGCAGTTACTTTCTGACACGTTTGCTCAACTTTTTTGGGAATCAAAAAAAACATGGCCAAAATTCGACCAAAAAGCATAAGGTACTCCTCGTGGTTTTCATCGAAAACCAAACGATCGCGTTTTTTACCTTGATAACGAGGACTTTTACTATGGTATATATTAATTCAAAATGCTTCTCTCGATCCAAAGCAACTACTGAAGTCATCTTTGTAGAACTTTAATATGTAAAATTTCTACATTTTCGTCAAAGACGTCGATTCATATTTTCAAACTTTGCTCAATAAACTCAACCAAAACACCTTTTTTTTTAAGTAACATCGTATGCGTCTCGAAAAACACTACAAAAATGCATTAGAAAGTATGGGATGATCACTACAGTTTATATAGTCGAACATCGCAAAATAGGTCAAATCATGTCCAGAATGTTCAAAAATCAGCAAATCGGGAACAAACATGAACAACGGGATTTTAATTGATTTTGGCTGATGAGGTGCAACTGCATGAAGGCAATCGATGTTTGTGAAGCTTGTAGGCAGGGGATAACGAATTATAAAGTACTATTATAACGTGTCAATATTGTTAATAGAGCTACTTGATTTGGGTTTCCATAGGCATATTCGCTAGCTTGATATTTTATTGAGAATTGAAAGGTGCCTATCTCAAAATCGTCGCATAATCGTTGTTATCATTGATACATGTGTACATCGAGGCATTATTGCTTAATTTTATGAAATACTACGACTTCAAATGTAGAGAAAGTCGCTGAACCTTGACAGGATCTTGTTGGTCCCTGGCAGTCTCGCGTCTCTACAGAAACCTTACGTTGAATTGCTATGCCACATTACGTACTCAATCTTACGACACAGTTCTTGAAGATGCGCTCATCTATTAAAGTTTGATACGATGACTCTTCATTTCATCAAGTCTAAGCTAACAGCGCAATAACTGATAGTTATACACACTTTGATTGTACTGCCAACATTCTTTCCAAAGAATTAATGCACATTCCCAGAGCCTTGCATCTAGTAGCAGCCATAGAATCAATTTGATGATAAAAGCTGACCAAGACACCCTCTCTTGCGAACCAGTTGCTGTTTGATAGTCTGTAAAATGTCTTGATTTGGCGAGCATTTGAATGAATTCAGTGCGATTTCTCTCCATGTTTATGTATATTCTTCAAAGATGTGGCTGTACGTCATATCGTAGAATGACAAGCAAATTATAGACCACAATTTGGAACCAAAATACTGGTCTCGCGATTTACGGGCTCAGATTTAAGATAAAGGGATACCATGAACCGCGACCGACAGTGTTGTTGAGTATGCATTAGCCGTAAGCAGCCACGGCGATGAAGTTTAGCACTGAGCATACCGCAATTCAAACAGAAGTCTAGAGACAAAGCAATGCAACTTGACATGGAATATTGCAATGATTGGCAAGAATAGACATAAAAGTAGAGGCCGACTATGGCTGATAACAGCACATCTATGAAGGCTTCCAAAGTTGTTGTCAATGCCTCTTCTTGTCCAAGACACGCAGTATACGATACTATCGACATCCCGAGGCTCAATTGACATTATTTTTGTTCTCAATATAGAACATGACAAGAATTATACTTATCCACATCGCACAGACATACGTTATTCCCAACATTACAACATTTCTTAATCACTCAGCCAATTGCCAAAAGTACCAGAAGCTGTAAATGCTCACCACGTTACACGAGATCAATGGGTTTTCAAGAGGAGAGTATTGAAGATCCCTTTTATCCAAAAATGAAATGTGATGATTTCTTTTTTGCAATCAAGATTTCATGCCGATATATAATAAAGGGCACAACTGGAATGTGCATTAGCAAGATGTACTATCAGGCAGCATGCCGTCGTATCACCTTGTCTGGTTATTTATAAGTGAAAGGGATTAGGCTCGGCCATGTGCCCACAAGTGTGTGTGTGTGTGTGTGTGTGTGTGTGTGTGTCAAAATCCACTTTCACTTTGGATCAATTTGATACCCGCTTTTGGATAATTTTCTATTTTTATATCACATACGCGAAATAAAAGAGTCAACATCTTTTTATATTGTTTTGCTTCTTTTTCTTCTTTTTCTCTTTTTTCCTCTTTTAACAGCCAAAACCAACCCTCACATTTCACAACGATAGATCAATGGATCTTGACTCAAACAAAGATACACCCATTAAAAGTTGGTGGAAGAAGGTCACACACAATTCGAACAATAAGCCAATCTCACAGAAGCAAGGTTCGTTATTTTGCTAATTAATTCCAGTAAATTACATGTTGATTGTTCAAATTAGACGATCAAATCTTTGGGGTTCCATTGCAAGACAGCCTGAAATGTGCCCGAGCTGCTATCGCCTATGTTGACAATGATGTGCAATATGTTGGATTTATACCGGTGATTGTCGCTAAATGTGGTTCATTTCTCAAAGACCAAGGTAAATAAAACTACCCAATGTTGCAATGAAAAAATCTCACGCACTCTCTACCCAAAATCAGGCTTATACACTGAGGGCGTGTTTCGGATGAGTGGCAGGTATGTGTATCTGGGTGTGCGTTGATATAAATAGCGAATCATTCAGCTGATGGCATTGTGTGTAAAATGGCAGTGCAAAGAGAATTGGTCAGCTACAGCAGATCTTTAATACAGCACCAGACTACGGCAGACAGCTCGATTGGAAGGGATTCTCGGTCCATGACGCAGCCAATGTGTTAAGAAGATTCCTCAACTATTTACCAGAGCCTGTTATCGTTCATCAGTTATATCAGCCTTTTCGAGATGTTGTCACTTGCACCACGCCATCCACAGAAGATGAGAAAGTAGTGCAATTTCAAAACTTGATTGAGCAGCTACCAGAGCATCACCAATATCTTTTATTTTATCTATTGGATTTACTATCATTGTTCAGCCAAAATGTGCAGATCACAAAGATGGATACCTTCAACTTGGCTTCTGTATTCACTCCTGGCATTTTACTGAATCCAGAGCATGCGCTAAATCCTACTCAATACAAGACTTCGCAGAAAGTAGTTCAATTCTTGGTGGAGCATCAGCATTGCTTTAAAATGCCTCGTTCATCATGGTTCACTGTACTTAATCAACAGCAAAAAGAAGCAGATGAAGCAGCAGCAGCAGCAGCAGCAGCAGCAGTAGCAGTAGCAGCCAATACAACACCTACCATAGCAGCGACAGTGTCAAATGAGGATCCTGCCGTCCCGAGCAATGCTAACCAAGATATCAATAAATCATCATCTACACCAACCAGTTCATCTATCCAATCACCTACCCCACCACCAACGCAGCGCCATAACAGCCAACCCATTCGTTACAACACAACTAATACTTTCCATACGCCTATTTCTAATACTACCACCACCAATCATCCATATCATACGCATCAACATCAAAAATCTGCAGGTTTATCAGACCCATTGACCTCATCTCCCACAGCCACAAGACCATCATCTGTACTCGTATCTCAACAAAAGGAATCCAGAGTGAAGCGTGCAAAGACAATGCCCTCAAGAAGATCAAGATATGGTCCAAATGATCCATTACAAGTAGTTCAATTAAACAAATCTGTTATTGAAACAGGCCATAATAAATAATTTTCGTAATTCAGGGAAACCATGGATTGATTTTTCATCAAATCAAGCTACTAAAACTCACAGGATGAGCCATTACTACCATTATTGAATCGAGAAGTGCATCTCTCTACCTATGAAAGGATTCCGAATTCATCATCCAATGGACCCAAGCTAGTATCATAGACCTTTCCATTCGCCTCAACTGATGTCATCAAGGGTAGGGTGGGGCGCTGTGATAAGATTCAAATGGTCAGTTTCAAATCCGAAAAAGGGCCCTGATATCGACATTTCTTTATTATTCTTACCTCTTTGTCTCTTGTATTAATCTCTTATTAAAAATGCCTGTTGCTAGAATTGTCACTTCCCCTCACTTCTCTATCCTCTCACCCGAGAAGCTTATCAAGATGTAAGGAATTGAATTGCATATTTGATCAGTTCATGTTGATTTAATTTGTTTGTCATTTTTTGCACGCACACAGTGCTCCTAACCTTGCCACCTGGGGTGTTGGTGCTGGTTCTGCTGTCCTTCTTTTGGGCTCTGATGTTCCCTTGTTGAAGAAGGATATTTTGAGCAAGATCCCCGTTGTTGGTAGCTACTGGGCTGTTCCTTCTGACGAGTAGATTATAGACGTATACACTATTGTACACACACATACAAAACCCAATGACAACCACCAAAATAAATCAAGAAATACGCTAATTTACACATATACGTCTAACATGAAAAGGCGGGCAAGTGCAGGAGCAGGGGCAGGATGTACAAAAAGAAAGTTTCGTTCTGTTATTGTTTGTGCAATTACACATTCATACATTACATACAGTGTGTCTCCTATATTGCGAAACATAGGTAATTGATTTTCTTTGTATCCCTTTTGACATGGGGCAGAAGGGGGGGGGGGAGAGAGAGAGAGAGAGAGAGAGAGAAGAAACTCCTTGAACATCTCTCGTAAATGTGCGCGCATGTTTTCTTATATACAGTGCAATGCTGCTGCTGCCGGTGCTCCCTTCTAGACCTTGAGTTCTATATACAAGTGCAATATAGACCCCTTGAAATCATCAATATATAAATACATTGATGTTTTTGCAAGAAATGAAAAAGAACATCTTTCTTTATACACCATGTTGGTTTCCTACATTTCAGCAGGTCTTTTAGCCATCTCTTCTGCATTGACAGTTCAAGCACGCTACATTGATTACAATGTTGCTTCTACTGCGGAATTGTTTCGTCGTGATGATGCATCTGGCTGCAGAGATATGAACACCAACTTTGCAGAAACCACTGACGGTTGGGTGTTACAGCAAGGATCTACTGAAGAGACCTACGATATTACACCCGAAGGTCTCGAAATGAAGATTTTGAAACCTAAAGAGTACGAGTCATCCTATGAAGCTGCTGTCGACAATAACACACCCAACAGTAGGTAGTTCTACAAGATGCGACTGCACCGTCTAACATTGAATTCTACAGAGTTAAGATACAACAGGTATGAAGGTAAAGGCTTCACTTTCAATGCAACAACTTACATGCAATACGGTAAATTCTCGGCCACTGTCAAGTCTGCAATGGTGCCTGGTGCTGTCACTGCTGTCATCTTGATTGCTGATAATGGCGATGAAATTGATTTTGAATTATTAGCTGGTCCAGCACAGCAAATTACGTATGTATAGCTCAAAGACCATCTCATTGACATCTTTGCTAACCCAATTTTTGCATGATATACAGGAGCAACTACTTTTATGGTCCTCACATCGTCTATGGCGAGAATGGAAAAGTCATTGATGCTCCCAGCGGCAATGTCTATGATCGGTTTTACAAGTATTCTATTGAGTGGTCTCCTGAGAAGATTGTTTGGAAGATTGACGATCAAGAGATCCGTACAGTGACATTGGCAGAAACTGACCCCCATGACGGCAGTGAGCCAGCATACCCTACACACGCTGCACGAGTTCAAATTGGTCTTTGGGATGGTAGTGGTGCCAGTGGCACAGCTGAATGGGCTAGAGGACCGATCGATGTAAGTAGAACGTTGAGTATGTTGCGCGAATGATTGGCTTAACAGGTTTTCTGTTTGATAGTGGAGCAAACAAGATGGACCGGTTACAGCATACATCAAGAACGTTGTTATTGAGTGCGATCCTCAGCACAACTAAATACCTATGGTACGCACCAGACATACATACAGCCTCTTTTCCACACATATCATTTGATTTTCAATACTTTTATCTTTCGTATTCAATCACATAACCTTTGACATTTCTATCAGCAACATTTACATCCAATCATTAATAAAGAAAACGAGATATTTGGCGGGTGAATCCTCCACTCCCTCATGATTTTTTTTTTGTCTCCCTTACTTCACGATGAGAATCGTGGTCTTTAGTCTAATGCAGATCATACACCATAGGATTATTATTGCGCTTCTCCTTGATACCTCAATTCGGGATCTAACCCATCATAATACAAAAAGAGAGAGCGAGATGTGCTTATGTGCTTATGTGCGTATGTGTGTGTGTGTGTGTGTGTGTGTGTGTGTGTGTGTGCGTGTGCCTGAAGAATGCAAGTTTACACTGTTCATCGGAAAATTACAAAAGCGTGTTGATGGAATCAGCAATACAACATTATTTCAAAATTAACACTTTATGAGTGACGCTGAAGACACTGAATATATGAGAAGAATGAATGCTTTTATGCTCGGTGTTATTGCGAATAAGAGTAACTATTTTCCCTATTTGCATATTTCTCTTTCACTTTTCTCTCTCTCTTCAACATGTATCAAAGATCACACAGTGCCACAGACGTTCGTTTGGGTTGGTCAGATTCCCTCAAAAAGTTCAAGTCTCAGCGCTACGTCAAGCGCATTGCCCCTTTTCGGTCCATCTCGGATAGCAAGCAGACGTATCTAGGCCCTCAGAAGAACACTTTAACAAAACCAAGCTACCTGAATGCCAACATCATTCAAAAGGCTCTGTTGCAGATGGTGCAACGCCATAAAAGCTCAAAGCAGGTAGCAGCAGCAGTCCAGCAAAAGAATCAGGAAGAATCAGGTAGCAATACTCCTGAATTGTCTATCAACGAACAAGAGCACAGTGCTGTACTTTCCGCTCCTTCTCTAGACTCCTCCATCTCTTCTTACAATGACAGCGAGCATTCATTTGACATGGACCACATTGTGCAAGAGCTGCTGGACAATGACAATACGAGTTTTTACTGCCCAAGCAAACAAGACGAGTATGACGAAGAAGAAGAAAACATTGTAGACAGAGCCGTAGCGATGCTCAACAGCCAGGGAAAAAGTTCAACGTGCCCAAACTTGACAAGTATAGCAAACAGCTCGGACATGGGATACCAGCATGATGATGAGGAGGAGGTTGATGAACAAGAAGAGCAACAGAGATCCTTGCCTCCTTTGCCTACCAAAGAAGAATCAGAGCTCGCCATCAGCAACAATAGCATCGAGTTGTGTAGCAAAACAAGTATGCTGAAACGACAGGCCACCATCAAGATGGCACGTGCAGCTTCAAGGGGACAAATTCATCTCAAACGTGCTGCTACTTGGTTAGGCCAGAAGATGCTGCTTGCCTCTCCTCAAATGCAAAATTTTGGTCTGCTAGTGTCTCAAAAGTACCATTCAGTTACTAATTTTGGAGGCAATGCCATGTTGCGATTGAATAGCACCAGCCATTTCGACACCTTCCCGCCTGCGCTGTCCATGAGCGCTTCTTCCGCCTACACCAGTGCCTACAGTCTATCCAGCAGTGTTGATCAAGAACAGCAGCTACAGATGCAGCCGCAAAAGGCTAGAAAATTGGGATTTTCAGAGCAAGTGATCTATGGTACAGACGCTGATCATTTTGCGTATCTGAGGTAAACTTGTCTTTATCTAAAGTGTGCCTGACTGAATGCTGATCCATTTATCAGAAATCAATTGGACAAGAAACACTCACCTTCCACTAAACACACTGCCAGTGCCATGAACAAGCGCACCTTTGTTGCGCCAAAGAGAATCATGTATTGCCGAGGTTTGTACATCCATGCACATGCATTAACTAGTAGCCACTGTACTTAACTAGCTGTTTATAGTCATGCAGATCATAAATCTTGCTTCCACTCGTGGTGAGTTTTCTACATTGTAAACAAGTTTAAGCTCCTTGAATTTATATTGACATTCTTCTCCTTGACGCCTTGTTATGGTGGTTCTAGATTGCGATTATGAGTTGCACGTTCAACTAAACCATGTGACAATGGCGTCCAAACGTGGCGTATTGCGTAAAGTAGATAAACATGCCAGTGCTGATAGACCTTATGATGAAGCCCTCGTATTGTGAGTAGATGTTGCCATGGTGAGAGCATAGTCTTGGAAACTAATCTTCATATACAGCCAAGTGGAAGAACCATTCTCACTCAATTTTGTCGTTGCAGCTCGCCATACCAACACTGTGTTCCGTGAAGGATTAGCCAAGATAGGCATTTGGCCACTCCAATCAACTGCCACAGACTCAGCAGCTTCTTCAAAGCAGAAAGCATTGCCACAACTACCCATTGCTGGCTACACTTGCCTCAACTTTGAAAACAAGATGGACATCTTGGATCAAGGAATATCTCGATTTAGGTTGAACAAGCCTGTGGATAAATCATCGAACCGTTGGTTGAACCTCGAGTTACTCATAGACATCAAAGTGGAGGAAGTATTGCCTGCTGTTGTTCATCGTTTCCCATGGTCTTACACTACAAATCAATGTCCTTCCTCTTCTTACGAAAGCATTGACGAAAAAATTATCTCGGATCCCAGAGAGTTACTCGTGTCTCAAAAGCACTGTCAAGAGGGGGACTACTTAACGATTTATACCAGAGGAATGGCACATCCTGTAAGTTTCTTTAGTTACTATTCAGGTACACAACTTGTTCTCACACAGTACACTATAGACTTGGAAACGTTATTGGGTTGTTATGGAGAAAGATCAATTGGTTTTGCATGATTTCACATTCAAGGTATAACTAGACATAGCAGATGATAAAACTGACTGTATTTACAATTGCCTCACGTAAACTCTTAATATCTCTAGGACACAAAGCAACCGTTGAGCATTATCTCGCTGAGTGCGTTGCTATCTGTAGGCAAACCAAGTATAGACGACTGTGAAAATGTCGGCATTGCCAGAAAGACTGGTATCATGCTGCAGTTCAACAGAGCAAGCGCAGTATTATCAGAGCCTGTTCGACTTGAGAGCGATGAGGGCTTGGAAGGGAAAGCGTATGTATATGGTGATAGCGAGCAGAATACGGTTCACTGGCGCAGAGCGTTGAGTGCATACGTTTCGTCAGACGAGGCATCAAGTAAAGTAGAGACGCATCAGCATAGCCAAGGTGGTGTTGATTTGCGCTTCTTGTGGTGATACTGTAGCTTCATCCTAAATACCCCTTATTTTTGGTGCACTTGATAGCATTCTCAAATAAATAAGATGCAAATCTCAAACGTGGAATATGAGCAATGTCTAGAATGCAGTTCATGGGCTACACAAAAGCAACTCATTCCAGTTTCCGGGGATATGTGTGATTCATAGGACACCCACAAAACAAATGTATCATCCTCAAAAGATCCTCAATGCCATACTTTTTTTCCATTTCCTGGGCAAAACTATGCCTTGGCACATGGGTTCGACACTTGTCAAATTTTATTTCGCATGACACAAATAGGCCAAACTAAATGTACGCACAAGCCTTCGCTATTTACAATCGAACCTCCTCCATCAACTCTTCATCTTCCTCATCATCATCGCTTTCATCGTGAGTAACATCGTTGAGTGCGTTTTGTCTCTCGGCAGCTGACAGTCGTTCCTTGTACTCTGGCTTCAGCTGATAATTACCGGCATATGGGCCTCGCTTGTTTAGAATGCAAATTTCAGATAATACCTCCTTCAAGTATGAGTTTGGCTGCTTCGTATGCTCAACAATACCCTTAAAAGACCAATAAGGGAATTTGTCGAATGCAGAAAACAGTAAATCCATGAGCTCGTTTCTGGGCATACGTGTTGCTTTCTCTTTGTCGGTTTTTGGCTTTTTGGTAGTCTACAGAGTATGTTAGTTTGATCTGCATGTTCATTATCAAGCAGGCTGAAGGGGAGAGGTATTTACAATGAAATCTGAGAAATCGCTGTTGGGCATGCTGTTGCCTGCACCAGGCACAAATACAGGTTGGTTGTTTTGACCGAGTACTTGAACAGACCTCTGAGGAGTGCCTGCTTCTAGCACACGCTTTCTCATGATGTTTCGATAAGTGTTGAATTGTGAAGGTGTCGCACTGCATTCGTGATGAACTGTTCCAGAAATCGCTTTTCCACCGTTCTGATCCTCTGAAAAGACAAACTTGTTGTGTACTTCTCCAGGTGTGATATGTATGCTGTATTCCTTGGGAAGGTTAGGTGTTGTCTCGTCTTCTGGAAGAACAAGTGCAATCTAAACAGAGATAGCATCAGTGAGGTTTTGCTCCATTGCGTAGTGTGTATCGTAATGAAATAGTTACATTTGCTGTCTTGCCAGGTGGTGGTCTATACAATACATCATTAGACTTCAAGCTACGGACTTGTTCACTAGAGGCTGATTGAGCAACTTACTTGTTGTATATACGAATGCTTCCCAGATTGACATTATCTTCATCAATAGATCTCCACTTTTCGGCTAGAAACTTGGGCACTTTTACAAGCCAAACTTTGGTGTTTACATCATCTAGTTTGAGATCCTCGGCGTCGTCTTCGTCAATAACGCCGTCAAGACTTCCAGGATCGTCTTCGAAAAGAGCATCGACGTCTTTATGTTCAGACATTTGCATGGAGATGAGTGTGAAGAGAGGAGAGAAAGAGTGATGTGTAAAAAATTGCACTCGTATACGTTGGTCTGTTCACTGTGACCGCCATGCAATGGAAGGATCAATGCATACATTTGCAAACAGGAATGAAATCTACCCATCAATCAGCCGTTGCAGTTTGTTTCTTCCCTTTTATTTTCAATGCTGTGGTATATAGACTGATAAAAACAAAAGAAGAAAGAGGGGGGGGGGTGGCAATCAGAGGGACATACATAATGACGATGGCGGTTGATCCATCTCATCCAACATGCCATTTCCTTAACCCAAAAAGTTGATACAGACTCCATGAAGAATAAGAGAACATACTACAAAATCCGCAAACGCCCTATATTGTTGTTGCATTATCAGTAAGAGCAGGCAGCGCAATGCATGAGAACAGTAAGCCCATTTACCTTTCGGGAGAGATTGTCTTGAAGGACTCCTTGTTTTCAGAGTTTGTTTGGATACGCAAATTAGCTGTTTCAAGGCATGTCAGTAATCAGAATGCCAATCAGTGTATATGTGGTCTTACCAGCAAGAACAAAGCTGCCAACAGTCGAGATGAAACCACCAAGGAAAGCATTGTAGGGAAATGTGCCAACAATAGCCATGTACACAAATTGGAATATGCCAGTCAAGAGAATATAAACCAGGTAAACGTCAATCATTTTGAGTGAAACTGGTGTGTCATTTTTATATCCTGTGTAGAATTTCTTGGTTGCTGCACTAAGTTGCTCCATGTTATGAAAAGAAAGATGAATTGTAAAACACGAAACTTGTGAAAGATTTATACTCATTTAATTTCACTAATTTGGCCCAATCAAATGATTACCACAAATAGTGGGAGTAGGCAGCTTTGACAGATGGTTTTATAAGGACAATGCGATAGATCAGCAAGTAAATGATCTGGAGCATCTTATTCTTCAAAGCTACCTTGCCTACATGACTTTGGTCTGCAATATAAACAGCACGTATTCCTTGTTATTCTGGACATAGCGTCCTTTTAGATGACTGATGCAGAGATGCCGCAAGATCTCCGTGATGTTTGCAGCCTTGATAAAGAATGCTGGCTTGCCCTTGATTTGCCTCCATCAGCTGTGCTTGTATTTGTCTTCAGTTTTGGGTCGAGAAAGTGATCCATGTCATTTAAAGGGTGCTATCTAGAGTGAGCAGGAACACTACAATGTCTTTTTCTCGTGCGGTGCATTTTATCCAGCCTCGCGGAGCGTCAAGATCATCCTACTCAAATGACCACTGCCCGAGCTCTGGCTGGAGTCTCTAAAAATGGAGTGTGGGTTGCAACTCTATCAATCAGTGGTTATTGTTGCTGATGAGCTTGATGGACACTCCAAATCAAATTGAAATCCCACTCGACAGCCCCCTTTTTTTTTAATCTACATCTCTCTTTTCAATCTCTCTTCCATCTCCTCCTCTTTTCTCCCATCTCGCTCTTTCTCTCTTTTATTCTACAATGAACATATTATCTGTTCTATTAGGACATTATAATCAAGATCAAGAATTCAACTTGTACAAGATCGAGAATACCGATACGCTTCTCTTCAAATTGAATGACATTACACATCTGTTCAATCTAGAATCGAGTTTGTTTGAGAAAACACCACAATTTGTTGATAAACAAAAAAACACTTACATAAATACCACTGAGCTTGTCCAAATAGCCATCCAACACAACAAATTTTTGCTGGCTGAGCTCTGTAAATTGAAGCCAAATGATTATGTTGCCAAATTGGATGAATCAATGTTAGCAAACTTACCGCGTTTGGTGTACAGCAAGTCAAAAAAAGATGCGAGTCAATATCAGATCACCTCCATTGAGCTCACAAACAACAGCAAACCTGTGAAATCAGAGCCACTGTCGCCGTCTCCACCTCAACCTCGACTTCCTTTACCAACGCATACATCAGATCCAATGGCTCTGGATCACATCATAACTTCAAATAAGCAGGCTAGAAGATTAAGCAGGTATATTAGCATACTCTCAGCGACCAGGACGAGTATTAAATCAATCAAAATAGGACATTTGAAGATCCTCCACCCATCAAAAAGCAAAAGAAAATTGAGCCTCTGCCAAAGCCTTTACATACAGTGAGCTCTCAGCAACCCACCTTATTAGCAAAGCGTTTAGGCAACAACATCAACAACAAGAGAAATTTGACCATCTATGCTCCTACCTATGGCGAGCAATTCAACGGCATACGATCAGCGCCTCTCAACTCCAATTTCCGTCAAGCGCCTGCCACAAAACCACATCCTTTATCAAAAGCTACCTTGGTGTCGCCTGCCAACTCAAGCACCGCATCTGAATTTGCTATTCCCCCTATCGTTCCTTCGCAACAACAGCCTCCTCACACGGCGCATCCCAGCAGCATACATCGCCGTCATTCACCGCAATATCCAGCATCAGCTTTCGGACACAGTTTCCCTGTAACATCAGGTCGAGTGGAGCCACCAACAAAACCGAGCTCATTACAACGACAACAGTTTATGCAACCATTTGAGCATTTATTCGATACCATTGAAACGACTCGTAATTTGAAATCAACGCTGGACGATCAGATTCGTCGCTCATCCACATTGATCCAAACGTTACAAGCATCCTCCACCACCATTGAGGGGCTGGTTCGTAATCAGATTAAGGAAGCTCAAATGGAAATTATGCATAGAATGGAAGATTCAATTGATGGTCTATTTCATCGCATTTCGTCACTGGAAAGACGTCTTCATTCCCCAGCAGAAGATCACCATGAAACCAGGGATGTATCGCCAACATCATCCGCTTCTCATGGCAACAATCATTCCACAACGTCTCTACCCGGGCATCCTCCTCCACCTCCCTCTGCTGCTCCTGCTGCGCCCTCGTCTCATCTCACTAGACAACAGCAGCAGGATCTTGTGAGCCCGCCTACTATCGTCAGATCTCAACATGACATTGGGCCCAACGAATACCACAGCATGCTGGACACGTTAAGGGAGAGATTAGATAGACTTGAAAAGCAACTCGAATCATAATTTACACCTGTTTCTCATCACTACTGTTACTTATTATATCTTTTATTCTCATATATGTTACAAATTATTTATTTTTGCTATTAACCTTTATTTTCTTACCTTTCGTTATATATCTAAATCAAATAATAAAAATAAAAGCGAGCCGTATGCTATTGCCTTGTCAGAAATGGCCTTGTTTGGAGGTACGCTTGTTTCCAGTTGCGCGACATAACTCATGCTTCCCATTGAATCAGTATCTCAATCATCTTCATCATCATCGGAAAGGCATTTTGGTCACCTAGTAGTGCTCAAATCATTTCAAACTCAGTATATTTTTTTCTGTTCAAGATTGGACAGATTCTGATTTTTTTCGACTTCTTTCAACTATTTTGTGAGATTCGACTATATAGACTGTGATGATCACCCTACGCTTTCTAATACATTCTTGAAGTACTTTTCAAGGAGCTTCCAATGATGCCAAGTAAACTAAATGTTTTGACTGAACCTACTGAGCAATTCCAGAAAACATGAAATAAGGTTTTAGGCCAAAATGTCGAAATTTTGCATATGAAAACCTAATAAAAGTGGTTTCAGAGGTTGCTTTGGATCGAGGGAAACATTTTGATTCAATACATACCGTAACAAAAATCTTCGTTTTCAAGGCGAAAAACGTGATCGTTTGATTTTTGATGAAAACCATGAGGTACCCCTCATGCTCTTTGGTTGAATTTTGGTCATGTTTTTTTTTTGATTCCCAAAAAGTTGAGCAAAGGCATCAGGAAGTTACTACTACTCAAGTACAATTGTTTGGCATCATTCCGGTGGCTCATAAAGGTCTACATGTCAAGATATAAAGGCTCAAAAGCTGCCGAACTTGGCTGTATTTTGGGCTTTTGCTTGTCAATAGGCACATTTTAGTTATGACACAAAGGCTTAAAGACATTGTATGTATTGGTTTAGATTCAGAGCATGCTGTTACACCCAAATATTCAGGTTTGAATATTAGGTTTAGTACTGCTGTATCACTGTATCATAACACAGTGTTACAGCTTGTTAGTGAGGTGATGGTGATTGTATAGCACGTTGGACGTTTGAGACGCAATAGATAGTCTGCATCTAATCAATATTTACAAGCAAACAACACTCTTGTCCCACTAACGCACTATATCTCGCTTAACTACTCAACGACTACGTTGGCAATGTCACAGTCTGTCGTATAGTAGAAACCACGATAGGAACAGCAATTGAATCAATTTGAAGTCAAGCGACATTCCAAATCGCATATAGATCCATGGATGCTGCACCAATCAAACTTACATCAGTTATTTGAAAGACCATGTGTGTTTATGTGTGCAATATCTAAACCCCATTAATTTGCATTTAATTAGCTTGCATTGCATGATATACAGTTCAGCAAATGTTCCAGCTTGATGCTGTTTGAAATGACTGAGCAATCTACATTGAAGCATTCTAATGATGTTGGTACAATATATATATATATATATATATATATATATATATATATATGCGAGTCCAAATGTTGCTTTTACTTTCTTGATAGGCTGACCAGGAGATTGTAGTAAAATGAGCATTTCAAGTATTATAATGGAGTACTAATGTACAAACTGATAACAGCCGTAGATATTTCCTTTTCAGTCCACAGTAGTATTTCTTTGTTAAACCGTACCCCACATTCTCACAGAGTATCTCCTGTAAGACTCACTCAAATTAAATGTCAAGCGAACCATTCAAAAAGCATTGAATTTCAATATCTCAACTTGATCGCTTCATGACGAACGTTTATACCATGCAGTTTTAGTGTTAAATCGACAAGTTAAGTTTGGCACTTTGCCATTCATGGCCCTTGAGTTCCCAAAATTCCGTTTGATATGTTGCAATCTTGATCGACTCGATACGTAATTGGCAAGAGAGTCGACGGTTTAAAAAGCTGTGATATACGAAAAATAATGCAGACCTAAATTATGTATGAGAACCTCTAGCCAAGATTTTATTCATGCTATTGCCGATAAGTAGTTAACGTTGAAACCGCACAACAGAAGAGCCAATAGTTCAATGCATGTATTTTGCATGAATCAAGGACAAAACTACGAATATATCTTCTGTTTCCGGTCTGAAATCACAAGATGTCGTTACCGGTAGCTCATTAATAAAGCTTCCATCATGTTACATTGCATGTATGTCTTACTCCATTTTGCTTAGCTAGCAACATTTAGTGCTAGCTGCAAAAGCCTTTCTGCTTGAAATATCAGCAGTATTACATGAAAGGGTTGAGAAAACCAATCAGCCTAAATGACCCCTCTCAAATCTTGATTGAAATGCCCTTTCAACCGGGTGATTAAATATGTATTTTAGAGTGTAAATCATATATACAGCTTATTGTCTGTATCACCAGAAATCAGTGCTGAAAATATTTTTTTATTGTATGTTGGTTACACTATTTAAGGATTTAATAGAGCTGATTGAAAGCGGCTGCCCCAAGAGCATATAAGCCCATGCTCTGGAAGGGTTATCTATTGTTATTATAAATGACGCTATCTTGAGGACAGCATGCCGTAGTACTGTTGCCCTCATTTTCAATGACAAAACTACAGAATGCTTACATGTAATCTTACTAAATTTAAAATGAACAACCGAAGACGTGGTGCTTCAACTCAAATGAAAAAGGAAAGCTAACGGTATGGTAAATATATTGTATTTGCCTTGGAAATTGAATATGTCAAAATCTCATTCGTCTATACTTGATGTAATACAGGGCATCCTAAGACTCAAATAGCAATAGCTTACCATTGGATAGCAAACTTTAATTTATAGAACAAGTACTTCAGAAACACAAATCAAATGGTAGCATTGGAATTTCAATATCAAATCTTATTGCCTCCCCCCCCCCCCCCTCCTCCTCTCAATGGATGCCCTCTCAAGCGTTACATTTCAGGCACAGTGTTCCAGTGCTGGAAGAGATTGAAATAAATGATAAAAAAAAAAAGGAATATTAGGAAGGACTTGCAAGACCCCGGGAGTCAAGTAGAGGGTTGGTAACATAATAAGTAGATTACGTAAAAATCATCCATCAATCATACAGTGGTGCAGGTTTCAAATTACGGAGTCGATTGAAGCAGATGATGGGTCATGTACAAGCGCATGAATGTTGTGTATCTGAGGCACTCTATGCTCGCTGCTGCTGCAATAAGCAGGGCATACATCAGTGCATACATACAGAAACTTGCCATCTTGTATTTGACGTATATGCGATGTGTCATGGTGGTATAAAACCAAATGTTTGTTATAGAGCTTACCTTGAAACCCAGTTAGATCCCTATTTGCCAAATACATAAAATTGCAACCGTCAATTTGTTTTCCCTTTTTATTTTTTTTTCTCTCTCTCTCTCTCTCTCTTTCACTTGGAAATATCTCCATAGCAACGTATATACGAACATGCGAAAATCAAGAACTGGACTTGATCGAAAGAATTCACATCGGCGGTCTTGGTTCAACAGTGGCAATCTCTTTACCATGTTCTCCTCTGCGCCACCATCCCCAGAATACAAATCAGCGGAAGATGATGCTGAATTAATAAGAGCAAGAGCCCTCAACAGCAGCAACAACTACGACGACCCCCAGCAGGCCCTGCACAGACAACGCTCCGTTTCATTGACCCCAATGGACAGCACCATTGTAAAGCCTGTATCCATGTCATCCAGGCCAAATCTTCTGAAAAGCAACAAATCTACATTTTCGACTATTCTCTCAAAAGCAACGAAAAAGAAGAGCAAGCATCGCAGAAAAGAATCTACTACTACACAGGATTCTCAATCTACTTACTTTGATGATGCGGTGTCTTCTTTACGCCGTAGCAGTGACAGAAGTGATGCTACCACCATCTCTGAGAAGGATCAAATGCAAGCCCATCAAAAATTGCATCAAACATCACCACAACGAGCTCAATCTCCCACCAAGCCATTGCAATTACTGGAATGCGATGAAGAGGAGGCTGATCGAATCCAACTGAAGAACGATCTGGTGAAGCTTGCATTTGAAGGGTAACTCAATGAATGTTTCAACGTGCGATGTTATAGTGTTAACCATATGTGCGTCGTAGTGAATTCTCATTGCCATTCGACTATCGTGATCTACCAAGCGGTAGAATTTTGGATGTGGGTTGTGGTCCTGGTTCCTGGTGTATCGATCTATCAACCAAATATCCTCGCATTCAAGTCATTGGCGTGGACAGCGATGACATGTTTCCTTCAAAGAGAAATCTACCGAGCAACTGCCAATTACTAGTGTGCAATGTGCTGGACGGTTTGAAAGAGTTTCCTGAAGCAAGCTTTGATGTGATTCATATTCGGTTCATGGTGTTATCCTTTACCACAATTCAATACCCTCAAGTTGTCAAAGATTGCTGGAGACTTTTGAAACCAGGGGGTTACATTGAGATCCTTGAAACAGATTTGACCGTGCATTCTCCAGGTCCCATCACCATGAAGCTAAACGAAGAGAGTAAGTAGTTCTGACATTGTGTGCGTGGAGCGAGAGAGATAGAAAAAAAAAAGACTGACCTAAACCCATCTATAGTGCATGAAGTGTCTATTAGCAGAGGGCTGAATCCAAGACGTCAAGTTGATAAGCTGAGCGAGCTCATACCATCTGACGCCATGAATCGACAAGTGAAGTACAGATCTATACCAATTGGAGTCTGGGGCGGTCGCATTGGAGTTCTCTGCAGAGATGACATGATCAACATGCTGACCAAGTTTCAACCAGCTGTTCAGGATTATTACAAGCGAGAGAACGATGCAGAGGCCAAGCTTGCCTTTAATCGAAGCACCAACATAGTTTTGAGAGAAATGGACCAATACAAGAGCTTCAGCAACTACTATTTCTATACTGCTCAGAAGCCTTCTGAGCGATCACCACCATCATCCACGGCACCGTCTATATCATCAGCCAGAAGACAACATATGGCTCCATCATTCAGTTTTAAATCATAATTACTACCACCTAATACTATACACTTTAATACTAATTTATTACACCTTTTACTAATACTAATCACTAATAAAGCTCCCGTCTTGACTCATCATCAACTTACGCAGCAGTGTGGGTCTCGTACTATAGTAGTTTCTTTTTTCAACTTTGATCATCATCGATTCTCTTTATCCATCACACCAACAAATCCAGCTGTCCTCCTTACATCGTGGAGTTCCTTTAAGGTTTCGACTGCTGATGTATATATGAATAAGGGGAGACAAGATGGCTATTCCAAGAAAACGATTGTGATGTACGTCATATACTCCATGTACACATACAACAATGACTCAATTTATGCGATGTCTATCTGGAGATGCAAATTGATTGGATGCAACCTTGGGGTGTGCAACAGAGCTATATAAAAAAAAAAAAAAAAAAAAAAAAAGACATTAGTTGCATTGGTATTTCCTTTTTTTTTTTCTTTCCATATCCTTCAATAACAACAAATATCTGAATGCCTGAACCTAACACCAAGACCCCATTGTTGGCTGGTAAAAAACCACCTGTTAGTAGACCCAAGGCTCACCGCAGAAGATCCAGTTATGAAGCATCTACCTATAATAGTGCAGGCAGATCTTTGAGTTACTCCAAGAAGGCGCAGGAAGAGGACACCAATACGCCCGGATTAAGCTTGTGGAAGATATTGACATTGACTGTATGTATGGCAGGTGTGCAGTTTACATGTAAGTTTTTTTATTTTATTTTATTATAAAGTCTCTTTTGGGATGTTGTGATACTGACATCATGCTTATCTCACCTCCTTGTTTTGACACAAAAAAGGGACCGTCGAGCTATCGTAAGTACACCTACTACAAATACATCTCATGTCATTAACCCTACCATAGATATGGAACCCCTTATCTCTTGTCGCTAGACCTATCAAAAGAACTGACAGCTTTGGTTTGGTTAGCAGGCCCATTATCCGGTCTGTTGGTCCAGCCTTTGATCGGTGCATTTAGTGATAAATGTACCTCGAGTTTGGGAAAGAGAAGACCTTTCATCATCGTTGCTGGTCTGTTGACATGTCTCTCCATGATCGGTGTTGCCTACGCTAGAGAAATCGGATACTGGTGTGCCAAAATTGCACCAGATCAGAGCAATATCGACAGAGCAGCTCATACCAATGCCATTATTGTCGCTGTCGCCTCCTTTTACTTTTTGGACTTTACGCTGAATGCCGTACAAGCTATTTGCCGTGCTTTGATCTTGGATATACCGCCTCTTTGGCAGCAAGATGTGGCAAATGCGTGGAGTGCAAGAATGAGCAACACAGCAATGGTCATTGGCTATTTCGTTGGATTCGTTGATCTCGTAAAGTATTTGCCCTGGTTGGGCGATTCTCAAGTCAAGGTATTTTGTCTGGTGTCCATTGTGGTGTTTGTGATGACACTGGCCATTACCTGTTTTACCACACAGGAAAAGGTTGTCGAGAAGAAGGAGGACACAGATCTCAACCAGCCTTGGTACAGTACCTTCTACTACATTTGGAGAGCTTTCAGATTCTTGCCAAAACCTATCCAAACACTGTGCAATACGCAATTCTTTGCCTGGATGGGTTGGTTCCCCTTCTTGTTCTACAGCACGCAATGGGTCTCTGACATCTACTTTGCCTCACACCCACCTACAACACCTGATACACCACTTGATTGGGCACAGGGTACTCGCGCAGGCTCATTTGCCTTACTATGCTACTCTGTCGTCTCGGTCATTGCTGGACTGATCATTCCTGCTGTAGCCACAAAGTTCAACCATGTCAAGCTATTTTCCTTGCTCAACATCTATACCCTATCTCACATCACTGTCGCTGTTGCTTTGATGTCGTCTCTGTTTGTAAAGACTGTAACTGCAGCTACCGTCGTTTTGGCCATCATGGGTATTCCTTGGGCCATTGTGCTCTGGATCCCCTTCTCACTTGTGGGCGAATTCGTCAGCTATGAAGACGAAAAGAGACAGCAGTTGATCACATCCGCACCTTCCAGCAGCAATCACGAAGAAGCAGAGCTTGTTCAGGACGAGTTTGATGCCGGTATGATTTTGGGCGTGCACAACATGTACATTGTATTCCCTCAATTTGCAGTGGCCATTGTGTCCTCCTTCATTTTTGCAGCAGCCGATGCAATCAAGGAAGGCGAAGGCAAGAGCATGTCCAGCGTCACACCCGTGCTTGTCTTTGGTGGTCTGATGGCCTTTATTGCTGCTGCCTTTAGTAGATTTATTGTACGAGTTACTACTTCTTCACCTTAATCACATCACATGAATTTCATATACCTTTCTATCACCAACACACATTCTGGTTTGCGCGTGACAGTTTGTGAGCACCCTACACTATAATAAAAAGAGAACCACTTGCACTTTATTAAATTCCCTTTCTCTTGTTCTCTCTTTTTTTTTTTGTGTGTGTGTGTGTGTGTAATTTGTGTATGGCTGAAAAGAAGAGATTTGTATTTGCAGAGAGGAAAAGAGCGTTGCAAATGGCTGCCACATGTGGCCTCAGTGTGATAGAAGAGCAGCAGGAGCTGAGAGGATATCAGATATACATTGTGGAGCAATGGTAACTGAAAAATGTCCCAGTTGCTTGACAAATGCCTGACCGCTTGAATTCATAGGGTGTGCGACCGCAAGGTGGATTCCAATGTAGTTAAAGTGTTTACTGGAGACGAGAATCACATTGTACGTAGAGATGAGTAGATGAAAGACAAACAGACTCACTCATTTCTGGACAGATTCAAGTAGCTGTCATTGCTATTTCCACCGCTGAACTACAGCATCCTCGCCCTCAGATCCAGACATTTTTGAACGCTGGAGCACACTTGAAATCCAAACCAACGCCCCTCGGTGAAATTCTACTAACAAATCCAGGAGAACTGCCGTTTGACATGGACATGGTGCTGATTCGTGATGGAGACTACGACAAATGGGTGAATCAGGCGTACGTCAATATTAATCTGAGAAGAACAAATTGCACAGGACGAAGTTCTCTGAATCTTCGACCACCCAATCCAGCATCCGAAGAGAAATTTCGATCACTATACAAGATTGCAGACACTGTCAACTTTCAGGATGCAGTGATCAACCTGGTATCACTGGTGCAGATCGCCTTGTACCTGTTCAAGCTTTTGGATAAAGACTACATTGATGGGCTGATATGCAACGAGACGACCAATGCATTGTGGACGTTCTACACCAAATACGATCCCATCAAAACTACAGAGGTAAGCCCGTCTTGAGGAAGCCCGTCTTGAGGAAGCCAGCCTAGCACATACTGATGCATTGATCCAAATCACTAGTTTACGCTCAAAGAACCTTGGATGGAACCACATCTCGTAGCAGCCATCATATCCAAACTACTCATGTGCCGAAACAAACTGCAAGACTACAATTTCACCACACTCAAAGACCCATTTGCAGATTACGACACATTTCGCTTCGACATTGGCGACTATCAACGTTACAAGAACATTAAAGTAACAAAATTCATAGACTTGGAGACACTGGGAAAGTTAAACGAACATGCTTTTAGTCAGCTTAAGGTGAGAAAAGTGATTAAATCAAAGTTGGACGATATTTCTGGCATCACCAACTCGCCGCTGTTCAATGAAACATCAGATCCTGAAGTGTTTCGACATCACTCGACCATCGAAAGCCTCCGAGCCATTTGGAGACCAAAGCTCAAGGGTGGTATGTTGCATAATGCGACCACTATGGGAGGTGCCACAGATCAGCAGCCAAACGAATTGATGCACATGCTGAAGCGTACGACGAGAACAGGTGGTGCAGCTGTGGACATGCTAAGCCGAGTAGCAGGTTCGATACCTTGGATCAATACAACAGCTGACAACAACAAGCGAGACAACAATACTAATCGCTCTCCAATGGCCACAGTCGCAACACCCGCTTCAGCAGCACAATCCTCGGACAACATTGTGATGTCTCCCTCACCGTTGAATCAATCTAGATTGGAGAGCCATACCGCCCTGAGTCATATATCCAGCAGTAACTCTTCGGCTCAACAGCCATTAGACGAGGAATACACCATGGCATCCCGTATAGCGACACCTGCTCGAAAACCATCTCCCTTATCGATTCAAACGTCTACTTCTTCCAATAACACACCTCCTGCCACATATACCATAACACCTACTCATACTTTTAATAACACTAATAACAGCACACCTATTGCCACTGCTCCCAGTACAACATCCCACACACCCGCGCATGCCAGCACTGACGATATACCCAATAGCGATTTCAAGCGAGTCATTTCACCCGATCACTTGGATCAAGATATACCTTCTTACGTGCAATCTGTACCTCCATCATCTGCTGCATCCACTGCCGCTGTAACATCAC
Source organism: Mucor velutinosus (assembly GCF_035048745.1). NCBI lineage: Eukaryota > Fungi > Mucoromycota > Mucoromycetes > Mucorales > Mucoraceae > Mucor > Mucor velutinosus. The sequence goes on along the minus strand of NW_027041893.1, from coordinate 1,622,123 downwards.
CATCTCCACCTACTCCCTCTGTACCTAAACTACGGATTTCTAAATCAACCGACACCACTACTGCTTCAACACCAAGATCCACCACACCGTCATCTTCTGCTAGCATCAAGCAACAAACCAAGGAGGAGGGTGATTTCGTGCCATACATTGTACCAGCGAAAAACCAATTAAAGCGCCCTGCCATTCGCCATACACGATCCGTGTCTGACAGTATACTGTTGGATGCAGTCTTCATTCATGCTCTGAAAGAAAACAACAAGCTACAATCCCTGAGAAACGCATTTGGATCCTACGTCCCCACAAAGCAATCGCTAGACAGATATCACCGTCGATCCCAGACTACTTCGGCACTACCAAGCACGTCCAAAGAGGCAGCAGTTTCATCAACAATGTCAGGGACAGATCAGGAACCAGAGATGAATACCCGACCCACAGCAACCATGAATGTCCAAACCTACTTGACCTATGAACGCCTCTCTCAAAAGCAGCGGGTACTACAACGCACGTATGAAGAGATCAGAGCCATGGCTAATCTATACGAAAGAACCGCGGCTCATCTCAAAGAAACATATGAAAGGCGCTCTTTGGAATTTGATGTGATTCAGAAGGATTCTCGACATGTTATGGATGAACAGAACGAGACGGAAAGACGACTGAAAGACGTGGAAGATAATAGCGCTAAATTACATTATGAGCTGAAAGTGCTGAACGATAAGCTCAAGGATATTGAAGACAACGTGGGCACATTTTATGGTAAAGTAGGTTTGCTGGAAAGAAAGATGGATGATTCGCAACAATCCATTACAACCATGCTGATCATTGGAAACTACTTTAACCACTATTGGATCAAGATTCGGCAATGGATATCTTGGTTGTCAGATGCACCAAATAAGGCTCAGAAGAAGCAGCAACCACAACAGACGGAGATTGCTTCACCATCGAGCTCTCCACCTGGATTGTAGCATAATATTGTACATAGTATCATTAGCATTTGCGAATAAATTCTAGCATTTCTTTTGTTATGATTTGTTTATCGGGAGGGGCGGCATGGAGTACCATTGCTCTATATAAAGCAGCTTGTGGATCTACGCTGCTTGTTCACCGAGATTATTCATTAATCTCTTACGACTTAATAGAAGATTGTGTATCTACACATTTGATCTAGAGCCAATGATCGCCGGTCAGGATCTTCTTATTAAACGTTTTCAAGCTCATTCAACTTTCAGTTCTTTTTTTATTTTTATTTTCTTCAAGCTTGGTTTACAAACTGCTAGAATAGAGGTCGAGAGAGACATTTGCGTAGGCAAAGACCAAGCAACATAGTCAATTGTGATTTCCAATCGTATAATGTTCAAGATTATTGGTATAATCTTGGCTTTCGGGTTAGGATACATGACAGCATATAATGAACTATTAGCCTACATGCTGCAAGAGGTAACCAACATACGATCCACCAACGCAAAAGAAGCAGATGACTGATATGAATGCAGAAAACAGCACTGTATATTGCTATAGGCCTAACAGCTAGCTTTCTTTTGATTTATATCCCACTGGAGAGAATAGCTGAGGCAGAATCAATTCAGGTAAGCTCTGATAAATGAGACATGTACCATATATTTGCTAATGTGCTGTGCGTGTAGAACCCATTAACCGCTCTCAGAACATCAGCTCGTGAACATTTGCAGCGACGAGGTAGTTTTTAAAAGAGATGATGAATGTGATTAGAATTTTATTTGAATAAATGAGGATTTACAATAAAAAAAAAGGGGAAGCAAGTATAGTAAGATGGAAGAGGGATGAAATGGAGGAAGAGGAGACATTGGAAGGAGGGATTTATACACATTTAAACAGCCATAACTAAACCTTTGTTTGATTTATCTTGGCCGTTCTTCTTACCCAAAGGTGATGATTGCATGGAATTTTGTTGGTTCTTTAACATTAACGATTCTGGGCTGTTGGGAGGAGAGATCCGAATAGGTGTTGAAGATCTAGGTTGAAGATATTGCATCAGGGGAGAGTTGGAAGGTGATTTAGCGGTGATTGCTGTTGTGGTTGCATTCGATGGATTTGCTGTAGATGTCGAGTTCAAGGAAGGATCCAACTTGAGAGAGATTCTACCACGAGAGCGATCCTCAAACAATGTCATGATATTGCCATGATCACCTACTCTGTAGGAAACTGAGAAAGGATCGATCCAGAGCACGAAATCACGAGGAAGATGAGCATGAATAGTAGAAGGTTGAATAGATGCTTTGATACAAGCTAAAAGAAAACGTCTCTGGTCGTTAGTATGTTGCATTGATAGAGTCAAATGTGTGTCAGTGCAGGCACTCACCTTCAGTCAACATAGGGTCCAGCTGTCCATTGAAATTGGAAAGAGCCCGGTAACCGTTTCCTCGATAAGGTTGCTGAGGATCCCAATGATCTTCAAAGCGAACCTTGAGCAATTCCGTCAATGTTTCCTTGAATTTACCAACAACATCTTGATCAACCTTAGATTGCAAGAGTCGACCAAGAAATTCTACAGCTTGTGCTATTTCGATATGCATTTTTCTATTTTTTTTTTTTTGTAGCTTTTCTTTTTTTTTTTTTTTTCTGAAGTGAGTTTATGAATATATATATATATATATATATACAAAAAAGAAAGGAAGGAGAAGCGTGAAAGAGAGGGAAAAAAGAGGAGGAGGAGAGTCTATTTAAATGCTTTTTTTTTTGTGGTTTTTTTTTTGTTTTGTTATATGAAGAAAAGGAAGAGAAAAATCCTTTCTGCTTTAACCAGAAACATCAAATGTCTGATTTTGACACTAATAATAGTCGCCTTTTCAAACAAGCTCATCATCATTTTGGTATCTTGAATTGCAATTGCATTCATACGCTCAGATTTCATCAGATCTACAATTTCAGTGTGATGCATTCACTGCGATGCCATCTCGAGTCATCATTTTTGGCACCTCTTTTGAGGACGAGCAATGGAAACGAACTGGTTGCTATTTACAAGGTGTAAATGATTGGATCCTTGCACATATCCAATTACATCTGAGCAGTCCGTTCCCTATTTGTAAACAATTTCCTAAAGATTGACATGTATAAAAGTTTTTTTCTGCAACGCCAAATTAAGCAAACATCAAATGAGTGAGAAGACATATTTACCAAATGATGAACCTCTAAAGTCTTATGCGGACATCAACTATCTTGACTTGGATCAGCATCAACACATTTGGAAGCACATTATCGACTCGCATCCTTTCAATCGAGCTGTAGGCCAATGTGTATACACGAAAGCATGAATACAGCATCTAATTGACTTTGCTAGCTTACCGTCTTTCTGCCGTCCTGCTCTGTTAATCTTGCAACAGAGCACATGAATCAGCATCTCGGTTCTTACTACCAAATTGAATCGACATTGGACTTTCTACTGGAACCCAATTTCTTTCAGCAATACATCAAATCTGGTAAAATGATTAGATGCAACAAGCTGGATCCCATCACGCTAACGCGGATTTTTCATTTGCAGATCAATGTCAACTCATTATGCATAGCATTGATACCAACATAAATACAGATGATGTGGTTGTGCTATCACCTTCAGGCACACTCTACTTTAGCTTGTTGAAACAGACATTCGAGACATTCGGCATTGAAGCTTCTACAAGATCCAAAGCAGATAAAAAGCACGACAAACATGGTAATGTGTGTGTGGATCGAGCAACCATAAGTATTATCTAACCGAAAAGAAATACAGTTGCTATGGTAGATTTGGATAGCTCAGATTTCAAGATGGACAGTAAATCATACAATAGATTAGAGTGGTGTTTTGAGAATACAATGAAGAGTACATTCAAACTTCATCTTTGTGCAATCGATTCAGGTGAGTGGCAATAGCATATCGATATGATCTACATTGTTTTTGATCACATCAATACGCTTTTTTGCTTCGTTGGTTATGGGCTGGAGGATGCAACATGGCCAGAATCATATTGAAATACCATGGAGACGAGGCACGAATCGATCCGTGGGGCGTCAGAGTTGAGATGTGATCCAAAACGCTACAGGACTGGACTTAATATTGAACGATTCTTATCATTCCATGTAGAAACGGGCACAACCATGGATATCGACTTTCCCTCTACCGTCAGCAAAATATCTAGACAAGAAATGCAAGCTGAATTTGAGGCAGTGACAGACATCAATATACCATCCTTTGAGAAGATCGACCATTCAATGAACCAAAGACCCGAAAATTGGGATAATGACGCCATGCAGGCATTAGAATGGCTCGGTTTAGCGCATTTGAAAGCAAATCGTATCAAGCAACGCAAAGAAAAGATCGATCCATTCGTCTCTGTGTATCAACCGCCAATGCCATTGTTGCAAGATCATCATACAGGCACATTGGTTAAATATAAAGGGTTTATTCCTACTACATGCATCCAGAATATCATGACCATTATTAGGTAATGCTAAGAGTGTATAGCTGACTATTATTCTTACTGATATCCATTATGCACACAGAAAAATGATGGCCTCAGGTACAACTTCTCAGTGGACCTCCTTGACATGTTGGGGCTACAAAGACTCACCATTCACTTGGAATAAGATTGGACATTACGATTACTTGAACAGCGAGAACGACTACACACTTTTATTACTACCAAACAAAAAGACTGCCTACAGCTATCAACTGTACGGCTCGCATCACACCAAATTTTAATATTGCTGTGTATAGACATCCATGTATGCAGTTTTGTTTCGTCTCATCCCAAAATGTTTAAATGCAAAATAAACAAAACCTGGGCTTTCTTTTGTATCAGGTACAACTGGTATTCATTGATTGATTCAGGCCCAAGACTGCATCTCGATTGACGCCACACTGCTCTTGACAGTGCTCTTTCGAGTTGTCTATCGGCTTTTTATTGTGCCCTGGTATATAAATGAGAGATGATATTGATGCAAGCTTTTTTAAATTTGGCTGATTTGTGATCTGTTGTTATGTATGCGTTTGCAAAATAGTTCCCGGAGTTGAGAAATATCGCCAATCAAACAATAACAACACTGCACTACAGAGAATTTTTCGAATATTTGACAGTTCCAGAAACAAACATCCATCCATTCTTGTTCTTCTCTACATCAAATTTAACAGCATGAAGTCCTTCATTTGGTCCGCTATCGCCCTTCTAGCCACAGCAGTGGTCTCTGCATCCGCAGGTGATGTGGTAACATTGAACAATATGCAAGAATTCGACGCTGCCATCAATTCAAATGATCTCGTGCTCCTGAAGTTCTATGCTCCATGGTGTCCTCATTGTCAATCATTAAAGCCAGAATACGAGAAGGCCGCTACAGAGCTACAAGCTGATAAAATCATGCTGGCCGAAGTGGATTGTACCGTCAACAATGTTATTTGTGCCAAATACAACGTCCAAGGATACCCCACAATGCAAATGTTTAGAAAGGGCCGCCCCAGCGATATCTATAACAAGGAGCGTAAATCAGACAGCATTACTAAATACATGAGAGCGTAAGTAAGGATCGAGATGCTGGCCATGATCTTGCTCTAACAACAATGCAGTCATTTGTTATCAGATCTCACCGAAATCAAGTCAAAGACGGAACTGGACAACCTACGAGAAAAGGAAGCACTGTTAGCTGTCGCTTATATTTCACCTGAAGATAAATCTTCTTTGGATTCATGGAAGGCTCTCTCTGAAAAGTTGGTGGATGACTTCGCATTTGGTGTTGTCACTGATCAGTCCATTATGCAAGCAGAGAATGTTGCATCATCGCCTAGCGTCGTCTTGTATAAACACTTTGATAATCTGCGTGATGTCCGCACTGGATCCATTGTTCCTGATCAAATCGAGGACTTTATCAAGGTCAATGCTGTGCCTTTGTTGGCTGAAGTGGAGAGCCATACATTCATGGACTATGTCGATGCCGGTCGCCCTCTTGCCTATATCTTTTCCAATTCTCAAGAGATGAAGAGCCAAATGCATCAATTGTTCTGGCCATTGGCGCAGAAATACAAGGGTGTGTTTAGTTTTGCTCATATCGACGCTAATCAATACGCTTCACAAGCAGATTTCTTGTCTCTGAACAGCACATGGCCAGCTGTAGCTGTTCATAACTTTAAAACAGGTGCCCGCTTCCCTCTTGATCAAAGCAAGGCTATCAATGAACAGGAAGTTTCCTTCTTTTTGGATAAAATTGTCCAAGGTCAAGCTGAGCCTGCATTGAAATCTCAGAGCTTTCCAGTTCGCAAGCCTGAGGATGCAGTCAAGGTAGTTGTTGGAAAGGATTTCGAAGACATTGTGATGGACAAGTCCAAAGACGTGCTTTTGGAGATATACGCTCCCTGGTGCGGTCATTGTCAAGCTCTAGCACCTACATATCAGCAATTGGGCCAAGTAATGCAGGTGAACAATGCTGAAAAGGACCATGGTGTGGTGATTGCCAAGATGGACGGTACTGTCAATGATGTTCCTCTTTCTGCAGGCTTTTCGGTAAAGGGCTATCCCACCATTAAGCTGTTCAAAGCCAATACGAATACAATCGTGGATTACACAGGCCAGCGCACGCTTCATGATTTTGTTAAATTCCTGAATGATCACTCCACCAAGCAATCCTTGAAAATCGATTTAACAAGTCTTCCTCAGCCCGGTGAAAAGATGATTGAACCATCTGAACAAGAAGCAATTGAAAAACACGATGAGCTCTAATTAAGATATGGTCTTTTATTTATAACATAGCATACCAATAAATTTCAGTAATGAAAACTAGCTTAATCCAAGCGCTTTATGAGTTGCGACGCTAGATGCTGCAGTTGTAGTTGTAGTCGCTGCTACCACCAAACTACGTCGATTTATTGTAATGTATCCTAATTCAATGTGTTGAACATAGGATAGCACATGTTGCAGACTATTTCTTACCTGCAAAGGCAATGTTTGATGCATCTGTGCCAACTTCAATAACATAATCTGTTCTGGACTCAACTGTAGTTGGAATGATCCATTGGTAGAACCCCAAGCTCAGGTCAGACTTGGTTGTCATGATGCGGTCTATGGTCAAGTTGTCTCTTTGACCATAAGCCAAGACAATTGTAGCATATTTTTCTGTTACAGGTGGCGCCATCAAGCTACTCTCTCTAGTCGACATAGTAAGCACGTCGCTCCAAAGGTAATGGCCAACTGTTCCTTACTTTGTGTACCACTCAATTAGCATTGTATCTCCTATCTTGTATACACTGTCTGCTTCCGGATAGTTCATATGCAATGTCGCTGATAATGTGGCCCGTACTATAAAGCTGAAAATTGCTAAAAGGTAAATCAGTGTCATGCTGGAAAATCATAAGATAAGCTAGTAGGAAGTAACAACATCAAGCCCAAGTGTCAACCTAATATACATTATTACTGAGTTTATCCTGTTTTCAAATCAAGAGAAACAAATATATTTTGCACTGATTATTATTTAATGAGATGGATATTTGACCACATCAGACCACAATATTTAAGTGCATTATTATATTTGCATAGCTAATCTTGCAGCCTAACTGTGTGGTGCTCTATAATGTACCAATCCGAGAGGAATTTATGGATTATTACAAGGAACTCTGTCGAAAGGGACGCTACATATTTTCCCCAACGGCACATTTCGCATAAAATACTGATCAATCGCAATCTCGTCATACACTGCATACTTATCTGAGGCAAATTATTCAATGCGGAAGTTTACTGTCATCTTATATGAAGCTCATCACTCAAAATTAGCTACTTCAAAAATCCTTCATTTTCAGCAGCAACCCATCCAATCTAGAATCTAATTGCACCATCGTTTTTGCCGTAGAATTAGGCTTTCAGGCATGCTATTTTCAAAGCTGTAGCATCAATATTTCAAAATTAGATTTTGAATGGTTCAAAAGCTGAAACTTGATTGCTGAAACGTATTTTTTCAATAGTAACCGTTGTTCGCAGTCTATATATAGTGCATTTGTACAGAATTGCAATGCGCATCGAATAGTTCCACTTTTAAAAGTGATCGCACACCTTGTACACAAATGAGCCTGTTTTACAAATATTTTTAGGGTTTTTAAAGGAAAGCATATGCTGAGTCTGCACCAATGTATCTATAGCAGTGCTATTGTGTAAAACCAAAAAATACCTCTTGTTTGAGGTTTTATTCAGAGTTGTAGCAGTAGTTCTCGTAGATTTGTGGCGCCCAATAGGTCAACCCTGTCAAATTGTCGAAAAACGATCGCTCAAGGTTAACCTTTGCTACAGTGGCGCATATAAAACTTTCTTTGTTATGCACTGCTATTAGCTATAGCGTGCCCTAAATACATTTCATACATTTGAATACCACACAGGTGTTTCTGTGGTGCTATTAAAGAAAAACTTGTTTTTGCCACTGTAAACGTCAATTTGGGGTTGGAAAACACCATTTCCGCAAAGAAGCATTGAAAGTGTACGAACAACGAGGTCTCATTTTGTAGAGCAAACACAGGGGAACAAAATTTAGTTAGTGAAGAAGTCGGGGGTTAAGTTGATAGCTGATCAAAGAATAGCATTGAAATACATTAATATTTCAGAACTTGATTTCCGACGATGACGGCTTAAACCTCAACACTGGAAATGATTCTGTACATCCAGAACATTCAATAAGGGACAAAAGGGAGCAACCCATAAAATTGAAACCTCTTGGAAGTCAATGATGAAGCACGCATATTCGACGGGACATTTGGCAATGGGAGGGCCTAGCATCTAGTGTACTGCAGTATCTATACAACGTTCCCCACAGAATAAATTTAAAGGGCAATTTTTACATTAAACTGTTTACTGGATACTAGGTCAAATGGCTGCACCTTATTTTACTATTGAATAAAAAAGAACTTAAATTATTGTATTTATTTAGATACCTTTTTATTGCAAACACAAAATGATGATATATGACAGATCCATAGGAAATTAACTAGTTGTAACCATTCGTTACTTCAACCTCTGAGCCAATCAGATTGCTTGAAAACTCCGCTGACCTAAAAAAAAATTTGCGAGGGTTTCCCCCTGTTTTGATGTGAGGCAAAATTTTAAGCTCCGCTATATAGCAATATAGCCGTTACTATCATCAAATTTCCCTCAGGTGCTAGAGCATGCCTTACTTACACCACCTAGCTTTAGATTCTGGCGTTGAGACTCTCAATCATCACTAAAGTAAGTAGCGATAACCAAGTGAAGGCAGCCTATCTATCTCCTAGCCTCGGATAAAGTCTTGTTGAGCTTCAGGGATAGGCACTTCCACACAACGTAAAAAAGGTATGCTTCAAGGAAACATAATAATAATAAAAGAAAAAAGAAAAGAATATAAAACTATACGAGTATAGTAGTATATGTAGACAAAAAGGAATACTCATACGCAATGAGTCAAAAAAGAAAAGCATAACAAACACAACATCAAAGATGTTCAAAAAAGCTTGTTGCTGTTGCAAGAAAAATGCATACATGAGCAACGCGCATGGTAGTAATAGTCGAATGTAAAGAAACATGACACAAACACGCACAACTGCAAAAGCAACAGTGGTATTATAAGTTTGCAATACAACGTAATGACTAATATTGTTTCATGTGAAACCACAGAGGAAACACCACCAACAAAAGAAAAAGAAGAAGTAAGCGCAACAAGGCAAACATGATGAATGCATTATCACGATAAAGGAAGCAATAATATAAACGTTCAAAGAAGTTTTATATCATTGCGACCAGAAGAAAAAAGTTACTTACCACTTACCACAGCCACAGATAAACCAGAGGATACGAAATCACCAGAGACAGACCAGAGAACAAGCATACATCAAAAACAGTAGACTATTAAGGACCAGATTATCAGCAGCAACAGCAGCCGCACCAGCACCACTATAATAGAGAAACAAACAACATTAGAGAAGGCTATACACAGAACGTACACAGACCAGATACAGACCAGATACAGACCAGATACAGACCAGATACAGACGACCAGACAGAGGCAAGATACATACAAAATAAGCAACTGCAACAGTACTACTGTAATAGAGAGACGAGAGAACAAACAACATTAGAGAAGACCATATATTGACCGTGCAGAGACCAGATACTTACCAGACACATACCAAATAAGCATTCACCAAAAATGGTAGGCTAAAGGAGATTCCAGAGATAACAAAAGTAAAGGCAGCAGGATCCACGTCAAACAGGCAAAAGAATTATTAAATCCTAACAAATAAATACATTTAGTGTAAATTCCACGGCTTGCTGTGCTTATTATTAAATTATACCTGCTACATTCCACTTGAAAGAAGCAGTATCAAGTTTTTTTTAGCAGCGTAAGACGGTGTTATCAGAAGCTAGAGTGTTATTGTCAATCAAACAGTTTCCAAAACCACCATGGTTTGATACTAAACGCGTTTTGCAAAAAGGGGAAAAAAAAACGGTGGTATGGGAAAATGAGAGGGCGCCCTACACGACGTCACGGCCAGTAGATTTGGTCTCAGTCTTCTGCTGTGGCAGCCGTAACTGCTGCGCTTTAATTTGAAATTGTGCAGTGGGTATTTTCGTGTTCAAATTTGACATAATCTCACATCCTTTAAACGTTTCTGCTAAATTTGACTATGAAAATTGTCATTGTCACACCCAATTTTCTAATATATCTTTAGAGGACTAAAAAGCTACATCAAATGGTGCTAATTACATTCAACTTTCAGACCAAAAATAATGAGTATTTTGCAAAAATATGAAAACAGGTTTTTTGCGAATATGTCATAATCTAACATATACAAACCTCATAGAAACAGTTTCCAGTGATGCATTGCGCCTTTGCAATCAATTTGATCTGATATGTATCATAGGAAAAGTCTTCATTTTTGAGGTGAAAAGCACGATTGTTTGATTTTTAAGAATTCTCCCTTACTAGTACACATGAAAAAAGGAGAATTTTCATGGATTTGCGATGACCTAAAAAAATTTGAGATAAAGCATCAGTAAGTAAGGCGTATCAAAACAGAGCCGTTTGGCGCTATTCCAAGCGTTCACAACGCTTTGTAGCATGTGTGGAATTTAAGGCTTGATAGACTAAAATTCACGGAAAAAAAAGAATAAAAAAAACAGTAATGTCAACTTGATAAAGGTATGTTTTATTATCAAACTGACAGGTGTAAAGTAAACTGAAGTCTCTCTACTGGCCAGGTAGATGATCCTTCTTATATACTATAACAATGGATAAAAGTTCTATTAATTAGATTGACAAATAAGTCAACTCAGATCAACTAATGTCTAATCATGCTAAAAGACAACTCCAGCAAGCTAATCATGATTTAGCTCTGTCTGGATGAATAATTAGACTCTCATCCGAAGTACCCTGATCTATCCTTTCCATAAGGATAATTAATATCGATCTAGTAGCATGTATCCGATAGGTACAGTCTTCTTAGTCTATATTAATAGTACATATCTGAGTGTATATCGCTAAGCATACATCTTTAGCATGTATCTGGATATATGGCATGTCTATAGCATATCGTATGCATGTCTATAGCATGTCTCATATATAGTACAAGTCTGTAGTACGTAAAGTATCTGTAGCTAGTATCACGGATATAAGCATGTGTCTTATAGCGTGGATCATGAACTGCACATCTGAAGCAACAAGCTCATATTGCATTAATCTTGGTGCCTATCCAGATATGGTAAACATCCGTAGTCAATGTCGGAATACAAGTATAAGTCTATAGTGCCATCCATGTCCGTGGTGCCATCTATAGCCTATATCTTATATAGTATGAATCTTATAGTACTAGCGTATCTGAAGTCCATATCTTCTCATAATATAAATCGATATCGTACATCTAATCCAGTGTACATACAGTTTATATCTAAATCTGGTAACTGGATGAACTGTCGGAATGCAGATCATAGTGGATGTATTCCACAGTTGTCATATTTGAATATGCTTGTTATTGATTTAATTCTATTTGGATAAAGATACCATCACCTATTACGACCATCATGGGTGTGATTGAATACACTGTGATCAGGAGTGATTCATTTACACGATGTGTGATATAAGCGTGTATCTTTACTTTAGTATGTTTAAATGGTTGTTGATGTACATTTGAGCGTTTTTACTAATAGATCCAAATAGCATGAATTTGAATGAGCGCTATTTGGTGAATTTTGGTTTTCAATCAAGTTGCGTTTGGGTGGCTATTTCATTACAATTGTGATTCAAAAACAGATATGTGTGAATACAACATGTCGATCGCCTAAGTGTCGAGTTCTGTACAATGCAAACATTAGAAATACCAGAAAGAGCATTACTTTATTTACTTCTTCGTCAATACGACCTACTGCATCTTATTTTTGGTCAAATTCTGTCTAAATTTAGCCATTTTGAAGCACGAATAACTCATGCTACAAAGCGTTGTGAACGCTTGGACTAGCGCCAAACGGCTCTGTTTTGATACGCCTTACTTACTGATGCTTTATCTCAAATTTTTTTAGGTCATCGCAAATCCATGAAAATTCTCCTTTTTTCATGTGTACTAGTAAGGGAGAATTCTTAAAAATCAAACAATCGTGCTTTTCACCTCAAAAATGAAGACTTTTCCTATGATACATATCAGATCAAATTGATTGCAAAGGCGCAATGCATCACTGGAAACTGTTTCTATGAGGTTTGTATATGTTAGATTATGACATATTCGCAAAAAACCTGTTTTCATATTTTTGCAAAATACTCATTATTTTTGGTCTGAAAGTTGAATGTAATTAGCACCATTTGATGTAGCTTTTTAGTCCTCTAAAGATATATTAGAAAATTGGGTGTGACAATGACAATTTTCATAGTCAAATTTAGCAGAAACGTTTAAAGGATGTGAGATTATGTCAAATTTGAACACGAAAATACCCACTGCACAATTTCAAATTAAAGCGCAGCAGTTACGGCTGCCACAGCAGAAGACTGAGACCAAATCTACTGGCCGTGACGTCGTGTAGGGCGCCCTCTCATTTTCCCATACCACCGTTTTTTTTTCCCCTTTTTGCAAAACGCGTTTAGTATCAAACCATGGTGGTTTTGGAAACTGTTTGATTGACAATAACACTCTAGCTTCTGATAACACCGTCTTACGCTGCTAAAAAAAACTTGATACTGCTTCTTTCAAGTGGAATGTAGCAGGTATAATTTAATAATAAGCACAGCAAGCCGTGGAATTTACACTAAATGTATTTATTTGTTAGGATTTAATAATTCTTTTGCCTGTTTGACGTGGATCCTGCTGCCTTTACTTTTGTTATCTCTGGAATCTCCTTTAGCCTACCATTTTTGGTGAATGCTTATTTGGTATGTGTCTGGTAAGTATCTGGTCTCTGCACGGTCAATATATGGTCTTCTCTAATGTTGTTTGTTCTCTCGTCTCTCTATTACAGTAGTACTGTTGCAGTTGCTTATTTTGTATGTATCTTGCCTCTGTCTGGTCGTCTGTATCTGGTCTGTATCTGGTCTGTATCTGGTCTGTATCTGGTCTGTGTACGTTCTGTGTATAGCCTTCTCTAATGTTGTTTGTTTCTCTATTATAGTGGTGCTGGTGCGGCTGCTGTTGCTGCTGATAATCTGGTCCTTAATAGTCTACTGTTTTTGATGTATGCTTGTTCTCTGGTCTGTCTCTGGTGATTTCGTATCCTCTGGTTTATCTGTGGCTGTGGTAAGTGGTAAGTAACTTTTTTCTTCTGGTCGCAATGATATAAAACTTCTTTGAACGTTTATATTATTGCTTCCTTTATCGTGATAATGCATTCATCATGTTTGCCTTGTTGCGCTTACTTCTTCTTTTTCTTTTGTTGGTGGTGTTTCCTCTGTGGTTTCACATGAAACAATATTAGTCATTACGTTGTATTGCAAACTTATAATACCACTGTTGCTTTTGCAGTTGTGCGTGTTTGTGTCATGTTTCTTTACATTCGACTATTACTACCATGCGCGTTGCTCATGTATGCATTTTTCTTGCAACAGCAACAAGCTTTTTTGAACATCTTTGATGTTGTGTTTGTTATGCTTTTCTTTTTTGACTCATTGCGTATGAGTATTCCTTTTTGTCTACATATACTACTATACTCGTATAGTTTTATATTCTTTTCTTTTTTCTTTTATTATTATTATGTTTCCTTGAAGCATACCTTTTTTACGTTGTGTGGAAGTGCCTATCCCTGAAGCTCAACAAGACTTTATCCGAGGCTAGGAGATAGATAGGCTGCCTTCACTTGGTTATCGCTACTTACTTTAGTGATGATTGAGAGTCTCAACGCCAGAATCTAAAGCTAGGTGGTGTAAGTAAGGCATGCTCTAGCACCTGAGGGAAATTTGATGATAGTAACGGCTATATTGCTATATAGCGGAGCTTAAAATTTTGCCTCACATCAAAACAGGGGGAAACCCTCGCAAATTTTTTTTTAGGTCAGCGGAGTTTTCAAGCAATCTGATTGGCTCAGAGGTTGAAGTAACGAATGGTTACAACTAGTTAATTTCCTATGGATCTGTCATATATCATCATTTTGTGTTTGCAATAAAAAGGTATCTAAATAAATACAATAATTTAAGTTCTTTTTTATTCAATAGTAAAATAAGGTGCAGCCATTTGACCTAGTATCCAGTAAACAGTTTAATGTAAAAATTGCCCTTTAAATTTATTCTGTGGGGAACGTTGTATAGATACTGCAGTACACTAGATGCTAGGCCCTCCCATTGCCAAATGTCCCGTCGAATATGCGTGCTTCATCATTGACTTCCAAGAGGTTTCAATTTTATGGGTTGCTCCCTTTTGTCCCTTATTGAATGTTCTGGATGTACAGAATCATTTCCAGTGTTGAGGTTTAAGCCGTCATCGTCGGAAATCAAGTTCTGAAATATTAATGTATTTCAATGCTATTCTTTGATCAGCTATCAACTTAACCCCCGACTTCTTCACTAACTAAATTTTGTTCCCCTGTGTTTGCTCTACAAAATGAGACCTCGTTGTTCGTACACTTTCAATGCTTCTTTGCGGAAATGGTGTTTTCCAACCCCAAATTGACGTTTACAGTGGCAAAAACAAGTTTTTCTTTAATAGCACCACAGAAACACCTGTGTGGTATTCAAATGTATGAAATGTATTTAGGGCACGCTATAGCTAATAGCAGTGCATAACAAAGAAAGTTTTATATGCGCCACTGTAGCAAAGGTTAACCTTGAGCGATCGTTTTTCGACAATTTGACAGGGTTGACCTATTGGGCGCCACAAATCTACGAGAACTACTGCTACAACTCTGAATAAAACCTCAAACGATACGTGATTTTGGGTCTTCCCACCACATAACGGATAGCGTAACAGGTACGGTGGTACAGGGTTAGTATATACTTTTGGTTATAAACCCTCAAAAAGTTTGATAAACAAGCTTATTATTTATAAACAAACTGTATGATCATTAAACGTGCTGCCATTCGAAGTGCATTTTAAGTCTTTCGAAGATTTTTATGAGCCGAAAGGAATGGTTATTATTAAACAGATTATGTTTGAGCGATGGAAAGGTGCAAGTAAGCATTGGTGTCAAGACAATAGGAACTCGGAGATCTTACATTGAACCAATGACGACCATAGAATATCAGTTCAGCCATTTTACATGGATGAGCATGCTCGTGAATATAGGATTGACATTGTGCTAAAGGCATAGGATGCCTGCCCTGTGCAAGTGAACTACATTAGAAGCTGTAGATGAATGGGAGGGATATCGAGAAATTTTGGTTTTAAAGTAGCATAAATACGGGTTATTTTCTTCATTTGTATTGCGTTTTTCTAATTGAGGTATGCCATTTCATTTTCTGAACATCACGATTTGCATTCTAGAGCGTACTTGGTGTGTATTCAAGGCAATACAGCGCCATTGGTAATTAACCTTTTTCATGAGTCCTATTTTCAAGCAAGATTTTAATCACACCAGAAGCTCTACGACATTTATACTTGGAAGCAGCAGCAAGATCATGTGTTGCATTGGATAATTGAATAGTTCTGTTCAACTAATGCTTGCTAGTGTAGTCGTGCTGCTGGGAACATCCTACCGAAACGCAATGATGCCATTGCATAAAAGAAACCTGGCAAGCAAAACAGTTAAGTAAGTGTTGCTACATCAATCAGTCAGACATGCTGGTTGAGCGGTCAGAGTTGTTAAGCAGCAGCATACAGTGGTCTACTGTTTATTTCAGTTTCACATGTAGATGAAAAGCAGTTATTTACAGATAAAAGTCGATATAAGTAATCCATAGCCCAGTTCCTTTTTGAGGCTCCATGCTAAATATAAGATTTAAATGTTGAAAAGCAAGGACAAGCTCATAAGAGCGAATCTCAGGCACACTGCCAGAATTGGAATCCCCAAATCAGTTCACATCGCTTTATTAAATGAATTCAAGTATTGAAATTTGACCAATTGTCATCTACTGCTATTTAATAATAGACCCGGAAAGCATTACAAATTCTGAAACTCTGTGGTGGTATATTACAAATCGTCTTGGTAAACCATCGTATAATAGTGAGATGCTCTATTGATAATCTTGCTGAAAAAAGAAAAAGCCTCTTTCTGTAAGCGTTGATTGTATGAAGATGAGGGTTACATAAAATAGTGAGCACTCACGTGAAACTAACAGCGAGCTCGGCTCCCCAAACTCTCTTCTTCTTGACCTTTCTTTCCAAGATTTTTTTCTCTCTCTCTCTCTTTTTTTTTTTTTTTTTTTTTTTTTTGTTGTTGCCTATAATTTCTCTCTCGTTTATCCCACAAATTATGTTATAAAATTCTTGACACTATATTGTAATTATTATTTATTGCTTGATTTAATAACAAATGGTACTAGTAGTCAGGTCTTTTAGAAGCACCTTGAACTTGATTCAATGGGTTTCTTTCTCTATCATTATATTATTATCCATGTTTGCTATATACTGTGTGGAATCAAAAGCCTCTTTTCCCAGCGACATGACTATATATCAACAAAAAAGAAGCTTGTTACTGGACTCTTCTAGAAAAGATGGAGGAGGAGGAAGAGGAGGCAAAGGCGCCGCATCATCATCTTCAGCAGCAGCATCTTCATCACCTGGTGGTCTTATACCTACAAATTTAGTTTTGGTATCTACATTAGATGGCTCTATTCGCGGCATAGACCGTTTTCAAGGCGATGTCCATTGGACACTAAAAGGTGGGCCAGGAAGTTCTCTCATCAAGTCCAACTCAAATTTCGAAACACACAAATTGTACAAACCGGGACCAACCTCTGTGGATCGTCGAGACAGTAGTGGTGGCAGCTCTGACGAAGAAGATACGGATAGACTATTTCTGGACACTTTCAACGATATTTTAACTGATGGAGATGATTCAGACGACTACAACGATGACCCAGAATTCAATCTGCAAGATCACTGGGATGATTCTGACGATGCTGAAGACCCAGACATTTACTACATTATTGAGCCTCAAGATGGAGGCACTCTGTACATCTATGGAGATGGAAGGCCTTTGGAGGTATGTGTGCGAGCGATGATAGTTGTATCCTTGTAAAACAATACTAACCTGTATTTTATAGAAATTACCATTTTCAGTTGAAGAGATTGTTACCAATTCGCCCTTCCGCACACCAGATGGCACAACTTACATTGGCAGAAAGAGCACATTGATGATTGAAATCGACCCAAGAAATGGAAGAATCCTGCAGCAAATCGATCTCAACAAAGTAGATAATCAATATCGCATGGCAACTCAAAGTCAATATCCTGCTAGAACAATTTTCCTCGGTAGAAATGGTAAGATGAGCGTCTATAGTGTATTTATGATGAGCTAACATGCTTATTTCGACAGAGTATAAAGTTGCAATTTATGACGATCACTATAAAAAGCTATGGAATGTCACCTATAGCGAATATATACCCAACAAACTGGATTGGGATGTCCCCACAAGCACAGTTCCATCAGACATCTATGTTGCTCCTGACGCCACTCAAGCAATCACTGGCATCAACGTCCAAAACGGCAATTTAATGTGGACAAGAGACCTGCCTTATCCTGTAGTCAGTGTATTTGATGTTTATCGACGAGAGGATTACACCTTTGCAGTGTCAAAGCAAGATCCTCCAAAGTCACTCACCAAGGGCGCTGTGGGCAACATGCTGAGCCTGATGTTTAGAAAGCACGAAATTGCAACTGCGTATGTTGGTGTTCACGATGGTAGTCTGTTCGCGCTCTCCACCAAAAAGTACCCACTGGTTCAAATCTCACCTTGGGCTTCCATGTACACTGGTCGCCGTCCTGGGGACACTAGCTCAGACCATCCCAGTCGCATGATTGAAGGCAGTAAAGGTAACGATCCCAACGCCAGCGATTTTGAGTGGACGCAGAAGCCGCATGAAATGTGCTGCCATGGCTGTGAATATCATATCGATTGTCTCGTTGGCCAGCATGTGGTTCAATCTATTATTGATGATGTCGACGACGAAGACCACCCGTTATACCAATATTCGAAACTCTATCTGCCTACTGCTTCCTCCACCTCGTCATCCTCATCCTCATCGCCTTCAGCTACCACATTGCCTTCCATTCCTAGATATCATCGCTTAGAAGACATGGAGAATTATGATGATGATGACGATGATGAACGAAGAAAGAAAGGGTTTTTCCACGAAGGATTTGGCAAGTTCTGGAAAAGCTATGTCTTGGTGTCCTCTGTCATTGTGTATGTCTATCGGGATCGTGTGCAAACCTTTTATCAAGTCAAAGTGCTGCCTCGCTGGAAGAAGCTACTCAAAAAGCGTGCCAAGGAGAAGCGCACAAGAGCCCGTATTGCTGCTGCTGCATTAGCCGAGAAGGAAAAGATCAGCCGGGAACGGGCAGACTCACTGAACTCGCTGGAGAGTTTTGACGCGGACAAATTCATCAGAGAAAAGATGGACGAAGAACGAAAGCAACTGGAAGCTGTGGCCTCAGCTATTGCGGCGCAAAGAGTAAGAGAAGAAGAAGAGCAAAGAAAGAAGAAGGAAAAAGAGGAAGCAGAAGAGAGGGAGAAGAATGAAAGGCTGGCAAAAGCATCAAAGCAAGTTGTTGTTGTAAAGAAGTCGTCCACTGGTTTGGACCTAGAAAGCTTTAAACAATCAAAGTCCAGAGTGTTGGAGATTTCTGACAAAGTTCTCGGCTACGGAAGTCATGGCACCGTTGTATATAAAGGCATGTTTGATGGCCGAGATGTTGCAGTCAAAAGGCTCTTGTTGGATTTCTACGATGTTGCGCTCAAAGAGGTGAAACTACTGCAAGAAAGCGACGATCATCCCAACGTGGTACGCTACTTTTACAAGGAGGAATCCGATAGATTCTTGTACATTGCACTGGAGCTCTGCTTTGGCTCGTTAAATGACTACATGGAACGAACACTACCTATACCCGAAATGCAACAGTGCGACACAATGAACCCTGCCAACATCCTGTCACAATTCACCTGTGGTCTTCAATACCTTCACTCTCTCAAAATTGTCCACAGAGACATCAAGCCCCACAACATCTTGCTGGCGCCCAGCAAAAATCGATTCATGAAGGATGCGCCTCAGATGCGCGTCTTGATATCTGATTTTGGTCTTTGCAAGAAGCTGGATGGAGAACAAAGCAGCTTCAACTATACAGCGGCATCACCAGCAGGAACATCTGGCTGGAGAGCGCCTGAACTGCTGGCTGGTGCACTGGCAGCAACTTCATCCGACACTAGTTTCAGCAGCACAAGGGACTCATCTTCAACAGATCCCAATACAATGATGGGCCGCGTAAAAGCTACAAGAGCTATTGATATTTTTTCAACTGGTTGCGTATTTTATTATGTGCTGAGTAGTGGTGACCATCCGTTTGGTAATCGCTTTGGCCGTGAAAACAACATCTTGAATGGCCATTATGATCTGAGCAAGCTGGATTCCATGGGCGAAGATGGCATTGAGGCAAAGGACTTGGTGGAGAGAATGATATCTACTGAACCCAAGCAAAGGTAAATAACTGTGGTAGAATATATATAAACACGATGAACTAACCTCTCTGGTAGACCTAATTGCGATACTATACTTTCACACCCCTTCTTTTGGTCTACCTCAAAGCGACTAGCCTTCTTGCAAGATGCGTCTGATAGATTTGAAATTGAAGAGCGTGATCCACCCTCACCCTTACTGCAAACGCTGGAGTCGGATGCATCTACTGTCATTGGTGTTGACTGGTACAAGCGCATTGACCGTGTGGTTGCTAATGATCTGGGTAAATTTAGAAAATACGACGGCAAGCGAGTCCGTGATTTACTGAGAGCCTTGAGAAATAAGGTAAGCATATATTTCTCTTTAAAAAGAGTTTAGGCACTGGCTGATATTTCTTTTAATAGAAACACCACTGGCAAGACTTACCAGACCCAGTAAAGAAAGTATACGGTGAACCACCCGACCAATTCTTGTATTATTTTACTACCAGATTCCCTCATCTCCTTTTACATACCTACTATGTTGTCGCAAGCCATCCTAATCTCAAGAAGGAAGGCTCACTTGGACAATACTTTTAACAAAAAATCGCATTCTACTACACTTCATCCCTTTTCCTTCCTTCTTTACATATAAATAAATAAATAAAAAAAAAAAAAGACATTTATTGATTGATAACTGCATTACAGTGAATCTTGACAACATCATCCAAGTTATCCATATCCTCAAGGCATTTTTCTACCAATTCAGCAGTGTCTTTATCCTCTACATCCACAGTGCTTAGCGGGATGTAAGTAGCCTCAATCTCCTGAACTTCGTATTTGTGGTCTATGAGTGCTTTGGACACGTTGTTGAGATCAGAGAATTCGCAAATGACCTCTACCAAATTCTCCTCTGGATCCTCCTCGATGTCCTCTGCTCCACAGTCAATGGCATTGTCCATGATTTGCTCAAAACTATGGCCTGATTCTCCAGGGGAAAAAACAACCTTGCCCTTCTTGTCAAATAAATAGCCTACTGATGACACTGATCCACCCACTCTGTTCAGTACTTCCTTGACTTCCTTCACTGTACGAGATTTCTTGTCAGTCAAAGCCTCGCTACAGTTTTATATGATTTAAATATCTTGTCTCTTTCCAATCATGTCTACATCTTACACAATCAATGCAATGCCTCCAGGGCCCACACATTCGTATTGAACACTCTCCAGATCATCCTTGTTCTTGTCGCTAGCCTTCTTCAAGGCGTTTTCAATATTGTCTTTGGGCATACTGGCTGCTTTGGCTCTGTTCAAAATAGCTTGTAGCTTGTTGTTGACGCTGGGATCGATACCTCCAGCTATCAAAGAGCGTTAATCACTATCCAATTGGCAATATCGTTATACTGTACGCACCTCTTGCCGCTGATACAATCTCAAGTGACATTTTGGAGTACATGATACTCTTCTTTGCATCTTTAGCGCCCTTTGTATGCTTTACTTTACTCCATTTGTTATGGCCCTACATATATGACCTTAGTCTGCGATGCTGTGTGCGTCTTAGTCCATGTTACTTTACAGCATATCTCTGTTGTTGTAAACAAATGGATGTAGGTTTCCAGAGTGTTTGTGTCCTGTTAAAAGAGCCTCTAGCTTGTGTCAAACCAAGAGTTGAAAAACGACGCAACATATCAAAAAGTATAGAATGGAGAAATAAGACAAGCTGTCAGTAAATACTACTACTTGGCCCTTGTTGTCGCTTGCCCTTCCTCACCCCCATATTGCGGACTGTTTAAGTTGAGTTGCTGTTGTAACACTACCCATTTGCCACTTACAAACACAAACCAAGTCTATAAAAGACAGCAAGGCATCTTTCATTTCATGGTAATTCGACAACTCGCAATGCGATTTACTAGGAGAAGATCAAGCATGTATGTTAGGGCTTCAAAGCAGATTTGAAAGATCTTTGTAGATGCTCAAGACGTCCAACAAGGATCCAGCAACATTTGATATCAGTCCGGAGTATACAAACTCAAGCATGCTCTCGTATCTTCTTGCGAAATCAACTATTCACTTCAATTGAGAAATTCTTTACGTCGTTAGTGAAATTTTAAAGTATTCTTTTCGGCATACTTGCCGCAAGAAACGTGGATGAGCTTTAAATGGCACATTCAGGTCGAGGAAATCCCAATTTACGAATTGCACATTTTTCAAGGAGTAATGGATGCCATTGCTTTTTCATTTGACAGATCATAAACAATAACAAAAGAAATGAGCCTGCTACAACTACTTCCAAAGCGTTAAATCCAACAGATGAGCTCCCAGGAAAAAAGGGGGGGTTCATCAATCATCCAAACTAAAAATCATCTGCTCATTCTTATCGGCTGACAGCGGAGATGCTCGACCTAAAACGATGGTTTCGATATGCCGATAACCAAATTGCACAACTGTTCATGTGAATAGCAGTGAGGGCAAATCATTCGGCTTGCAAGATCATTGCTTAAATCTAGCAATAAACCCATTATAGTATATCCAGAAATCCTACTAAAGTATAGGTGCTTCTTGGAACTGACAATGGATATAAATCAAAGAAACATCGCTGCAAGTGTCACATCACCCAATGAAAAGTAAGTTGGGCCCAAGCTTCCGCTTAAATGATACCTAATGATTACCATGAGACATACTTTTTTTTTTTTTTTTTCTTTTTTTTTCTTCCCTCACAAAAACTTTAATAATCATGGCTATCGAAGCAAGTGCAGATGGATGGCTCATGGTAATTATATCATCCACAGCATGTGTTCTCGGTGCCAGTGTCGTATTTCTCGGTGGAAAAGCACTGGAGAACAAGCAATTCCTTTCAGCATCCATGGCATTAGGCGGCGGCGTGCTAGTCTTCAATTCCCTGTACACGTTGTTACCAGCATCAAAGCAGAAATTCGACTCTAATCTATGGACATTTTCATGTTTCTTTGCTGGCGTTGCATTTACAGTTGGATTATCCTATTTCATTCAATGGTGCACGCCACATGCGATTCACACTTGCGATCCAACGTCGACTGCCATCACAAAGGACACTGCAAATACCATCAACGAGCTGGTTCGAGGGCAAGACATGATGGATGAGGATCATGCCCACGAAGACGAGGCACAGGACGAGCGAGACTTGATGAAACCTATCCTACCACGTTCACCGCCATTACGTAATCACCATCACCACCATAAGCATCACCATAGTAATAGAGATTTAGAGTATGGCAGCATAGATATAGATGATCATGATCGTGCTGATCAGGACAAGAATGACTATTTTCTTATTGGTATACAAACAGCCATTGCAATTTGCATACACAAGTTCCCAGGTTTGTAGCAATCTTGTGATGTATTACATGATAGTTTGTTTACAAGTTACGTTTGGATGCGATAATAGAAGGGCTGATCATGTTTATATCAAATGAATCGTCCAGTCAATTGGGTCTCAGTGTGGCAGCAGCGATGACTATTCACAATCTGATTGAAGGGTTCCTGATCTCGTTGCCCCTATATTACGCTACGGGATCCCAGTTTGCAGCATTTGCCTATGCCTCCATCCTGGGCGGCATGTCCCAGCCATTGGGTGCTGTGCTGGGGCTATTAGCCATCCGCAATGTAGATCAAGAGCAAGAGAGATTCTTATTTGGCATTATATTTGGTGTTGTTAGTGGTATGATGTGCTTGATTGCAGTGCAAGTAAGTGTGTCTGATAAACAAGGAGAAGGGAAGGGAAATTAACTATAAAACATAGAGTATGCTGCCTCAAGCCATCAGAGCAGATGCAACGCATCGATGCGTACCACTGTTTTTCTTTACTGGTATATTTCTAGTTGGATTTTCTTCGCTGCTCCAATCTATCTAAACGAATACCCCACCTCATACTTGACTTTTTGCATTTCATCGTACATATTCTTGCAGTTACTGAGCCATTCTCGCTCTCGCGCACTCTCTTTCGCTCTCCCTTCCCCCTCCTTTTTTCCGTTGTAGCATTTGTTTATTTCTTTTCATATCCTTTTATTTGTAAAACAGTTTTATTTGTATACAATCAAATACAACAATCTTATATATATATATATCATTCAAACGCTTGTATCCTGATTTGTGTTCCAGGGCCCAATATATATGTATATCTACCAGATACCCCTTTTTTTTAGTCATCTTGCATGTATCATTACCAGCAGCAAAGTGGCGCTTTTATTGAATGCTATCATATATACATATTACATGTACATTTTGGATATGCTATAAAACCATGTCGAGGCCTATTTAGTATTTCTTTCCTTCTCTTTCTCACTTTTTTTTTTCTTTTGTTACTTTTTCTCATTTCCTTTTCACTTGTAGTGCCGGCACAATTACACGATACAGAAAAATGGCATTCATGACTTATTTAGCACGCCATCATCATCATCATCAGCAGCAGCAGCAACAGCAGCAACAGCAACAGCAACAGCAACAGCAACAGCAACAGCAACAGCAACAGCAACAGCAACAACAATCACTTGAAACGAGTAAACATGTAAATAAACGATCGCACACGTTGCCCACTGCCATCAAAAAGAAGAAGGAAATTGGAGATTACATCCTCTGTAGAACAATTGGCCGTGGTGCCTCTGGTAAGTTTAGCATTAAATTGACCCTTTTTCTTTTCCTTTTTTTTATGATTTTTCCTATTTTGCTCGTCTATTCGACCCCTCTTTGATCTTGTACCCCCCCTTTATTACTCCCTGTGTGTGTGTGTGTGTGTGTGTGTGTGTGTGTGTGTGCTGAAATGCTTAAACTTTAATCCCTTATACAAAATTCTTTATTATAATAATGTAGGCCGTGTTAAACTCGGTATTCACAAACAAACGGGCGAGAAGGTCGCAATCAAAATGATCTCAAGAAGTCATCTCACAGCTTCCTCAATCACATCCAAATCAGTTCAGAGAGAATTAGCAGTATTGCAGCTACTGCACCATCCCAACTTGATTGATCTCCGTCAGGTACTGCAAGACACTTCCAATGTGTACTTTGTTATGGAGTATTTGGAGGGCGGCGAGCTGTTTCATATGTTGGCCGAGAGGGGCAGACTACCTGAAAACGAAGCCAGACATCTCTTCAGCCAATTGGTCACCGCGCTTGATTGGTGCCATAATCACTACATTAGCCACCGCGACTTAAAGCCTGAAAACATCTTGCTGGACAAGGAAAAGAAGCACCTTAAAATTGCAGATTTTGGAATGGCAGCTATGCAGCAGCCCAATGCACTACTACGAACCAGTTGCGGGTAATTTTAGATACAGATACAAAAGAAATGTATTAATCAACTGAATAGATCTCCACATTATGCAAGTCCAGAGATTGTGAGAGTGAGTAGACCTATACATATTAAACATTCCACTTGAATATTGACATATTTCCTTTTATAGGGGAAGCGTTACGATGGTACAGCAACAGATGTCTGGTCCTGCGGGGCCATTTTATACGCTATGATGACTGGTCATCTACCCTTTGATGATGAGCACATGGGAAGGTTATTGGCGAAAATTAAAACGGGAAGGTACCGCACATTGCCTGACTACCTTTCATCTGATGCAAGAGACCTGATTAAACGTATGCTGGTTGTTGATCCAGCCAAAAGAATGACGGTGAGCATATTCACATACGCACACATACATACAGCTTGACTCACCCGCACATGCACTCTAGATGGCTGAAATACTAAATCATCCTTGGTTGACAAACAAATCCTTTTTGGGAACTGAATTAAGATTCTTACAGCACAACACAACCAACATGTACAGCCCTTTGAACGATCCTGAGCTACAAGCGGCGCTAGTGCGGCATAAATCAGATTTGGATGGCAAAATTTGGGAGACACTCAAAGTGCTGTGGAGAGAGAAATCCGAAGACGAGCTGATAGCCATCCTGTCTACACCAGGCTCCAATGTTCAGAAATTAACGTGCAAACTACTGCAGGAAAGGTTTGTTCGACTGGAATCCACTGAGAATCACAGTGAGTAGCAACTAAAACACAGACTGCAACACATACAACTTACATGGTATACACGTAGGCTCAGTGAGTCTGCCGCTTCGGAGATCTTCCGTTATCGCAGATGATGTACTAATGACTCCCCCACTTCGATATTTACGCCATGGCAGCGATGATGTAGAGTCCTACACCTTGCCTACGCCGTACGAGTCTTCCATTGACACAATGTCATGTTGCAGGACACTTGATTTGCCGCCTACACCAAAAAGCACCACCATGTTTCAGCAGTTGATTGATCCATCGACTTCTACCGTAACCATCAATAAAAGAGGGTATGTTTGTATTAAATTGCTCTAAAATGAAAACCATGTGCACTCAACAACATTGGACATTAGTGATCACAATGGTGACCCTTATTCAGTTATCAGCCCAATCATGCAACAACAACAGCAGAATCGTTCTATTATTACTGCTACTGCTGCCACTGCTGCCACTGCTACTTCTTCGCTGATATCTTGCTCCTCAGCTCCTCGCCATCATTGGATACATGACGATGGTACATTAGCCCAGACTGAAGAAACGCGAGGGTCAAAATCAGACGCAGCAGATGTATTCATCATGACACAGCCTATAGAAAGCACCATAGTGCAGCAGGAAGAGACTAGGAGTACATGGTGGCTATATTCTAAAGACGAACCGCATCACCCAAATTGGTGGTCTAAAACCTGTGATTATCTGTTTTTCAAGAGAAAAGCGCCTGAAACGGTAAAAAGAAAATGCACACACGCACACACGACATACATCTCATCTCTCTTTTCAGACTATCGCTATCGAATGCTTTTCAAAGCATGAATGTGAAACAGCCGGTAAATTGCATCAAGTGCTTGAGGAGTGCTTTCATGGGAAATTGACTGGAAGAATGTATCCTCATGGCAAAATTGTATGGAGCGGATCCATGAAGAACAAGCCGGATTCATCGTGCTCATTCATTTGCCATATGACTAAAATCAAAGCTTCATCGAAGATTCGAGTTCATTTCATTATTCATCATGGTAAGGTCTAGATGTATACTTTCCATAAAGCTGCGTATTGACTCCGAAATGTACAAATAGGCGACTCGAATAAGCTTGAATCAAACATCAAAGACCTTCTTCAGCGTCTCAATGAATACGAACTCGAATCAGACTGGATCACAAGATCGAATGGTTGGATACATCCAGAAATTTCGCTATGTAAATAATGCTCTTTCTTTACAGCAGAGAGAGAATTGCCACTGCTCGATATACATAAAACACATTTTATTAATATATATATATATACCAGCATAACACATTATTCTACTGCGTGTAGCAAGAAACAACATCTAAAAATCAGAATGTATTTTATCCCGCTCCTTATAAGCCCGTATCACCATACCCCTCACCCCCTTTATTTTTTCTTTTGCCTATATATAACCATTATATCAAGTAATGCAACAGGCAGGTTGCTTCTCTTATCATCAGCATATATAAACATAGCCCCCCCCCCTACCAGCTACACACACTTGTAATCTATTTTTAATTTTATTGTTCAAATGTGCTTATCAAAATACGACTCGACTCCTTTTTTCGTGTATTATCTAATGCAATAAATACATGGCAGAAATCATTTTTTTTTCCCTCAGTCGTGTGAGAGAAGAAGGAGTAAAATCACAGGTTTTCTCTACATGTAAGGCCTGTTACCTATTCCCTAAACTTGAATACATGCAGCAATGCTTTTTTTTTACGCCGTGAACCATTACTATTTCGTTCATGTAGTACGACCACGAAACCATTCAATTGTAATTATTGATACATATCCATATGCATTTCATATGTGCATAGTATATGAATTTTATATATATAGATATCTTTCAACAAAGCAATTACATACATGCATATATAACAACAAAAACGCATGCAGATACGTATGCAATGCTCGCTTTACGCTCTTGTCTTCATGATGTCTAGATGTCGATGAAGGATTTTAATGCCATTTTTAGGCAAATTGAAAAGAGGCTATGACATCCTATACATGATGATTGTATCAGAGCCTAACTATATCTCATCACTTGCTGTTGTTATTCATCTGCTTCTTGTCATCTTGAATTGACATTACTTACTGTTAACGATATTAGCATTATACACGACGTAAGCTGATGATGTCAAAAATGACTATACTCTCTTTTTTTTTATCGTCGATGTTCATGTATCTTTTGAATACATACGAGCATGCAGTAGAACTTTGCTTGGAGTTCCTCTAGATCGAATAACATTACTGACGAAATAGGCGTATTCGTAAAGCATAGGTATCATTATACAACGCAGTATTGCAATGCATATAGTAATTCCAAGCAATAAGAGACACATTGAATTTTCAATTGAAACGAAAGCGCAGAGTTTATACACACATTCATACCGCATCTGTTTTTATGTTCTCTAAATGTAGCTGATTGTTAAAAAGATCAAATGAACGGCGTTCATCCTGTTTAAATATTGTAGAAATTTATAAAGCGGTAAATATGCACATCAGATAATTGCGAATATAACACTACACTGCGATTGGCAATTGTTCATTCTGTAATAGTATTCGCAAAAAAATTAAAATGATGTATTAGTCCTTAGCTTTGGTACACTATAGATTGCAACCCCTTCTTGTTATCTTCAAAAGTACCCATTGTTATCACAATAGGTGTTTTGAATAAACTTATTGAGCAATTAATGAGAATATGAAAAGAGGTTTCTGGCCAAAATGTCGAAGTTTTACATATCAAAGTCCAACAAAGATGATTTCAGGGGGGTACGTTGGATCGATAGAAACATTTTGATTCAAGATATACCATAGTAAAAGTCTTCATTTTCAAGGCCAAAAACGCGATCGTTCGATTTTTGATGAAAACTTTTTTTTTTTTTGGATGATATTGTTTTATTAGGATAATAATTAGAAATAAGACAAATGCATCAAAGAGATGGACAAGTGTATGCGAGCAAAGTGACTAGCCATATATAAAGCTATTATGATAAATCTAGTAAGAAAGTTACTTAAGATTTGACAATCTTAACACTTCGGTTCTGATTTGGCGGCTGGTTTGGATTGAATCAAAAGGCATGTGGTTGTAAAGCTGTTGATAATGGTTTCTCCAGATAATACGCATGATGGTGGCAAAGAGGTCAAAGATCGTGATGTGGATATCCAAGTTGTATATGAAATATCGGTCCAGTTTGAAGAGTATGACTGATTTGTAGATAAGATGTGAATCTGCAGATTTGGGGTAACCAAGGAACTCGTTGAATGAGGAGTCCCATACATCAAGTTTGTGGACACAGCTGATCAGGAAATGTTTGGCGTCTTCCACTTCATAACAGAGTTCACATCTATCAGATTCAGCATGTTTCAGATGGAGTTGCGACATGGCAAGTTTGTTGGAGCTTTGTTTATGTATCATTCGATACCATAGGTTGCGAGCTGAGTAATGCATGTTATTCTTGTAGAAAGTCTGCCATTGTTGTTTGCTGAGGTGGTTGCTGAAGTTACGACCAACGTCGAGGTTTGCCATGTCCAGCATGACGAAACGGAGATCTCTGTTCGCTAGCTTCAGTATCTGCTGTAGTTGGTATATCAATGAGTCGACAAAGGGCTGGAAATCAGGGTCACCAGTGCTATTGTGTACAAATGGTTGGAGTGTGAGCTGGTGGGCGATGATGGCTCGGTGGAGCGGCTATCATACCATTTCATTTGCAGTTGTGTGGTGACATATTGCTTGATCTGTTGGCCGTCAGTGGACTTCATGGCACTGCCGTGGAGAGGGAAGGCGAAGGATTTACTGTAATTGACCTTGGCATTGGAGGCTTGATTGTACACTCTGAGTCGATCCTGGAGCTCAACTAATTTAGCTTGCGACTTCACAAAGGACAGGACATTATCGGCGTACGCGAGGACCTTGATGGGAGCAGGAGATATCCATGGGTTCTGTATTTGGTGCGGGAGCTTGACGTGTTTCAGGCTGTATCCTGTGAGGTTCATATTGTTGATTATGGAAAGTAGGAACGACTCAATGACCAGGTTGAACAAGACTGGCGAGATACTATCACCTTGACGAACCCCTCGTCGCTGTGAGATTACACCGGTTAAGAAGCCATTCACATTGACATAGATGGAGTTATCAAAGAACAGGTTGGTAATGCATGTGACAAACGCTTCAGGGAAGCCAAACTTTAACAGTACTTGGGAAAGATACTTTGGGTGGACCCGGTCATAAGCCTTGGCATTATCAAGCATGATGCCAGCATAGGCAGTAAAGTTGGAGGGGTTCCACCAGCTAGCAGACTGAGCATTAGCCATAATCACCTGGAGAGACATTCCATGATCCCCAATATAACGGCCGGGCAAGAAACCGCATCGATAAGGGGTGATAATCCTGTTAGCCACTTGGACAACTCTAGAGTTCATGATGCGCGTAAAAACTTTGCAATCCGCTGCAATCAGTGTGATGGGACGGTAGTTAGCTAGATCACTCTTGTCACCTTTCTTGTGTAAGATAATGATACACGAGGCCTGCCAAGCTTTGGGGAACTTTGCCAAAAGAACAGCGTCATTGAATACCTGATGGATAATATCACGACAGCTTGGGTGAGAGACAAGGAGGTAAAATATCTCATAGCCGATGCCGTCCAGTCCTGGGCTACCCTGTTTGGGGGTTCGACGGGCGCCGTCCAAGATATCATCATAGTCAATTGGCTCCTCCGTGTACAGATCCTGATAGAAGGATTCAGTAGCATTGAGTTTGGTTTCCATGTCCAGGCAAGCTTCTCCAGTGCTAGGATGTTTCAACATTGCAACTGTCCGTTGATCAACACGCTGATCAATGGTGTGTTTGATATATCCTGGGGACTTCTCACTCTGCTCCAACCATCGGCGGCCTGCTTTCAACATCTGAATCTCCACAATTTCCTGCTGTAGCTTGGGTAGCTCTCCCTCCACGTCCGGCAGCAGCAGTTTCAAGCACTCAATGTCATTCCGGTAGCGTCGCAGCAAGTTATTCCTCTCGCTCTGCAGCGCCTTGATTCTGGCCTTTCTCCAAGTATCATGGTGTCCAGCAAAGTTGACAGTAACCTGTTTGGTCTTCCGCTTGATCAGGTCCCACTTGTCTTGAGCTGAAAGATTGTAGTCCAATTTGGTAGCCACGAATCTCTCGATTTCATCAGCCAACTTCTGTCTATACCTAGGATTTTTGGCAAGGTGAGGGTTTGCACGCCAAATGCCTTTACCGCAGTTTGTCAATCCAGTTATGTAAGTTTTGGTCACAAGAGCATGGTCAGTCCATTCAGGACGTAGGAACCAGTTGGTGGCATCACTCATATCTGAAGCTATATACTGTCCAGCAAACATGTAATCCAAAGTAGACATGGTTGATCCGCGCTTGAAGGTGTATGCATGAGGTTCATTTCTCGGATTGAGGCAATCAGAGAAGTGGGTGTTCAAGAAATCCATAAACTGTTTCGGTTTACCTGCTCGGTGAGAGTGATGGTAAGTGTTGGTGTCAAAGCAATAGTTCATGTCCCCGGCGATAAGGAGAGAAGGAATGATCTTGGGCATAGTGTTAAGGTGTGTAATGATCTGGCTAAAGAGTTGATTCCCAGTCTTGTAATCATCAGCATGGGCATAGATATTAAGTATATATATATATATTGGTGGCATATTGTTGTTGACAAGAGAGAGCTTAGCCAAGATGGCTCTTCCTTCGTCAAAAGTCTTTAGATGTTGTAGTTGTAGAGCTTGGTTGAAGTTGATTATTCCACAATTACCGGTCCATATGGCTTGGTGATATTGGAACTGGTATTGGAAATCAGTTGTAACGGTATCAAATAAGTGTGAGGGGATATTAGTTTCCTGGCATAGTAGCATGTTGCATAGTTCTCCTTTGAGATATCTTATACATTGTGCTGTTGTGTTTGGATTGTATTGTTTGTTAAGGTTCCTACAGTTGATGGAACCTATCTTAATTTTGATATTCTTATTTTGGTTTGACGCACTCATTAAAATTATAGTGATTTGATTGTGGAGGAGTTGCCTTGCTCGGCCTCGTCCATATGGCTGTCCTCTTGTTGTTTGAAAGCCTTTTTGGCAGATCCCTCTTGATCAGATCCTGGTGGAGTAGATGCCAGTTCCCTAATAGAACGCTTCTGAGAGGCCTTCTGTGCTGTGTCACCTACAGCATTAGAACCCTTCTTTTTACCCTTACTAAGATTATATCTGTTCTCGTAATTGGTATATTCTACAGAGCTTTCAGATGTATCACCTCCTTCATATTCTGATTCCTCGCTGGTGAGGTGAACGGTCTCCTGTGCATCTGAAGAAGCTGGTTCCTTGTCATCAAGGTTGTCATCCTGATGAAATTCCACAGTTAAGGATGAATCAAAGACAGTGGTTGGTGCAACTGAAGGTGATGCTACAGTCTGTGGCTTGACAGATTCAACTGGATCAACTGGTGCTACTGCCTCCTGATGGAGTGGGTCGGCTGGTTCCTGAGCCTCTTGTTCAGGAGTGGTGGATTATTTTTGATGAAAACCATGAGGGGTGCCTCATGCTTTTTGGTCGATTTTCGGTCATGTTTTTTTTTTGGTCCTTAGAAAGTTGAGCAAAGGTGTCAGGAAGTAAGTGCTAGATGAGAGCAATTGTTTGGTGCTATTCTGACCATCTAAAACGGCTCCTAACGCGAGAAATAACGGTCTAAATGTACCCATATTTTGTAGTATTTTGAATCTATTTGAGAAGAAAGAAGCAATACGAGTATGATGGCTGCCTGAAAAAACGTTTCTCTGATGGATACAGATGTAGTGCACCCTAAAAGAGTTAGTTTCATAGCTCGAAATTAGTTCTAAAAGTTTCTGACATGAGGGCCTATAGTCAAGAAGCAGATTTTATTATGAATCAGCATCATATACACTTTATATCAAAGCTGCCTGTCGCTCGTTGTTTATAATAGTGTCTTCTTGGGGCATTAGTTTTGCATAAACAGAGGAAACTCATGTTAATTCAATCGTTGAGTGAGATGAAATGATGGCGCATTAAACAACAGAATGTAATAATAGGTATGCAGTGGGCAGATTGCGTAAATCTTGAGCGCTCGCTGTCCTGGATATGATCGAGCGGTCTATGATCTGACTGAACAATGCTGATCAAGAGCTGTTGGATCAAATCATCAGAACTCTTCTCTTGCTAGCTGTGCTAGACCAAAATCTTAGAATTCAATGTAAATTAAGCGTGTCTCTGATTTGGTCTGCAAATCATCAGAGAACATTGGAAAATCGAAAATGCTTTTTTCTGAGACTCTGTATCACAACGTGGCCAATTGCGTTGATCGTAGAATCTTGAACTGACAAATAAGCAAATTCAATTCGTTACAACCATGTTAGGATTGTGAATTACCAAGGCATGCATTCTTTGGAACAGCTTGAATTGCAAAGAGAACAGCAATAAATCCCAAGAGTTTTCCAATAATTTTTGGCATTAAATTGGATGGACTTTTAAAAAAATATCAGCTTAGCAATATTAGCTCTTAATTGATTTAGGATGATCGGCAAAAGATAGTGGTCGATCACTAAAAACGAGAGTATAGGAGCAATACTTGATCTGTTTGTGGGATGAAGGTTACCAACGGCAGCAAGGCAAACTGGGACTCCGATTTGTGTATTTAGGTCAATCCGTTTCCACAAACATTTCTTTCTTCTTTCGCTTCTTTCCTTTCTTTCTCTTCCAATGTCTCATCAACAGCATCAACAGCATCAAACATATGAAAAACCAAGCTTACCGTCTATTCAATTCCTTTTGAATACATCTACTCTAGATCAACCAAAAAGGCAACACAATAGACAGAGTGCTAGCATTAGTAGTCTTCCATCTGAACTACAGCAATTGTCATTAGCAGCACCTGCTTCTAATGCTATACCCGAGAGAAGTGAAAACCACCAGCCGAGTTGGATGATGATGCCGCCTACCAATGCTACTGCTATTACCACAACACAGAACTATAGAAGACCGCCTGGTGCGAGTCATACCAGATCGATATCACTTGCTAATTCTACAATGGTATTTTCTGCTCCTCCTCCTCCTCCTCCTCCTCCTCCTTCATTAACCACCACTCCTCATTTCCCATCATCTTCATCCTCAAAGAGTCGACACCGCCGCACCGTCTCTGCAAACACAACCATTCAGCATGATCTATTCTCCAGTAATTTACCCTTCATCAGCGAGCAGCAACCACACGCAACAAGAGCACATACAGATAGTCCACCAGCAAAATTCAAAGATTCCCCTCAGCAAAAGCAATTGAATGTTGCACTGAACATGAGCCCAACGCTATTTCTCAATGAACTGGGAGACAGGAAGCATGAAGAAAAGACAGAAGAGTATGAAAATGTGCTGGTAGCAAGAGATGAGCAGACAGGAAGATATTACTGTCCCTTTTGCAACAAGGCATTCAATCGTCCCTCGTCGCTCCGAATTCATACTTATTCCCATACTGGGGAAAAGCCTTTTGTGTGTCAAGAAGAGGGATGTGGACGACAATTCAGTGTACAGAGCAATATGCGTAGACATCTTCGAGTTCATAGATTAGGAAGATCAAAAAAGTAAACATGGCTAATAAACGACACCCCCTTCCAATCTCTGTATTTCTCTCCCTTCTTATTTTCCTTCTTTTCCTTCTTTTTCAATGTCATTACCGATTTGCCGCTTTTTTTAGGTGTACCTTTGCACGACAACTCCGTTTCTTCTAAATTTAATCATATATTCCACATTGGTCAATGAAGAACAAGTGTCCCAGAGCGAGCGGTTTAAGGCGCATTTTGTATTCATTTATCAATAAACAGACTTATCTTTTCCTTGTGCTGACTCAATTGAATATACAGCTCTATCTTGTCAGATGTGGTGGTAAACAGAAATCCTTGCAGAAATCAGAAAGGATCCGTTTCAGGGGCGGTTGCTTAAAATGGAAGGTCGGTAGTGGTGTGTCATCTACTGCAACATTTTAATTTGAAGGGATTCCAGTATTGCAACCAGGTGAGCACTCTCAGAAGAGACACAGATAGTGCAATTACTCCACATTTAGAGTCAAGCTCAACCTTTTGGAAAATGAGTCGATATTAGCCATCCCAAGCAATGTTCGGCAAACCATGTTCTAGAATGGATCTGAAACCTTATGGTACGATGATCCTCGCTACCGGAATACCAAGTTTTCCATTCTTTCATCATTTGGTAGCAATCAAATATGGACCACCACAAGATTGATCAGAAATTGTATACTGGGAACGATCCATTGTCATCTTGTCATGCCCTTTTCGATCATCCTCAATCAGAGTAATGCTTGAAGATTGTGGTTATCGATCGCATCAACAAACGCTGATGTCATGGACAAGATGCTTACAAAAGATACCCTTTTCCATAGCATGCTATACATCAGAAGCAACATGGAGACCACATTTTAGATTATGTGGAGACAATGAATATACCGTATGTATGGCAACATTTCTAATTCAACGAGACCTGTAAATTAAGAGTCGACGTACTACTACAATGACCACTGGCCTTGATGAGGATTGACAACCAAAATACGCACTAGTGGTAGCTATACGGCTGTACATGTGTCCATTGTTAGATTTGCAGTATATATCCAGTGCTGATATTCCACTGAATTTGTTTCAAAACCAACATTCATCAACAAACATTCCTCACTCAAATTAACCAAACCAACACACATGCCATCATCCGTCTCTTCCAAATCAACAAGGTCGTCCAGATCTGCATCCTCAAGCAGAGCCGCTGACTGTGGATGTAGTGAGGAAGCCATGGCAGCATGGATCATCATTCCTTTGATTACAGGTGTTGCTCTTATTTTAGCCCTGACTCTCAGCCATCAAGAACCTTTCAGCAAGAGCGCCACAGACCAACGTGAAGCCAATTACTACGATGGTTATGCCAATAAAGAAGACGTAGCTGTCGTTGATACCACCACTCACCGTCTCAATATCACCCTGAACAGCGCTATCGACGACGATGGTATTGCCAGCAACGCGACTTGGAATGGCATTGCCGTTGATGCTGCTGCTCCTGATGATCTTGCTGAAAGAAGCGTTGTTATTACAAAGATTGTTGCACTACACAGTCTCGACTAGTATTCTTATCATGTTTATATCTCAATAAAGCCTCGTTATCGACCTTTGTAACTGATACTGTTCTTACCAACGTTTATCGTGTGACTCTGAGCTATCCATTGCTTCCCCCATTTAGACGCGTGCGTTGGCGCGACATGCTGTCTCACTTGAAATAGGGGCAGTTGAGATTCAGGTTTAAGAAAAAACCTTTTTTTCCCTTAATTCAAAAGAAGCATCAGGACAAAATGAGCGACTTTGAAGACGATTCTCAAGTCTACGAGATTGATTCTGACAAGGATGGTGATTTCCAAGACGATGATGATGTGTTTGAGTTGGATGATGATTCAGGCGACGAGTACGAAACGCCTGCTGCAAAGGTAAGCATCAAAAGAGTGAATTGAGATGCTTGTATTGATATCTGTTGCCTTGTAGAAACGCAAGACAGCCGCAGCCCCCAAAGGCAAAACCAAGGCCACTACAGCCACTGTCAAGAAGACACCCATCAAAAGAACACCCAAAAAGAAGCCTATCAGCGCAGACGACAACAATGAGAACGATGAGAACGAGTTTCCTCTTGCGCCCATCTTCAATATGGGATCTGCTGCCAAGAAAGCTGCTACACCAAAGACCACTACCACAGCCAAGCCAAAGAAGACCACCGTATCAACAGCCCAGAAGGACGATGCATTTGAAAGCTCGTCTGACTCACCTTCTACACCCAAGCCCAAAGCAGTAAGAAAGAAGACTACCACGCCTAAGGCAGCACCAAAGAAGGCCAAGGCAGGCGCCAATGGCACAATGGATGCTTTCATGAGTCCAGATGTAGAAATGTCAGAGGCAGATAGTACTGAAGGCACACCTGCACCTAACAGCAATAAGACTATCGAGGAGATTTATCAGAAAAAGACACAATTGGAACATATCTTGCTTCGTCCAGACACATACGTTGGTTCTATTGAAGCCGAAGAACAGGAAATGTATGTGTTTGACTCTGAAGAAAAGGCCATCATCAAGAAGAAGATTAAATACGTGCCTGGTCTCTACAAGATCATTGACGAGATTCTAGTGAATGCTGCAGACAATAAGGTAGTATCAGCAGATCACACACTCATGTTCATATACTGAATCTGCTCCCTAGATCCGCGACCCCTCCATGAACGCCATTAAGGTCAATATTGACCGCACAGCAAACTTTATCTCCATCTACAACAACGGAAGCGGTATTCCTATTACCATGCACAAGGATGAAAACTGTTATGTCCCTGAGCTGATCTTTGGTCATCTGCTGACTTCCTCCAACTACGACGACAATGAAAAGAAGGTTACTGGTGGTAGAAACGGTTATGGTGCCAAACTCTGCAACATCTTCAGCACAGAGTTCACTGTTGAGACGGGTGACAAAGAACGTAAGCTCAAGTACAAGCAAATCTTCAAGGATAACATGTCTCATACTGGCAAGCCTGCGATCACTGCCAACGGTAGAGGCGAGCAGTATACAAAGATCTCCTTCCGTCCTGATCTGAAAAAGTTCAATCTGAGTGAGATGGACGAGGATTTCGAAGCTCTCATCAAGAAGCGTGTCTATGATTTGGCTGGTATCTGTAAGGGTGTCAATGTCTACTTGAATGGCGACAAGATTGACGTCAAGAACTTCCAAGACTACTGCACTTTGTACTCCAAGACCATGGAGTTCCGTCCCAAGGAAGGTGCTCCTACCATGATTGTTGAAAACGCCAGAGACAGCCCTCGCTGGACCATCCACTTTGCTGTCAGTGATGGTCAATTCAACCAAGTCAGTTTCGTCAACAGTATCTGTACAGCCAAAGGCGGTACGCATGTCAACTACGTTGCCGATCAAATTGTCAAGGCCTTGATTCCTGAAGTCCAAAAGAAAGCGCACAGCAAGAACATTCGCCCCTTCCAGATCAAGAACCACATGTGTCTCTTCATCAACTGTCTGATTGAAAACCCTGCCTTCGACTCTCAAACCAAGGAAAACATGACTTTGCGAGCCACTGCTTTTGGTTCCACCTACAAGATCAGCGACTCCTTCATCAAAAACATCAAGAACTCGGGTATCATCGATAACATTGTGCGATGGGTCAAGTTCAAGGAAGATGAGCAAATGACAAGGGCTGATAAGACTAGCATGACGCGCCGCCTCAAGATTCCCAAGCTGGAAGACGCCAATTTGGCTGGTGTGCGTCCCCACAACAAGTCGTGTACTCTTATCCTCACTGAAGGTGATTCCGCCAAAGCGCTAGTGCTGAGTGGTCTGTCGGTGGTAGGCCGCGACAAGTTTGGTGTGTTCCCTCTTCGCGGTAAGGTGCTCAACGTCCGTGATGCTACCAACACTCAGATCATGAAGAATACCGAAATCACAAACATCAAGGCTATTCTTGGCTTAAAGCATGGCAAGACTTACACTGATGTCAGTGAGCTAAGATACGGTAAACTGATGCTGATGACTGATCAAGATCACGATGGATCACACATTAAGGGTCTCTTGATCAACTTTATCGACAGCATGTTCCCCTCCCTGCTAGACATTCCAGGCTTCCTGTTGGAGTTCATCACACCTATTATCCGCTGTAAGCACAAGAGAACCAAGGAGGAGATCTCCTTTTTCACCATTCCAGAGTACGAGACCTGGGCAGAACAGCACAACAGAAATAGTGAATGGGAGCCCAAGTACTTTAAGGGTTTGGGTACCTCTGACAAGGCGGATGCTCGTAGATACTTTGGTCAATTGGACATTCACAGAAAGGAATTTGCTACTCCCACTCCTGAGGCTCGTGAACTGGTTGACATGGCCTTTAACAAGGACAGAGTTAGCGATCGTAAAGCCTGGCTGGACACCTATGAACCTGGTATCTTTATCGACCACAATGTTAACAAGATCAGAATCGATGACTTTGTCAACCAAGAATTGATGCTGTTCAGTATGGCCAACAATATCCGTACTATTCCTAGCATGGTGGATGGCTTCAAGCCTGGTCAGCGTAAGGTATTCTTTGGTGCCTGTAAGCGTGGAAAGAACACTGAAGTCAAGGTCGCTCAATTTGCCAATTACGTTGCTGGTCTCACACAATATCACCACGGTGAAGCTACGATTGCCTCCACTGTCATCAACATGGCTCAGGACTTTGTTGGCAGCAACAATATCAACTTGTTGGTGCCTGCTGGTCAGTTCGGTACTCGTCATGAAGGCGGCAAATCTGCTGCTAGCCCTCGTTATCTGTTCACTCGTCTTCACAAGATTGCTCGTTTGATGTTCCATCCCGATGATGATGAGCTCCTCAACTACTTGATCGAAGAAAACAAGCCTATTGAGCCAGAGTGGTATGTGCCTATTCTTCCCATGATTCTTGTCAATGGTGCCGATGGTATTGGTATGGGCTGGAGCACCAACGTCCCCAACTATAATCCCAAGGAAATTGCAGAGAATCTCCTTTGTATGATGAATGGCGAGGAACTTGTCCCCATGCGCCCATGGTTCAGAGGTTTCAAGGGTGAAATTGTTCCTGAGGGCAACAAGTTTGTTACTAAAGGCATTGCTGCCGTGGATGCCGAGGGCCATATCAAGATTACAGAGCTGCCTCTTCGTACCTGGACTGACACCTACAAGGACTTTTTGGATGCCTGCCGTGATCCCAAGGACAACAAAAATCCACCTTTTTCCATTATCGTAAGTATTGGGCTAGTATGGATATCACAGTGTAATAACGTGTGCTTGACTAGGATTACTTCAACAACTCAACTGACAGTGCTGTGGAACTCACGCTTGAAGTAGACGAGGCAAACCTGGCCAAGGCTGAGGCTGGTGGCCTTGAGAAGGTTCTGAAACTTACATCCAATCTCAATACTTCAAACATGGTTTGCTTCAACCGAGAGGGCAAGCTGAAAAAGTACGAGTCTCCCGAAGAGATTCTTAGGGAGTTTTATCCATTGCGTCTCGAGTACTATGAGAAGCGAAAGGTACAGGCTGCATTTTGAGCGTACTTGATCCAAAGGCATTTATCTAACATGCATCTTATAGCAACACCTTATTCATGTTCTCCAGGATGAATTTGATCGTCTTGACAACAAGGCCAAGTTCATTGATCTCGTCATTACCAAGAAGTTGATTTACGTCAATCGCAAGGAGCAAGATGTCGTTGCTGATATGAAGAAACATGGACTGAAGCAAATCTTCCCTCGCAAGAAGAAGAGCGCTTTGATTGTGGAAGATGACGACGAAAGCAACAGCGAAGACCAAGACGGAACAGGCTACGAATATCTCTTTAGTATTAATGTCCGTGGTTTCACTGCTCAAAAGGTGGCCGAAGCGCTCAAACTCAAGGACGCCAAATTCAACCAACTACAAGACGTACAAGGCACACCACCTAAAACTTTCTGGCGTAGAGATTTGGAGGCATTGCTGAAGGAATGGGATAATATATTGCAGGAGGACGAAGTGCTCGCAAGCCAAGCTAAACCGCTCGCCTCACAAAGAACCAAGAAGAGAAAGAGAGTTCTCAAGAAGAAGACAGAAGAGGTCAAGAAGGAAGGTGCTGATGCTACTGTCACCACTACAAAAGCCACTAGCATTGAAGTAGTTTAATCATGCTCTAGTGTTACTGGTATACATCGAACAAAGAAAAATAAAAGCGATTTCCTAGTTATTATGCAAGTATCACTCATGGATATCAGTGCCGTAAAAGGCTTATACAGCAGTTTGATCCGACTCGACATTTTGCTGACTGCTTCTTCCTGCGATATTATTCAGCTTTCAATGATATTTTCTGTCAGCTTCTTTTCTTTCCCATTTATGTCAAAAAAAAAATGTCGAATCATGAGCAGGATAAAGCCAACTTGAAAGATTGCTTACTGAAAGCGCATCAATTAGTGGGAGAGAAGGTTGAAATTAAAGAAGAAGGTGCAACGACAACCTGTGTTTTGTTTCGCAACTCGACATTAATGGATTTTTGCAGGTTCCATTGAGGAAACACTTGTACAGCGTCTTGAAAAACTCGAAATCAAATTGGATGACAAAGAGCCTCGGAAAGCATTTGTGGATGAGTGCTTGAGAGTGCTGTTGGAGATACAAACTGCTTTATTGACTGTTTGTGCATCTGGAGGTGAGAGAGAGAGAGAGAGAGAGAGATTGATTTGTAGTGGATGAGTTGCTGATTTATGCACCCTTTGTGGCAGTGGATGAAAGCGATAAAGACTATTTGGGTGTGCGAGATTTCAGACTGATACATACGCTGCTTCAAGTCGTCATATCTTGGGGTTTCTATCCTTGCTTCTTGCCTGGCGTAGGTGTGCCGTTGTCAAAGAGAGTGAAATCTGGCTACACAAATCATGGTAATGCATTGTGAGTATGCCATGCTTTTGACTACATCTCATACCACTCTTGTTAGAGCTACTGTCAAAAGACGAGAAAGACCAACAGGATCAGCCACACACTGTATCCACAGAAACAATATACTCGCTGCTCCATTTAGTGACACCGTTGGTCGATGTCATTGCCAACAGCGAGAAAGTGCCAAGCAGTAAAAGTTACACCACCGTCGCCTCCATTCTCATGTCTCGCCATTTACCAGACTTATACGCAGCATTGTTGGAGTTGGCCTATGCACCTGCCTCAGCATTCCAGCAACGAGCAGCCTCGAACGACCCATCCGCCTCGCAAACATCCAGTTTACCAATGACGCCGGGAAACATGATACCGCAAATAAAGAAGCAAGTTGGTTTGAAAAGAGAGGAGAGAGACAAATGTGCCCGCATGTTCATGTGGCTGTTTGATCGTTCTGATCTACCTAGAGCAATGGAATCGCTCATGGCATTGCTGGGCAACTCTCCTCTTCATCCTGTTCCCAATTGGCTACGAACAATATGTGGTCGCTTTCTGTCTCGCATCTTGTTGAAGCCGAATGGCGTAGCCATTATACTAGAATTCACCATTGGCCATGTAGATCAATGTAAGCGAATGTCAATTGTCTGGATACTAACGTCGAAACTGAATTACTGCTTGTAGTACAATTGGCCCAATTAGAAAGCATTGCAAAGCTGATATTATCAGTTCCACAGCAAATGACATCGATTGAAAGCTACTATGCGATCATTACACCGCAATTACTGGAGTTGCTCAAAAAAGAACCATTGACATCGCCCACATGCCAAGCAGTGACATTTATTATTGGGCGCATCATAGGAAAACATGCAGATCTCGCCAAGATTTACATTGTGGACAAGATTGTAGGCCCATTGCTCTCTGCATGGAATACAACAGACTATGCTACAGTGGATACTAATACCAACATGGATCGGGTATCCTTGTCAGAAGATGCATTAAGACTGCTACTACATACACTTCATCGTGTCATGATTGGAGGAGAACCATCACCAGATGTCATTCAAACATTCCTGTCATCATCCATTGCGCCACTATACCATCTATATGAGTTTTCAGTGCAGTCCAAATCAGGGTTACGGGAGACAGTACTTGACTTGCTGTCTACTTACTTTCGAATCACCACGACATCGGATGCCATCCGTGAACTGAAGCGCATCCTGTTGGACAAGATTGATTTAAGTGGCGCTCGTGTGGCATATTTCGCCCCAGGACCTACAGGTGGCGTTGTACTGCGACTAAGAAGGTAAAATGGTTTTATTTGTTTGCTTGTAGCATGATTTCTGATAGAGATAGGGCTATTTTAGTTCGCCTAAATTGCTTGCTGGTAATGAATTGCCCATTCATGCAGGCATTTTGGTCGAATTCCTCCAAATGAGCGATAATGCTGATTTGTGTGGTGATTTCTTTGTGTTCTTGCTGAACGAGTATTCGTCGCTGCAAGCAAGAAAACAGGACCCCAAAGTGTAAGTATCAGCATCATGACTAATGAGGGCGTAAAAAAATAATTAACGCATTTTTTTTTTAGTATTTTATTAACGCTCCATCTTATTATGGGAATGTTGGATACTTTGGGTCCCACTATCCTGGGTAAGCCAACACAAATTATCTCATTTGCAAACAATATCGTACAAGATCATGTGGAGAGACTATTCAAAAAGAACAAACAAGAGAAA
This sequence comes from Mucor velutinosus, assembly GCF_035048745.1. Lineage (NCBI taxonomy): Eukaryota > Fungi > Mucoromycota > Mucoromycetes > Mucorales > Mucoraceae > Mucor > Mucor velutinosus. Next base: position 1,578,876 of record NW_027041893.1, on the reverse strand, counting down.
CCAACATCTTCCAGCGTGGATTTCGCAAACATTGTCAGCCAGCAAGATTTAGAGGATATTGAGGACGCTGCTCATGATGAGCAGTTTTCTGTGGAGGACGACTTTGAATCACTGGTATTAGCCATTAATCTGATACGTGCTGTTTTGCATGAAAACGACGAACTAAGCGATCAAGCTATTCAACTTTTAAAAGCGTCTGTGGATCCGTTGAAACAGCTGGAAAAATATCCATTTGAGCTTGTGCAGGAATCTGTCAATGAAGTATTATTAGCAATTACATCATATCTGTCTGCACAAAAAATGTCTGGTATGAAACAAGCATCGGGTACATCATTAGAAGCAAGCAAGGAAAAGTATAGAGAAGCCATGAAATCGCTGCAGGACGATCTGCTACCAATCCGTGCGCACGGCATGGGTATGTTGAAGGGAATGGCCCTGGCAAGAGACCCTTTGGTTTCCTCTGGAGAGGGTCTTGATCAGCTGTTGGATATTTTTGTTCGGCTGGTGCAGGATGAAGACAGTTATATCTACTTGAATGCAGTCAAGGGTTTATCAGCCATGACAGACGCTTATGGAAATCAAATTATCAAGAAATTGGGAGACATTTACAGCGATGATAAGCAGAAACTAGACAACAGACTTCGCATTGGAGAAGCATTATTGCAAACCATTCAACGATGTGGTGATGCCTTGGGAAAATATGGTACGATTGTCTGCTTCATCTTTCAGTAGATACTCACACTTATTCTCTAGTCAACACGTTGGTGAGACCTCTTGAAACGGTATTGGCAAGAAGAAACGAAGATAGCAATCTTCGCGTATCAACCTTATCCCTATTGAGTATGGCATGCCAAACATGTCCTGTAGCTCTCTCATCACGAATGAGTGAATTAATAGACTGGGTGCTAAACATTCTGGAGATTGAAAAGACACCAGAAGTGAGACGAGGTATTTTGTTGGTGTCTACAACATGTAACAGTTAACTAACACACATATATCAGCTGCCACTGTTTTAATTTTATCTCTATTTAGAGGTTTAGCATCTCAAACATTATATGAATATCCTGCAGAGAGCCTTAGACGGACATACCGCACACTGAGATATATTGAGGAAACGGATCCTGATGACCTGACACGGTACCAAGCAAGAGTAGCTCTGAGTGATTTAGATGCCATTATGCGAAATGAAATATTCAAAAACCAGCAACACTCTGTCAATTTCAAATAATTCGTATATGGGAAAATAAGGGGTAATTTATTCGATAAAAATGCATATGATGATATTTAGTAGTGTAATTTGATGTTGTAGTACATTGCAAGATGCTAGCGTTGTGTTTGTTTCATGAAATGTGTGTATATGTATATGTGTTTGTGCGTGTTTATATATGTGTGCGTGTGTTTGCGATCCATTGTGAGATCCACTCTTGATAATCATCGTCATTTTCAGCATCAAGTAGATGGTAAACGTGTGACCAGTTGTGTGAGAATGAAGTGAGTTCACTGTTGTCGTTGTATTCTTGGAAATTCATTGGATCTACAATGTCCATGGTCCATTGCGAGGGATGCACGCCACTTCTAGGGCAGCTGCTCTGTATTATCTGTTAGGCAAAATGTATTGGAAAAAAAAGATAGCATGACTTACACTATGCCCAGGCATCCATTGACCACATAATTCGCAGGTAGCAGGAGACATCAAAGGAGTAAAAATCATATTGTTGTTGTTGAATGTTGAATGAAAAGAGGAAAAAAAAGAAAAAGAAAGATAAACGAGTTGAATATGGGATATTTATACTTTTTTTTTCCACAAACCCCCTTATTTTGGATAAGCTTCCTCTTGTTCAGTCAAAGGCCATTTTAGCAGCAGGTACCAGCAAGACAGAGTAGAAGGGAGAAAGAAGGAATTATAATACATCTGACTTGTTTTTACCATTTATATCCTAAACCGAGCAATTTGCATTATCAACCAATGTACAGGCCCTTCCGTGGAACAGAATTGCACATATTTGTCGTATAAATGCAATATCGGAATGAGTTACATGATCATGGACCAGGTAACAAGAAACGGATGGCCAGCTTCATTAACATTTAATATTTCAACTAACCATATTATTGAAATGACATTGATTTTCATTGCCTATCCTCTTCTTGCAAACGCTTTCATGGCTTACATCACAAGCGTGATTACGTTGTCTCCCTGAAATGATTTCCGGAGTATTTTGATTCACCCCTCACCCCCACCCCTTTACTTCCTTTTTTGATAGACAGCACATCTTATTGATTGTACTTACATTAATTGTATGGCATTTGGTGACTCACCTTGAATACATCATTTATACATTTACTATTAACTGTCATTGTCAATATTGAATTGATATCATCTGTGTTACTTGTAGCCCATAAATGTGACACATGTATTATTAGGTATATGAGCCATCACCTCACAAATCAGTGGGTAAAATCAAACTAAATACCTGTTGATAATCGTTCGGTTGGTTTCTTTTACCAAGTCTTTGCTTGGAAGATGGACACATGAGATCATCACAAGAGCTGTATCATGCCATGTCCTGACCATTAATCGACGATGTTTGATATTTTTTTCTCGACTGTCTGTAGTAATCTTGGATTTACAATGATTGTCACTGTTTTGATTGTGGGGGCAATGTATGTTTTTATTGCTTTACCTTCTGTGATCATTCAAACAAAAGATGGATATATTTATTATTGTAATTCTCGTGATGTGTATCACCACAAGCAGAGAGATTTATCAAAAGGGAGATATATTTTTATTGAAAACGTGCCATAGCGCTTAAACAACCTCGTTGAAATCACTATAAATTTACATTTTACACCTAATCTACTTGGTTGATGAATATATATATATATATCAATATCACATTTCTTTGTGTCGTCAAGTTTTCACAAGATTGATCTCGTTTGTCGTGGAATACCAGATGCTTGCCACTTTATTTCAAAATACTTTAGTTGTGGTCATTATTACAGCATAGAATATATAGATGATTCAAAATCAACTGATATGATACAAGCTAAGGTTCATATCAACTTGCTTATGACTCTTATATCTTTTGATTCAGAAATGAGAATGACGTCTAGCGAGGCATCAAATTAGGAGATATTCAAGAGTATTTCATTGTGGCCGCAGTAGTCCCTTTTTTTTTAGTTTGTATCATAGGAGATTGGCATCGTGCACAATAAATATAATGAGATTATGGAGATCTCTATCTGGCCTACTCTATCGGTCTAAATATGAAATGTTTTTTGCGCCAAGCAGGAGAGCATAAGCTCCCATTTGGTGCGATATACAAAAAATATGACGTGCCAAACAAATATTCAATGTTAAACATAGCAGCATGGTTAAGCTCTATGTGTAGTTTTCTGGCCAAGACATGTAACCCTTGGCTCATCACGACCCTCTGTGCTCATTTCGGATGATGGATCAGAATCAATTTCAGTTGCCATGGAAACCTGGATCATGCGTACCTGAATTTGTATAACTCCGCTTTAAATTCCGCTGTGCACTATACAACTTTGACCTGTATCCCTCAGGTATAGACACACATTTCATCTACTTTTTTTATGCAAATGCATAGTGAAGCTACATAATGAATAGTTTGATTTAACATCCATGTAATTTGTAGCAGTACCTGTCAGTCTCTCTGATAATCTTTACCTTTATGACGTATCTAGAAAGGAGAAATAAGCAGGTAAGCTGAACTAATGATTGAGAGAAGAGTACATTAGCCGCAGCCAACTTAATTATACCTAGCTTTACATCTAGAGTAAGAAATCATTGAACCTTAATTTCCAGAGACAGTATCTGTATATCTTTAGCCAATGGACGATTAGAGGGAGGTGACTGATTCTAATTTCATAAATTTTATGACGCATAAAAGTACGTATGAGCATTTCCGAGAGTGGAATCAGATTACGGACCTGAAGGAGTTTGAGCATAAACAAAAGTTCAGTATACCTGTTTAATTGCGAAGCAAGATCGTTGTCATTCTTAAGCCTCTTTCCTGTAATTAGTAACATGGGGAATATACGGTAGCCACTGATTTGGATTTGTGAGTGATCATGTCAAATGAAATTAAATATACACATACGGCATATACTGTATGTATACAAGAAAGAACAATCAGGACAAATGTGCCACACTCCATCATCTACACTCTGGCCATTCATGAGTTCTATATATTAATAGATCCTGTATTACTATACTCTCGCTACACAATCTGTCTGCACTGAATATAAAAAGACCATATTCAGTCAGATGGATGGCTCTAAAGTTTCACGGAGGCGCAGTTTGATAAGGGCCAATTCCGTTTTTTATGATTAACTACACTGCTTGAGATATTTTAAGCGCTTTTATTGGCTTACAGGATCAATTCACAGTTTTATGTGTAGCTCTCGGTTGCTACGCAACCCGAAAATGGCGCAGACGTTGAATTAATAATGTTGGAGGTGTTTAATGACGCCAGGTGTATAGATCAGAGTGTCTCTATACTTGTGTGTAATGATGATAATAATAAGAGTCATTGTGGTGCACAGATCAAAAGAACTTTTTGCGACAGATATATAAATGTGGCACTTGCTCTTTCTCTTTTTTTCTCCTTCTTTACTCTTTATCTTTCTTTTAAACAAATATTTAGCAAATTACAATTATTCACAATGACAATTGAGTGGGTTTACGCTTCCGGTTCCAATTGGGTTCGATTTGATACAGCAAGCCAGCAAATTATAGAAACACTTTGGGCGAGAGACGCAGCAACATGGTTCAACTCGCAGTCTTTCAGAGGACCTGTATATGTTGACACTTCGGAAATGGTCGTTATGTACGGCTCCTATGCATACACAATTGCAAGAAGGATATACTAGGCATGATCACAGCCAAGCAAGCCAAGCAAATGATTGTTATGGAATTGCCCTGTACATAGCATCATCTATTTATTGATCCCATCCTTTGCCAAGGTCTGGTACTAGTAAAACCACTGTATAAATCAACAAAACCCTCACACTAGAAATACATATGCTCAACAATAACTTTATATAAACACGTACATTCACATGTTCGATACAATACCCTTTACACATAAAATCTTTCGAACTATCTATGCAAATTTTTACACACATACAATTGAATATGCACTGTTTACATTTTATGAAAAGATTACTAAAGACTACATTAAATAAATAGCTTTTGACGGATTTCCTTAATGAATGATTAGATGTTGCACGACAGTTCCATATATTAAAGCAATAATGAAATGGTCAAAAGTATAATGGGGCTTCTGTTACACCATAAACTTTAACTAGAAGAGTGCCACCAAAATGGTCAATCTCTCTAATGTTTGTTGCTCCATAAATAGATGAGTGGTAGTAGTACGATCATAATATTCCTTCATACAATGGTAGCGGCTGACGGCCTGACTGGATCAAGTACTCAATTCATCCTTGAATGGCTTCTTTGCGTATTAGGATAGATTTGAACGCGTAGGATATATAGTAAATTTTATCAGCTATTTATGCTTTAGCGAAAATTGCTAACATATGTCGCTTACACAAAAGGATTGTTTGTCATGCTTGAATATTTTAACTGCGATTATTTAGTTTGTAAAAGGCCACTCATCATTGTAATTTACTAACATGCCTCCTCTTTATAAAGAACTGATATCACCATAGCAAACAATTTAAAAATAGTACTCAATGTAACAAGGTGGTGTATAAACATGGATTTCTTAAATGGATGTTTAACTTTTGTATTGAACAGCTGATGATGGCAAATTTAGAAAGGACATTGTCTCTGATCCTTACATGCGGTCTCCGTGCTCCTTCAAGTAAAAATATTTGAGCGCTTGGCAAGGTAGCTTGTTCATTAGAACTAGGTGTTAATTGCAATTGTTGAGACTTAGTGCATAGTTGGCTTGATCTCAGGTGTACAGGCAGGCTTATATTTGCTTGATAGTAATGACACAACATTAACAAATCTTCTCTTTACAAGAAACGGCATACTGAGTGATGTTACTTGCCTTGCATCTATGACTCCATCGCTGTATTTTGCCGGTTGTACTAATTGAATGCTTTTTCTTGATCAAATTATACTGCATAGCCCAGTATAGAGGAGCTGAAATTGCATTAATGCTCATAGAGTTTCACAGGTAGTCGTATTGCTCCAAACATTGCAACCATACAGTCTTGATTTATTTGAAGGTGATGAGTACAGTCCTACATTATTTATAAAAACATTGTTGCAATAAATAACTTGTGTTGTTCTTTATTCAAATGGATTTCTGGTTATGAAGATACATTCATGACTAAAAATAGATGTCGTGTATCGCACATTTGCAAAAGGATAGCCAGAGAGCTACGCAATCTGTCTAAATCAGATGGCATTCAGTCAGATGTAAGCATGAATGTAACACAAGGCGCAGTGTAATGTTTAGACGACAGTAGGAACGGTAGAAGTATGTTACATATAGCAACTAGACCTGTGTGATCTACTCAGGTTTGAAAGCATAGTTAACATAGCTTCGAGTTAGAATGCTAAGCAGTAAACTGCATGTTTGATGTGTTGTTGGGCTTTCTTCTGCCATTGATACGCTTGGCTAGTTTGTCATTAGGCATATACCAGCAGATAGCATACTTACATCGTCTTTTGCCACTCAAAATTATGTAAAAAAAACAGGTCATTTGAGTGCTATTTTTTTGCGCTAGAAGCTGTTTTGGACCATCAGAGTAACACCAAACAATTTCTCTCATCTAGCACTTACTTTTTGACACCTTTTCTCAACTTTTTGGGGATCAAAAAAACATGGCCAAAAATCGACCAAAAAGCATGAGGTATCCCTCACGGTTTTCATCAAAAATCAAACGATCGCATTTTTGGTCTTGAAAATGAAGACGTTTACTATAGTATATCTTGAATCAAAATGTTTCTATCGATTCAACGTACCCCCCTAAAATCATCTTTGTTGGGCTTTGATATGTAAAACTTCGACCTTTTGGCCAAAATAGCCATTTTACATTATGTAAAATTCCTCTCTAAGCTTATTCAAAACATCTGTTATTTTTGACACCGTTGGATGCGCCTTGAAAAGTACTCCAAGAAAGCTTAAAGGAAGTATGCAAGAATCACTACCATTTATATAGTCGAATCTGACAGAATAGATCAATGAAGTCGATTTTAATTCAATTTCGACCAATCTGGATCAAAAAAACATAACCGAAGATTCACATGTTTCTTGCGCCAAAATGCGTCTCTTTTGCAGACAATCGATTTTTCTGAAGCTGATGTCAACAGAACCATGAATTGAGGAGCACTATATAAGTTTGGCTACACTATTTTGCTTTTCTGGGCAGATTATGTTTGATAGATTTATTCATTGCAATCGCTCATTCAAACAAAGATTGCCCCTGCCTACACATTTGAGATGACCTCTTCCAACAACCACTCTGATTACAGTACCTTTGATACCTAAATTCTCAAGCAAAAACTGTCTCAAATGTCAGGTTATAAGGTGCTCGTACATCAAGCCATCAAAACGTCATACTTTAGAGTGTTCTCAAGTCATCAAATGCGTAATGGAGTCATTTACTCTAGTTATAACAGCGCTGAAAAGCATTGCATGTCAATCGATGCAAACCAGTCAGCGCAGTGCTGTATGTAGTAAAAATGCAAACAAATAAAGCCACCATTCAATAGTAGTATTACCAATGCGACCCCTTGGTGATCATTTTGCATTGCATGAAATCTGTCCAGGATCTCGATGCTGTATGGCCAAAGACATCGGCGGCCGGATTTCCCGAACTTTGTTATAGGTTTTGAATCTGATAAACCGCGGCATCGGGAAATCTTGATTCTTGTTGAAACCTGAAAAATGACATAGTTACCATCGCATTGAAATGCGATTATATCATTCAAGCATCGTTTGTGCGACACCCATGTGTACAAAAACTCCTAGAGCAGCTGACTGATGCAAGTAAGTTTACATGTTGCATACTGCAGGGCCACAGCATCATGCTATAGAGAGAGAGAGAGCCTTCATGCAATTCTCGGTTCACGCCTAATTTTTAGCCTGAATATCATGATGGCAATCCCATTTCAAACGGAATTATAATAGGAAAAAGGTATATAAGAGAGAGAGCTTTATCTGGTTTACTTTTTTCCCGTTTTTTTTTTTTTTCTTTATTTTGCATTTTACAGAAAATGATTTTCAAAGGCATTGGTAATGAATGAAGACATCATGCCAACACAAACTAGTATACTCACACATTACCCATAGCATCTTCTCTTCTGTTGGCTTCGCTTGTAAGTGCACAGCAGCAAAACATCACCTACAATGTCATTGCTGCCCCTGCAAACAGTAGCAACATGTCTGTTGCAGTTGTAGTTGACAACACTACTTATCCTCTCGCTGCTAAAGCCGGTGATGGCGGCCTTCTCTATCAAGGAGACGCACCCGTCGCTCAAACTGGCTACCATTACGCTATTTTAGACGCCATGCAACAAATCAATGCCTCTGAAGCTTTCTCACGTCCACCTGTCATGAACAAGACAACCTACAATGAATTCTTCAATCGCTCTTCCAATGTGTACGATGTTACATCGTTGCCTCAAATCTTGAAACCCATTCCTGCCATCAAGAGAATTGAAACTGATTTGCATCTTCAGGACCAAATCCCCACTATCCATCTCTGGGGAAATGCAACTGCTATCGAAGCCCTGAATGGAAACCAACTCGACGAAGATCTTGATGTGGAATTGAACATGACCTACTATGGGTAAATGAATGCATTATGTATTTTTTTTTGCTTGTATCACCTACTAGACTCTTTTTTTTTAAAAAAAACGATAGCTTGCAAAAGGTGCAAACTGTTGAAAATGTCAAGGTGTCAGTTGCTGGCCGTAGTTCTCGTTGGATCCCAAAGCTTTCTTACAATGTCAAGATCAGCAAGAAGGCTGATGACGATCTATTTGGCTACAAAAAGTTCAAATTGCGTGCAATGGGATATGATGCCTCTTATGTTCGTGAACGTGTTGCATTTGCTACATTGAAATCGGTCGGTGTTCCTTGCACTGAATACTCTTACATTCGGTATGTTTAATCCAAATCGCCCGTATTGTGTATGTTGACCCATATTTGTATGTTGCACTAGCGTCTTCTTCAACAACAAGCCTGCTGGTTTCTATGGCTTTATTGAGACTTTCCAGGATCCTTGGCTCGCTAACGAGTTTGCTGATGGCGATAAAAAGTACAAATCTGGCTATCTGTATCAAGGACAGGCGATGTCTATGACTCAAACTCAATTCTTGGTCTCTGATTTAAGCTATTACGGCGACAACACAACGCTCTACAGCTTGGGTCAATACAAGATTAAAGCAGGCACCAAGGATGATGAAAACCCAAAGGACTATGAGGAATTGAGAGATTTCACCAAGTTTATCAACCAGACCAACAACGCTACATCTGTCAAGGAATGGAAAAAGAGGCTCGAGACGGATGGATTCACTAGAGCGTGAGTGCGATACACATGTGTGTTTACAGGAATAACGTGTCAACTAACATGGATCCATAGTATGGCTATTGAAAACTTGTTGGGTTTCTCTGATGCTTACATGACATTGGCAGACAACTTTTACGTCTACAGCGATCCGGATACCAAGCGCATGATTTATATTCCTGCTGATTTAGATACATCCATTGGATCTTCCATCTTTTTGAAGTCTTACATGCTGGATGGCAATTACAGCAACCATCCTGGCTTCCATCTTCGTCCCTTGACCAAGCACTTTTTTGCAAACAAAGAATTCCTGAACAACTATGAGCTTCTCCTCCTCAACTTGAGTCAGACCTTGGTCAATCCCACAGTAATGAACCCTTTCATTGACAGCGTTGTTGACATGATCTCTCCTGATGTTGAATGGGATCAGTCTCTGCCCCGCCTGGGCTCAGAGGTTGGCTTCAATTTCGGCAATGAAAGCATGTCAGATATAGGCGACGTACCTGGCCTCACTGCCTTCATTCCCCCAGGTTTTGCTGCCGACGGCTTGACCGCAGTGTTCAACCAAACATTTGAAGAATCTATTGGTGGTGATATCAATTCAACAACTCAAGAGAGTGTCAAGCAGTTCATCTCAAACAAGAGTGCTAATGTCATTGCCTTCTATAGCCAAACCAACAATGCAACTGTTTAGACATATAAACTTACAACTACAGTATAGCTGAATTTAATAATAAAAAAAGGTGTAAAGATGTAACGTATAATAACAAGGGCTTTTTACATTTTATTCACTACCAATAATAAGCATTGGCTAAATCAGCACCTGTTGATGTTGATGGTCTGCTATCCATTGGTATTGATGCTGGCGGTGGTAGTGATGGTTTGTTGGGGTTATTATTAAGTGTAAGATTCGCGTCGTTATTATTATTACTGCTATTATTCGATGTGTTTTGACCATCTTCATTCTGTAGCTGTGGCAAATAACTCATCAGTGTAGAAGTGTTTGCGCCGCTGCTAGTAGTTGACTGATCCAAAGGCACAGATACGCCCGACAAGACATCCACATGCTGATCTGTGTGGATCAGGCGTTGTTTCTCTCCTGCTGTTGGTTGATAGTTACCGAGAATGTTACTGGAAGTAGATATGGATGGTGCTGCTGATGCTTGTGCTTCGTACACTTGTCTGTCCTGTAAGCAAGTAGTATCAGCGCTTGCAAATGGGTCATGTTGCTGCTGCTGTCCGTTTAGATTGGAGCTCATAAAATTGTTCCACTCATTCACATCCAGCGAAGAAGGCACACCCCAAAATGCATTGCCCAAAGGATCATACTGTCGTGGCGATGGGATGGGAATGATGCCTGGTGCAGCAAATGGATCCATAGCAGTGGCATTATTGACAGGGCCGTTGTTTTGTACCTGAAACGGATTGGCAGCTGCAAAATCCATATTAAGAGTAGTAGATGAGGAAGCATATAGCCGCCTTGCTTCCAGATCATCGTTCTTTTGATCAGCACGAATGATGGGAAATCTCAAATTACTGCTGTTTGTACGCTGGTGTTGCTCGTACTGTAATTGTGGCGAGGAGGTGGATGATTGTGGAGATATAGGATGTAGGTAAGCTGGCGTGCTCCTGCTATCTGTCTGAGGTTGCTGCTGCGGCTCTTGCTGTCTCGTCAAGTTGACAGTTTGATGTTGCCATTGGTTGGTATTGTATTGCTGCTGCTGGTTGCTACTGTGAAAATCAGCATCACGAAACCCACTCAGTTCGGCTAGAATTTGGCAACTTTTGCTCGCCGTAGTCCATGTCGCTTCTATTTCGTCTAGTGCTTGCATACATTTTGTCACTTTGACTTTGGCCTCCAGTGATTTATCTTCGGATGACAGTGATGGTGTATTGCTTGGCTTGACAGCACACGCGCTTCGTATAAAGATGATGCCTGAAGTGAAGATGTAGTAAACAGCATAATTCATGACATAACGGAGCTTGTTTTCAGCGAGCATGGTGTTGGTGATGAATAATACCGAGTCGGCAGCTGCGGAACATATCGAGGCACAGGGCAATAGCGATGGCAATAGACTTTGATTAGGACCAGGAATGAAGGGTCGATGAAGCAGAATGACTGTAGTATGGTAAATCATGTGCAACTGACAGACAGCAGTCGGAGGAAGGGTATGGTTGCTATTACTGCTATCTTTTTTGATCTGCAGCGAATCCGGTAAGTGGGCATACCATTGCTGCAGCTTCTTGTTCCACGTTGTCAACACAGAGTCAGCTTGCTTGGCTCCTGTGTATTGCAGCGAACGCACATAGTAAATGTTCTTTAATACGTGGCCTAAAATATCGCAAATCTTGATGAGGTTGGTGAACCCTTCTAGTAGTCGAAATGACGGCTGTTGTAGAGTCGAGTTGGGGTCGTCTTCCTGTATCACATCATCGTCATCGACAGTGGGGAAAGGCACATCACAATCGCGTTCTTCAAATGTAGACGCTCTTCCATACATGGCGCTTGCTAGTCGATCAACCACATAACAGCACCAAAACACTCGTTTTCGTCTCTCGCATTCTTCTGGAGGGATATTCCAATGATCACAATTTCGATGCAGGCCCAAATCCTGGGCCATTCTGAAAGCCTAATATCACCAGGTTAGTGCCGAAAACATCGCCATAGAAAAACTCAGTTACCATGCCACTATACAGCCACGCTCTGGCTGATTTCATAGCGCCATGCTGATGGCTGGCTAGCAAAACAAGCGCTTGTACAGTTGATATGCTCGGTGTGTCGTACGATTCATCTAGTAACTTTTCTGCTCTCTCGAAAAATACATCGCCAGCTGTATCAGGTGAAGCGGGATCAGATCTCACTCGGACATCAGGTGATATGCGAGATGCCACCGCATAGATGGCATTCAATAAGAGTGGTGCTACTGGCTCCATGGCTGGATGATCAATGGTACTGAATAGCTGTCTTTTGTAGAATAGCGGTAGAAATGGGTAAAAGTGCTTGAAATACAGTCGAATCAAGTGCTCGGATAGATCTTTCGGTGGCAATTCCAAAGGATCGACGTTATTTGATCTATTTCTCTTTCTGTTTCGAGGTCGATTTCCGTAGTTTGCGAAATGAAACGCTCCATTTTGATATGTTCTGCTGTTCTGCAGAAGGTAATAACCTGACGACTTTCCCAGATAGCGCACTTGCCCATTCTCATCCATCGCCAATTGGCCAAGGCCTTCGTCCACTGACTCTTCTCGTTTATGCTGGCTTTGCTGCTGGTGCGGTGTGTTGGTATCCATGTCCTCCTCACCGTCGTCGTCGTGATCGTCTATTGTGTGATTCTGCCCGCCCAGTTGATGCTCTACGAGGCTATCTCTTTTGCGCTTCCCCGCTTTATCTTGCTGCCAAAAAAACACCTTGTTTCTTTCAGATCGAGGAGCTCTCCTGACCGGCCTCGCCCGAATCTGTTCTCCAGAAGGTGTTTCCAATGGAGAGTTGAGTTCCGATAACAGTTGCTTTGATTGCACATCTCCACCTTTTGCCAGTCCAGCCAGAAAGTTCTCCAATTTATACAGTCTATTCTCTATCGCTTCAATGTATCCCTTTGGTGGTCCTCGCTGGTGCGTTGATCATGTTAGCAGGCAGAACGTAGAGAGGCATTAGATGCAAATATACCTTTTTTGTCATGTCTTTGAAAGTGCATTCTAGACCTATCGCTTTACAATTGGTACAAACAGGAGTTGCTCCATCGCACTTTACTTTTTTTCGTCTACACAAGTCGCTAAACAACTCGGTCGTCAGTATCTCGCAGGCCCACATTGACATGATCGCAGAATACTTTACCATGCACGGCTGACTCTCTGTCTCAAATTGGGTGAGGTTTCATCGGGTGGTGCCGACATTCTGTACTGATATTAAATGGTTAAAATGAGAAATCTATAAAAGAGGAGCAGTATAAGAGAGTGGGAAAAGAGAAAGAGAAAAGAGAAGCATCTATCATTGATGAAACTGAAAAAAAGACAGAAAAAAAAAAAAAAAGTGCCGTCTGGCCGGGGTTAAATGAAAAGATTGCTTAAATGTGTACAATGGAAGACTGATTACAAATAGATGGTGTAGCCTTCTTCCACCAGTCTCTCAAAGGCTTACTTTCAAACCTGAGGCCATGCTCACTCAAGAAGCTTGGCTTTTAAGGGTGCTTATCCTATCCATTTGATGTTTGATTGCTAAGGGCATGATTGAAATTGCTTGTCCTATCATTGACATGTTAAAGATGTTCCAGCCTTTTCATCCCTTTTAGTATTTTGGTACGCTCTCGGATACTCGCTCAGCTAGTAAATCTTCCTTATTTGGCAGCATTTTTTGCATTACAGCGTGTTTGTGCATTATACTTTGTTTGTGTTGTTTATCCCCAGTGTGGTAATTTTAGAACCTGCTGTCAGAAACAGATTGTTTGCACTGTGTAGGTGCATTTTTCGACTACTATAGTATGCCACAGCACTTTTTAGGGGCATTTAGTGGATATCTATATCAATTTATTTTCTAAATGTGTGTTCTAAAGCTAAAATTCTAATGAAAAGAGGCTAAATCACACCTCAAGTGTGTCAAAATCAAATTTCATGCAGTGAAATTGATAGGTATGTAAGGTGAAGAATGTATAGGCAAATCCAGTCGCCAACAAGAAATGTAATGAATGGTATTTAAAGAGACCAAGTGATGGGAATGCGGCCTTCACCGAGTTGACCGAGCTTGCTAAAAGCAGCCGCACTCATGTCGATATCGTTTTCGGAACAGCCAGGGCAAGAATCAACCACCTTGAGAGTAACAGAACCGGAAGCAGACGTGACAGTGATAGACTTGCCACACAGATCACTGTTGGGTCCACCCATCAAGGAACTAGACAAAGCAGCAACCATTTCATCATCAGAGCTAGTTTCACCACAAGAGCCTAAACCAACAGCGTAGTAAGTGGCATCACCAGATCGAGAACTACGGGATTGGAGATTGAAGGCAACAGGAGCTGCCTGAGCGGTCAAGAAACAAGCAGAAGCAGCCAAGATGAAGAGAACAGCATAGAAAGAGATTTGCATTGTAAATATGTATATGTAGGAGTGGATAGAGGTGAAGATGAAGAGGGAACGCCCTGCGTTGGCTTGTTATATAAGGATGATGATGATAAAATTGTTAGGAATTGTGGACAAAATGGTCAAGTATTTATACTAAATCAGCACAAAGAATTTGAGACCTGACGATCAACTTGAATTGCATTCGACCTTCGCAATTCACACTAGGTTTTCAAAGATAAATGTCAGAAGCGTTAAGGCAACCTGACAATCCATGTTCTGGAGTTGTGTTGTTCTCTCTTTTAGGTGCAAACCACTGTTTCTCATTTGTTGGTGAGCGAATCGAGGCACTTGAATGGTATCAATGATACATTGTAACTATTCCTCTCAAGCTATAGTCAGATCATGTAGTTCAATACTACTCTATATTTGTGGTTTTTATTGTTTGCATGGATGCTAATTAAAATGATTTTCATCATTTGCACATGATACAAAAATTCACTAAAAATTTCAGTGATTTGCAAATTACACATATCATGACGATAAATAGCGACAAGCTGCCAAGCATTATTTGTTCTTGTTGACACAAGAGAGCCGTAAAAAATGCTTGCTGTACAGTATATAATGCTGAATGATCAGGCTCGGGGTCCTTCTATATTCATCTACTATTTTACATCATCAGTAATCTGTTTCAGGACATTTACCAAGATTTTTGATTTGTCTACATGTGAGGCACAATCAAAGTACTTTACTAATGCTTTTTGATGTATTAGACACAGAGAGAAGACTGTTGGCTTTTGTTGCGTAAATGAATGTTTCGTTTCTTATAATGTGAGACGAAATTTTTGTCAAGATATTGAACCTCTTAAAACCGGAGCCCATATGAACCTCAATCGATTGTTGCTGATTGCTGAGGATCTAGATTACCATACCCATTCATATATCGCCTGTACTTGCATCTGTTTGTGTTTGCCATCGTAAAACCGGAAGATCAATATCTGGCAGTTCTGTTTTGAGCACACATTGTGATCCCTGAATGCTATTTGCATGGATGCCCAAGCTTAGCATACAGTATATTAAGAGAATTAGATGTGATCATCTTTAGTACTAATAACTCTTGCAATTCTTGGAGATAGAAGCATTTGATTGTTGTCACATTTATCTGCCATACCACATTTGATTGTTGTCACATTTATCTGCCATACCACATTTGATTGGATCCACTCTACCGTAAGCTAAGTATGCCAATTCATTCAAACTATGCAATCACTATTGTTTTATTCTATGTACACGGCCACTTGATATCACCATCAAGAAGGAAAAGGATTGCTATGATTTGCTCCTCAATTCTTTGTATAATAGCAGCATCTTTTCTTCCTTCCAATCCGCCCAAACCTCATATATCGCTAGTATTTCCTGACTGATCTCTATAACACTCTTTATATCCACATTCAAATCTGCAAACCACTGCTTCATATCACGCTGATCTCCCGCTGAGCCTGGAGCAAAGTCTGCATGATTGAGCACTACTGTGATATAAATGGCTGCCAACGAGATTAAATGAGGTGGGTATAACAAGCTCACATCGGTTCTATATGAATCGTTGACGATAAACCAAGCGTACTGTAGTCCAGATTCTCTCATCCCCAATTCGTTGCATATTTGTGTCAATGATCGATACGGGTGCCATATAATAAGATAAAACTCCAACTCTTCGAGCAAATAGAATTCGAATTCGGCTACTTTGGAGCTGTCGTAAGGAAATCCACCAAATTCAGCTGTAGAACTTTTAGTTTGGATGTGTCTGATAGTCCACCCTGTGCGTAATCCATACCTTGGAATACAGTCTTCGCCTCCTGTGTTACCATTTTGATATGTATAGGGCATTCCTCGATCTTGGTAGCGAGATAAACACATGTTACGAGGATAAGGATCGGATCTGTTGCCTTGATGCTGTTACTATAAGAGATACAGCGTTAGGTATCTGATGTTTGTCTGTTAATGGTGCAAATGTTACTTTATGTAAAATCGTTTGAAATAAACAAATGCTGTTGCAACCACTTGTTGCCGTAATTGAAGCCGTTTAGCTAGTTTCTGAATCACTGAAATGAAGGTTGAATGTTACATCGTATTTCCACTGAATAGTATAGCAAGCTATTTACTTACAATGACAGAACCATATTCTCAATTTCACATAATCTGCTTCTGACACGTATTTTAGATCTTCTTCCTTACTCTTGGCTAGAGTCCAACGGTCAATCATCCAGTGATTCCTTTCAGAATATCAATGAATCTCGTCCTCTTTACATACGAATCATCCTATTTACCTCTGAGTAGATGCCCAGTAATTAGCTGCCATGATAGATTGGTATAAATGATAAACAAAAAGAACAACAAAGAAGGGTCAATGAGGCTTCTGAAAAAAATAATAGTTTGGTTTGTTGGAGTCCTGTCGTTTCGCCCATTTAAAATTACCTGTGATACTGTTGCTCATGAGATATTTGAGAATGGCTCAACTTGTTGCCATGGCAACCCCAGGGGCAGGCTGTAACTTGTTGATCTACTCATCATTTCTTTGTGAGTCGTGATAAGAACAGAATTGGCTATGATTGTACTTGGTAATCGTTCTATATTGAAACATCCAATGTACAAAAGCATCATTCAATCATGAATGATCCAGGCCGAGGGATGCCTTGTTTCTCCAATGTCTCGCTCCGCCTACATCTCGGTGCAAGCTAATACATGTCAATCATTCACAGGATTCATCAGGATAAGACCAATAGTAGCATGCACTGGTTGAATTGTTTCCCCTCATCCGTTTAGAAAGGCGATCTTAATTGCTTTATTAAATGCCTATTTTGCACTACCGCAACCATTCCAATCGATCAACACCATGTTGCATTGCCAAAGATAAACCCAACTTCTAAACAGTAATCTCCGAGGCAGATGCGCTACAGATGCCCAAGCAGCCATGCGTTTCAACTTGGAATGATGCTGCTTGTCTTGATTCTATTGATTTCCGGATCTAAATAAGGTAAAATGTCGAGGAATAAATAAATATAGACTGTTTTTGTCAAATACAAACACAAGGCAAAACTCCTCAAAAAACTCCCTGGAAACCAACCCAAAAGGCCCCTCGTTTCCTTTATATATCTTTCCTTCTCTCTTCTTCCTTTTATCCTCTCTCTCGTTCTTCTTCTTTCATTTATTAGTGCACGAGGATCATTACACATTCTCGCTCTAAATAATGATTGTAGTGCAGTCAGAAAACGCTTTACATTCAAAATCTCAACATCCTTCACGAGCTCCCTCACCTGTAACTTCAGCTCTTCCATCCTCCACAGCAGCAGAATCACATCCACAAAACCACAGCTCGCCCAAACTGCCTCTTCCAATCAGCAATCATCGTAGATCAAGTTTCTCCACAGACGTATTGAATGATCAATACGAGGAGAAACCGCTGGTATCACAGAGATCATTTCCTCATCTAACGTCCAAAAAGCATAGGCAACAACGCCGTGGATCAGACACAATATCGACTACAGACGATATGGGCTCAGATGGCAGCTTTTCTATATCCGCATCAGCCGAATCCTCAACCGTTGCATTGCCGAATACAACTCGCTTTGCAAATGATAAGCGAAATAACGATTTCCATGCTTTGTTTCGAAGCGTACCGGATCAAGAAAGGTTAATTGATGGTAAGAATTGCTTAGGTTTGGTGTTTATTATTAGAAAATGATTGGTGTTTTTTATTGGAGGAAGATGGCCTGTTTCCTATTTTAAAAGGATACACATTTCACTTGTATTTCATACAACACGCTTGTGTGAAAAAAAACAAAGGGGCACTGTAGAGACCCTGATTTCATGCTAAATTGTTTTTTTATATTACCAGATTATGGTTGCGCATTGCAAAAAGAAATCTTGCTTCAAGGCAGAGTCTATATTTCCGAGCATCATCTCTGCTTTAATGCAAATATCTTCGGCTGGATCACAAATGTAAGCGAAGATGTGTAACAAATGATGTCGTATACTCAATCCAGACTCTAGTTGGTGATTGCATTTGCTGATATCGAAGACATTGAAAAGAGATCAACAGCCATCTTCATTCCAAATGCTATACTGATCTCCACTTGCTCCTCAAAAGTAGGTTTGATGTAACAAACAATCGGCAGAAAACAAACATTAACATCCCATGCAACAAAAGCATTTCTTAGCATCTTTTCTCTCACGTGATCAGGCCTATGATCAAATGGTGGAAATTTGGACGGCTTCTCGTGCTAGTAATAGCACAATTCAAGTACATGCAAGTGGTTTCAAAGGTGATGATGCTACTGAATTTTCTGCAAGTGATGAGAGTGATTATACGTCCTCAGACTACTCTTATTCAGATGAAGACGAAGAAGACGATGAACTTCGTGGTGATCCTGTCACAGTATCTAGCCAAATCAACGGTAAATGACGCTCTGCATTGTGCCTGTTCATATTCATCTTACTTGTGTATACTTTCTAGACAAAAACAACAATTCCACACTGAGTGACAGACAGGCATCACTGGCCTCGCTCCCATTACCTAAGCATTTGTCATCAGCTGATGAGGCTGCTAGACGCAGAGCTGTTTCAGAGGCTGGCCCACGTCCGAATATGCAGGAATATATAAAGAAGAGTGCAGAATCCACAGCAACATTAGCACAAGCAGCTTCGACAGCAAGTAATGCCAATGGAAACTCGGCCACGGTGACTGACGCGTCTACCATTACAGCAAGCACAGAAAACGCCAGTGAGAAGAAAGACGTCCAGATCAAAGAATATACAGAGTGTGAATGTAGCCAGACAGACCAACACTTTCCAACAGTTGTCATGGACAAGAAATACGATACCACCATTGAGGCCATGTATAATTTACTGTATAATAGTACCTTTATGAACAAATTCCTGTGTGAGGTAGAGAAAAGTACAGGCAAGTAACACATCAGCACAAATTTGCTGTTTATTCTAACATTGTACCTGTATAACAGAGGTCTGCATTGGTGAGTGGACCAAGAACGATGGTTGTGTGCACTCACGTGAATCATCATACATCAAATATTTGGGTGGGTCCATTGGTCCAAAGTTAACAAAGTGTTACTTGAAAGAAGAAGTACTTCATCTGGATACAGCGGATTATGTTAGTCAACTTACTGTAACACAAACACCTGATGTTCCCTCTGGTGGATCCTTTAGTGTCAAGACCAGAACATGTATATCGTGGTGCGGTCAAGGTCAAGTCCGCGTGCTGGTCACCGTGCTTGTCGATTTCACAAAATCGTCTTGGCTCAAGTGTAAGTTACATCTATATAATGTCATGCTGTGATTTGACACTGACCCTAACCCTGGCCCTCGTGCATGATTAGCTACCATTGAAAAGGCTTCCATCGATGGCCAGCAAAACTTCTACAAGAGTCTGGATGCAGCAGTGCGCAAATATTTAGAAAGCCATGCAGGAGATGCCAAACGCTTAGCAAATGGTGGAAAGAAGAAGGGAGGCAAGAGAAGACACAAACATCGCACTCGGGCCGATGGAGATCAAGATGCAGCGTCTCAATCAGCAGCAACAGCAGCATCACAAGCCGCAACTGAAAAGCAGCATATTGTCATTGAAACTTTCTCCAGTATACTCAATTGGTTGATTTCCAATGCAAGCGCTCCAACAACATCTCAACTTACTGCTATTTGTATGGCAATGATGGTCATGACAAACTTGTATATTGCTTCTAAAATGGCAGGTGTCGACAAACAGCTGAATCAGTTACAACATCACAAGCGTCATGGATCCGAATTTTATCAACATCATGTTGATATTAGCGATGAGGATAACTCCCTCTGGAGATTGCTAAATAGATTGGATCCTGATGCCAGAAAAGAAGATCTTCATTTTGTACATCAAACGAGACAGCTACCTTTGGCAGATCCAGTGAACCATAGCCATGCCGATGGAGAAGAAGCTATTTCAGACGAGCAATTGCAATTTTCAAGATTAGCCAAGCAAAAGCTGGACAAACAAATGGTTGAGTTGGAGAAGATGATCCAAAAGGCTGGGCAAAGCATGGAGCAGGTAACACATGCTGTCCAACATCAGAGAAAGAGGATCTTTGATCCAGAGTTCATTTAAGTCAACTCAATTTGTCATTTTTACACATCTTTATCAAATAAATTCATTCTTCATCATCACCTATTTAGTCTTGTTGACATTGCTCCCTTCAAATGTCATTGTGTTTAATACGGTCCCAAAATTTCTACCGTCACAGAAACAAATTGCTTGCTATAAAAGCCTAAAAAATTTTTCAGCAAGATGACGATCTTGTTCTTTAGTACATTTGCTAGGAAATCAAGATTTGAAAAGGTAAGGTATCTCCCTAGAGTTTAGGAGGAGGGGGGGCAATAAGAAGGAGGTTGCAAAGAAATGTGCGGCGATGACCAAACGTATCACACACACACTGAAAATCCTGAAACCACTGAATGAGTGGTTCTTGAAAAAAAACATATCTTCTCTCTGAGCGTATTTCTTGCAATTTCCATCTTCTGCTCCTACAGTTGCTCTATATCATTTTATTAGACATTGAACTAATTTATATTCTTAATATAGATCATGCATTTCTAATATATTCCTTATAAATAAAGCCTAATTTGATCATATCTTTCTGACACATTTGCCTTGGCATTGCGATTGTTTTTAAATGAAAAGCTTGAGTTAGCAGCATTCTGTGAAGGATGCTAATGTAAAACAGTTGTTTTTATGAGCAAGACCATCAACTGTACGCGTCAAATTCACGAGTCTTGCCCTTTGACCACCGTTATCAATATACTTGAAAACGAAAAGTTTGCAATTGTCAAGTAGTCCTGATGTTCATCAAATAATAATGTCGAACATTAGGATTCGTATTTGTTGCAACTAATCCTATCAGATATGGAAATGTATGATAAAAGAAACGTAGCCAGGCCAAACTACAGCACTGTTCAATGCACAATCCCCTTGTTGTAGGTATCCAACAGCATCGGTTACATTCGTGATGGCTGCAGAACCACATTTGCCAGCCAAAATTAATTTAATCCCTGATTGTTTTTTTTCTCATTCAAAGTAGAAAAGTTGGGACTTCGTTGAACTATTTTGCTATATCCGACTATATGAAATATGATGATTATCACAAGCTTCCTTAAGCTATCTAAGAGTACTTTTCAAGGCGCATCTTTTGGTATCCTTTAAAAGAGGTCTTTTGAATAAACTTGCTGAGCAACTCTTGAAAATATGAGATGAGGTTTTTGGCAAAAAGATCGAGAATTTGCATGTAAAAGTCTCACAAACAAAGTTTCAGGAGCTGCGTTGGAAGCGTAGAAACAATTTGAACTAATATATGCCATAGTAACGAGCCGTTTGAACGTAGGTTGGTTTCCACCGAAGCGAAGCGTAGGTCAGGAAACCACCCAAAGTGCTGAAAGGCTCGTATGCCATAGTAAAAGTCTTCGTTATCAAGGTCAAAAACGCGATCATTTGATTTTCAATGAAAACCATGAGGGTTACCTCTTGCTTTTTGGTCGAATTTTGTCCATGTTTTTTTTTGATCCCCAAAAAGTTGAGCAAAGGTGTCAAAAAGTAAGAGCTAGATCAGAGAAATTGTTTGGCGCTATACTGATTGTTTGAAGCGGCTTCTAGCACGAAAAATTGCTGCTCAAATGAACCTAAATTTTGCTGTGTTTTACATACTTTTGAGTAGTAAGAGGCAGTGCAAGCGTACTGCCTGCCCTTGTACGAGTTGTTGCCACTGGAACAAACACGGAGTGTCACAGAAGAAATAGTTTCTATTATAAATACGCTCTGCTTGATGTAATGCGCCAAATGGGAAGCTCAATACATGCTGCTCCTAACATATGAAGGCTCTGTGGCTCAGTGGTGATGGCAGATACTGTAATTTGTTGAAAGTAGCATTCTCTGCGAGAAATGAAGCGAAATCCAACCGGCATGAGGTAATGTCTATTGCTGAATAATCTGTAAGATACTGTACTGCTCTTAGTAATGCGCAGGAACATCAAATACTTTAAGGATTTTTTCTGTATCTTAATGATTGCGCAAAGAAGCTTGTACCTGATTAGTTGAATGGGAGTCGTAAATGACTAATCCCGGTCCGGAGAGAGTTTAGCACTATATAAAACGGAAGATGTTCTAGGAATTAAAGGCTTTTCTCATTCATATACATCACTATTAAATACCATGTCGCTTGTTACCCAGGGAATCAGAGATCTCGTTAAGAAGGCCATCTCAGACAACACTGTCATGGTAAACCATGAATGCTTTCTCTAGTAGATATCTTGCACTGACCATTCAAACTACAGATTTTCAGTAAATCATATTGTCCTTACTGTATTGGAGCCAAAGATCTATTTGACGACATCAATGTTGATTACAAAGCTTTGGAATTGAACGATCATAAAGACGGAGAAGCCATTCAAAAGGCGTTAGCTGAATTAACAAAACAAAACACTGTACCCAACATCTTCATCAACCAACAACACATTGGTGGCTCTGATGCTCTCAAAGCTGCCTATTCTTCAGGCAAATTAGAAAAGATCTTGAAGGATGCAGGCATTCAGAATGCAAAGCTTTAGACTAATGGGATTTTATATATATATATATACAGACGAAATAAAACTAAATGTTAGACTAACATTTAATAATCCATAAATGCTGCTAATTCATCATCGTCATCACCATAGATATCATCAAATTCATCTTCGCTGAAATCTTGAATTGGATCATCCTCATACTCCATTTGTTCCTGAGACTCGTAGTCAGCCATTCTGGACTGCACTGAAGCCATGAAATCCTTGCGATAGTTCTCCAATTTCTGTTGCTGGGTGACCAATTGAGCCTCAAAGAATCTTGGCTTATCAAAGGTTTGCTGACGATACGTAATTTTTTCGCGAGGTGGATTGATCATGATGCCATTGACACTCACTAAACCACGATAGATGCTTGCATGTGTGTCCTGCCAATCATGCTGCGAACGTATTGTGTCTGCATCGCTCAGAGAATTCAGCAGTTTGCTGCATGAATCCATGTCATCAAAGAATTCAGAGTAGTTTTGGTGCAAGTAGGAGATGAATGTGTCATTGTCTACGGGTAATTTTGCTAGAATATGCTCTGGTTTTGACTCGTATGTGCCGTCAGGGTTTCTTTTTGCATAGAGCACCTTGCCAACCGCATGGAATAGCGTCAAAGGCCCTGTTTTATCGTCGAACGGCGGTTTGTTTCCTGATTTCTTTTTGCTTAGGATCTTTCTGGTTTTTCTGGAATGAATACTGTCAAACTGAAGCGTATTAATTGCTGCTCGAATGTCGCCGTCGCACTTTTCTATGATTTCGTCGAGAAGATCTTTTGGTACATTGACAGGTTCTTGGGATAAGATGTTTTTTAGTACTTTATTCATGTTGGTTTTGTTGACAGGATTGAATCTTTTCGACATAGGTTAGCCATACTCTTTTGATCCTGATATTAATTCCATACTACTCACTTGATGTGCTTCACTCGCAAATCAGTATTCAACTCTGTGGGTATAATATCAATGGATCTGTTCAATTTGTTGTCATAGTTTTTGTAGGATAAGGACTCCATCCAAGCATCGGTAGCCACCATAATCAGCAAAAATTTGGCAGGTGAATAAACAATGTGCTTGAGTATAGAGTGTAACTGTTGCTTGATTTCCTCTGTCGTTATATCGGGCATATCGTCTACAAATATTATTTGCCGCTGAGAGCCTCTCAATATGGAAGATGACAAGAACCTACTGAATAATGTCATAGTGTGCGTATGTGAATCTGTGGGGTCGTAGTCGTTGCTAGGGTTTATCCATTCTAGAAGGTCGTAGTTCATTGATTTGCATAATAATCGTACGAGTGTACTTTTGCCAACGCCAGATTGACCTGATATTAGCAAGATCTTGGTGTGGCCTTGTCTACTTCCAATAGCTGAAGACTCAATGGCACCCTGAAGCTCTCTTACTTTCTCTGCTCGAACACATACGTCTGCCTATGAGGTTTGCATCAATAACATGCACAGTCTACGCATGGTTGTATGAACTTACCACTGATTTGGGTGCATACTGATCGACCCAAAGATAGTCTAGTTATCATTGATGTGTCAGTCTTTTTTAAGCGTGATGGCTGAATTGCTCTTTTTACTTTGAGGATCCTCTGTGGAGGTACTTCGTTTTCTTTTTATTGAACGTTGGCTTGGGCTATCTGGTAATGTAAAGCTCTACATGTATATGATCAGTATGGATTCGCGATAAACGCTTTCCAGAAGAAATTTACCCATTCATCCATAATGAGATGAATCAAATGAATGCGCGCAGAGGAAAGAAGAGATAAAATGCTCGAAATCAATGCTCTGTTTCTCTGCGCGTTATATTCGGTGGTGGACAGTTTTTGACATGAAATCTGTGACTCTGGCTATAAGCCTTTGCTTGTCAGGCAATGCAAGTTGATTTGAATGTGAACGTAGTCAAGTTGCATAGCTAAACAAGTAGAGCCGCACTGTAGGCTTGTCGTTTCTATCCGTAGTCTTTGATATTTCTATAGTGCGTAATGCCAAATGCTAGATTATCAAGTGTATTTGCTTTCAAAGGTATGATTCAATCTTGCATGTCGACGATCAATGCATCTTGTCGCTCAAAGCTATTACATGCGAATGCTTTTAATAGACTTCTTTCTAGTATAAAATACACTGAACACGTTATATACCAGACACTAGCAAATATATCACACATTAGCAAAATACCGCACTTCAGTCTGCATCGATTGTTAATTTAAAGCTCGTTCTCAAGTTACATCTCCCCCTTTTTTCTCTCTCCACTACTCGTATTTGCTTTAGGCATGTCTAGTAAAGAAGGTACATACTGCACGTCAATTCACTCTTGTGCCCTGAAAAAAAAAGAGACTCTAATCTAACTGATCACAATAGAAACTAGAAATAGCACATCATCTACGCCTACATCGCCTTCCAGCTTTTTTGGAGGCTCGTTTTTCTCGAGCGTTACTTCCAGCGTAAATGCGCTTTCACAAACTATCCAAACCAAGGGCATCCCCGAGTTTAACAAACGACTCAATGAACTTCAACAGCGTGCCCGTGATATTCCAAACCAAATAGCTACGTTGCAGGGTGATTTGGAATCAGAAAGAGCATCGTTTGTCAAGAGCAAAAAGTTGGATGAAAAGAATGGCACCATTCATCAATCTCTAGGTTCAGGTAAGTGAATGGGTGGCATCCTATGCTAGACTATAGATATTGATAGGGATATATTGTAGAACCTGTTGCGCCATGGACTGGATATCAAGGCTACGAAAGCGAGATGAAGCAAGCCATTTTGGATATTTCCAAGGCACGTCGTTATCGTCGTATGCAAACAGATCATGTGGGGATCTTCTAACGTTTTCAATAGGACGAGAGAAACTTTTTGATTCCACCGCCAGAAGATACAAGCTTTCAATTTGATCTGAATGCCTACAGTCAGAGTGCTCAAGCAGCTTTAAAGGAAGACGAGAATCTCTCACACTTAAGATTTGTACTGGTCCCACAACAGTAAGCTGCCTTATTGTGATGCTAGCGTGTATATACATGTTACTGATGCTGCGCACAGAGTGAGTGAACCCACTTTTTGGAAAAATTACTTTTACAGGGTGACATTAGCTAAGCAAGCTGTACTGAATCATCCTCCCAATGAACAGCCTGCCGAACTGGCGAATCAAGATATACTGTTCGATTTCAAGGATGAAGAGGAGGATGAAGAGGAGGAAAAAGAGAACAAGGGGAATACAAATGATACAATCAAGCGAAACGAGACAGGAAAGGAGGATACCAAGAGTGACAATAAAGCAACACCAGTCAAAGCAGATCTTTCTCCTATTGATACTACTACACCCAGTAACAGTAAGCAAGAAGAGTCTTATGAAGGTATGGAAGATTGGGAGATTGAATTAAGAAAGGCGGCAATTTAAGCTATGAATGTGTGTGTGTGTACCTGAGATCTCCTTAATGCACTTTATATTACTACACAATCAAATGTGTCAATCTTTTATAAATATATATATATATATATATACAATCTTATATAACATCACACCTCCCTCTTCTCACCATCTACCCCCCCTTGGATCAAGTTATATACTCCCTTTTCAAATAAACTATCGTCATTTTATTTAATCAATTAGCATTGTATTCTCGGCTGAAATAAGCTTCTGCTACAGAAATGGATGATTGAACTAATTCTTGCAAATTGTGCTCAACATGCTTCGAGGTCAATGCTTGTACAACCTATCTCCGTAGTATGTCAGTGCCAACACAAAAGATCTCGTCCTAGTACATTACCTCTTTCTTGACAAGCTCCAGCAATGCAGGTCTGGTTTGCTCATCAGCAACAACTGGGCCTTGGTGTGTTTGTTTGTACTGTGCAATGAAGTCCTTCATGGCTTTAAATGCAGCAGCACCAGCCAACTGCTCTGCCGTGATGCTATGGCTAGGCTCCAAATACACCATACGATAGCAATCATAGAGCTCCTCTTGTCTAGGAAATGTCGATGTACGTTGCACTAAATAGAGCAATGTCAATAGCCCATATCACGAATATGTGAAACACAGAGACTACTAACGTGGTGAGGGTCGAAGCAGAGCGAGCTCATTGATAGACTTTTCGTTCTCGAACGGTTGAATGATCCATTGCTGTGTCTTTGAATGCAGGTTCTTGGTGTTGAGATATACCGTGCTGCCATTCCTGAACTCGCCATTCTACGCCCAATGTCAACCAAGTGTGCTTTTTTCATTGTTTGAATAGCACCAACTTACTCGAATGTCCAGTACTAGATGAGGTGCAGAAGTAGGGAATATGAACCCATTTTGATATGTCCATCGTTGATTGTGCGCCAATCCAGGCTTGCGAGCATACTGAATGATCACTTTATCACGCTCAATGTCTGTCGTCATGGTGAGTAACTGTAACTATCATTCAAGCAGAAAGACACTACTCACTGCCGCCTCGAATATCGAGCACTGTATAGAAGCGATAATTTAATAAATGCACATTGTCAACTTGGTGGTATGATGTTACCTAATCCTGATTTTTTATTAATCAAGAATCCTTCTTCATGCATCCACAACTAGTGAAAGAAAGGCGCGCGTCGGTTGGTATGTTGTTACAGTTTATGCAACTTGTGCTCTTCCTACCTGATTGATACTATCAACCATTTTCTGTATACAGCGTCAATACAGGACATGGACACATATGTAGGTCAACTTACCTGTGGCCAGATGATGATGGTAGCATCATTCTATCCAAAACATGGCATGAGATCCTCGGTAATACATTGCAGTTTGATATATGCAACTTACCGTCATGCTACCACCATTGACATCAATGGCAAATGGTTGGCTTTTGCATCGGATGAAAAAGAAGCCTTGAGGAAATTCTAATGTAGACTCCATGACCAAGAAACGTGTAGTAAAGAGAAAGAGATAAGAGCAAAAGAAACAGCAGAAACAAAAAGCTCAACAAAATGGACGCTATTCCTGTGAAGCGTTTAAGCGGCGGCTGTCTTGACTGAAATGCTGCTTGTAATCATGCCTCGAACTGTTCGTCACTGGGAAGCTAAATTCAAATGTAACGTGTGACATTTACGCAATCTATAAATATCAAATGATGAGATTTATTAGGAGGGAGGGCCCTTCATACCTGGGCAGCCCCCTTTCTCTCATAATTCATATTTATTCAACTCTCTTCTTTCTCATTTCCTCTCTTTCTTTTCTCTTTTCCCATTTCCCAAAACTTATGTAATATAATATACTCTAATATACCACAACTAATAATGACATTTGCATCCTCCATTGTACCTCGATCAAGAAAAATCACTGTATTCCTATGCATGACTGCATGCCTGATGGGATTTCTGATGGTGTCAATATACAGAACATACCAACATCGATATTATGGTAATGTGTACAGGGGGGGGGGGGGGGGCAGACAGAGAGAGATTGGGCAGGCAAGAGGGGCAATCAAATACTTATATTTGTACTACTTTTAATTTAGATTCATCGTCGTCTGTATCGAATCTCGACTCTAGCTTAGCAGCAGCCATTCAAGACGAGAAACCACACACCAGCAGCACAAAA
Organism: Mucor velutinosus; assembly: GCF_035048745.1. NCBI lineage: Eukaryota > Fungi > Mucoromycota > Mucoromycetes > Mucorales > Mucoraceae > Mucor > Mucor velutinosus. The sequence continues at coordinate 1,550,117 of NW_027041893.1, read as the reverse complement.
AGAACGTCCTTTCCCTACACGATTGTCACTGGATCCAGCGCCAACCACCTATGTTCATTAGAAAACTTTCTCTACTCGCTACATGAATTGCGTCCAGATATTGATGTCGATCAATTCCCCAGAATTGCTGTCTATAATATCGGAATGAACAGAACGCAATTGCCCATTCTCAATCAATTGCAAGAACATGGCTTGATCGATGACTTGATTACATTTGATCATGAGCGCTATCCTCGCTTCTGGGATGTGGCTATTGATGCTGGCCAATATGGCTGGAAAACCGGTATTGTCAATGATGCCCGAGTCAGATATGGTGGCGTGCTAGTATGGCTGGATGCCGGTAACCAAGTGACAAGAGACTTCATTTTAAATATAGCAGATACGGTGAAAAACGACTACCATGGATTCTGGTCTCCTAAAAGCGCCTATGGTATGGGCAAATGGACTCATCGTGGCATGTTCAAATTCTTTGGTGCGGATATCAAGGAATACCGTTACAAGTCAAACTGCAATGGTGCTGCTGTTGGGTTCGATGCTGATAACAGTACTATCGTCAATACACTCATCATTCCTTGGTTTGAATGTGGACTTCAAAAGAATTGCATTGCTCCTCCTGGTTCCAGCAGAGAAAATCATCGACAAGATCAAGCTGTCTTGACCTATCTTGCTTATTTCAATGGCCACGAATGCAAAGTGCCTCCAAGAGACTTTTACAAACTGCAAACACATAGAGATATCGCTTGTAGGTCAAGTCTGATGCAACTAGACCTGCAAAACAAATTACATCATCCCTCGGCAATAGGTAAAACATACAAACACTGGTTTTCACGTTGTATTCAAACCCTAACTCTTATCTCTAGATACACCAAAGTGGGAACGTGTGGACACAAATGCACTCTATAATCATCCTGAATGGAAGTACCCCGAAGACGATGTGCCTGTAAATATAAGACAACCTACCACTCTATTATAGTAACAATAAAAAAAAACCAAACCTAACCTCAAGACATAAATGATGGCCGATCCACATACAAAACGAGTATGTGTTGGCATGTCAAATCTAAATATAATTTAAAATGCCCTTAAATAGATATATAAATGGCATTTTATTTTATTTTATTTTTTTTTTAAAAAAACAGGTCATTTACACGGTAGGTTTGGCACATTTACGCAATTCAATGGCTTTAGTTTTTGGGCATTGCATTTCCTGCCAAGAGATTGGCACCATGGTAGCACCAGCTACACTGGTTGCAAATATGACACCCAGTTCATTCTTTGCCGTTGATAAAATATATGATCTTGCATCACCTAATGAAATCACCTCTGCTTTGATAATGTCGCCTGGTCTAAATGAGTTGTAGATCTTCACTTTGTCCTTTTCTGCTGCACGCACATCTTGAGTACTAGGTTGAAGATGTTAATTATCTGAAAAGAGAGTAGTCGCTGTTATTCTAATTTACCGAATCACGCCCATAAAGTCTTCTTTGCAAGGAATATCGCCAACCACCATGATGGCAATCACTGCTTGATGTGGTGAGACACGAATTACTTTGCCTGTAATCTATGCAACATGTTAATATCTTTCCTCTCATCCTCCATCTCATCTGTAGCTTACAACGCTGCCGACTTCAGGTACTGCTGACTGCTCCTTCTCTCTAGACACTCTCATTACAGGCAACTGGTCATGGATGAGTTGCTCAATTGGTTTAGCATATCAACAAATGGCTTTTTTACCTGATCATCCTTGGCAGGATCAATGTATCTTTGCCCAACAACACTGGCGTATAGTAAGCCATCTCTTTCATATGTACCGGCACCTTGTTGATAATCTGCGGCATAACCAAGACGTTGTCCAGGAGTTACTGACTCTTGCTTCTTTGCCATAATGCGTAAGTTTGATGTATAAAGAGATGAAGGATTTTTTTCTTTTTCTGGCTTCTCGTTTCTCTTTGCTCTTCATAGTGACTGGTTAAAGCCTCCATTGGTACCTTGAAAGTCGTCTATTACCATGATACAACTACCATCCGCATACAAGATCATTGCAAAACACACTATTTCATTGATACATGAAGCCATGATGGCATTGACTCAAGTTTGGTTTAAAATAACCCTGTGGATTTGATATTGAAATGCGCAGAAATGAAACAGACAAAACTTGATCAAATTACTTTCATGTTACATTTCGAGGTGCACACACATAAATATTTTCGTTCTCTTTCCATCAAGAGCTCTCTCTTTTTTAGCCCTTTCTTTCGCATCCTTTATAACCAAGCAGCTAAAAGCTTTAGCCATCGAGTCAACGCTTCAATACTACTCTTTTATTTGTGTCTTTCATCGGGAATAACTAAACATGTATCATACACAACAGCCGTTTGTTCGACAAAGGACATCATCGACTTCTTCTACTTGCACTACGCTTTCATCCACCCCATCATCTTCAACTGTAACAGCCATGGCATCCATCAAATCATCGAGCAAGCGACATGGAGAGAATGTGCAAGTGACAGTGCGCTGTAGACCACCAAACCAGAACGAGCACGGCTCGTGCTGGGATGTACAGCAGTCGAAAATTGTTTCAACAGATCACAGACTAAAGAAACAGCATGAATTTCAATTTGGTACTATAACCATGTACACTTGATTAGCATGGGTATTTATGGTCAAACTTAGATCATGTATTATACGGCAGCGATAATGAGATTCTATATGCAAAGAGTATCAGCAATCTTATCAAGTAAGTTATTTGGTGTTTCAAAAAGAGCTTGCGTTGTATAAACAATAACAATGACCACCATAGCCAGGCAATGGAGGGATATAACGGTACATCTACTATAGTCGTTCAGTAAGGCTTTTTTTTTTTGCTAGAGACTAACATCTATCCTCTCTGCAGCCACTGTGTTTGCCTATGGTCAAACTGCAAGTGGAAAAACATTTGTAAGTAATTTGGCTTGTCATACGATGTTTTCCTTATTAAAATGGCCTGTGATTGTAGACCATGGTAAGATTATTGAGCCGACATTCAAAAGGAATCACACTCATGTATACAAACAAACCATCATTGCGACATTTTAGATGGGTAAGATCAACATGAAGCATTCTAGGGGTCACTGTATAACACCACATGTGTATTAGGTAGCGAGGCAGAACCAGGTGTGATACCCTGCTCGGTTGATAATGTGTTTGATTTCATCAAAAAGGCATGCCACTTGTACGACACACACGCACAGAACACCTTTTTCATTTAACGCATGAAATAGGCCATCACAAGAGAGTTCCTCCTAAGAGTTTCGTACCTGGAAATCTATAACGAGACTATCAAGGATTTACTCAACCCGTCCAATGACAACCTAAAGATCCATCAAGACAAGATTCGTGGTGTTTATGTTACGCCTCTCACAGAAGAAGTGGTAACCAGCCCTGAAGATGTATTGCGCATTATTGAACGAGGAGAAGGTTTGCTTTTCTTATAGGCATCTCGAATACATTTGATCTAACCGCATCATTTCAACAGCAAATCGGCACATTAGCTCAACAGATTACAATCTACACAGCAGTCGTAGTCATACATTGTTTCAAATGGTCATTGAGAGTAGAGAACGAAGTAGCACAAGCACATCGCTTGCATCGCATAGAAGAACACTGACATCAACGGGCTACGGACATTATGCTGCCAGATCCAAGGAGACAGTAAGGATATCGCAACTTGTAGGTAACCTATACAACTGCGCCAATTTTACATAAACTAACTACTTTATGCAAGAATCTCATTGATTTAGCTGGTTCAGAAAAAGCAGCGTCAGATCAAGACCGTCGTAAAGAAGGCTCCTATATCAACAAAAGTCTACTGACACTGGGCACAGTGATCTCCAAGCTCACCGATCCCAATACTGGCAAAAGCCCAAGCCATATACCCTACCGAGATTCCAAACTCACCCGCATCCTTCAGACTGCACTTTCAGGCCTTGCAAAGGTAGCTGTCATTTGCACCATCAGCCCCAGCAACATGGAAGAATCCCTCAACACACTCAAATTTGCTTCTCGTGTCAAACGTATCACAACACACGCCAAAAACGACGAGGTCATGGATGATAAAGCCCTGCTTCAGAAATACCGCAGCGAAATTGTGGAACTTAAGAGCAAATTACAATCAACTGCCGAATTGTTACAAAAGGAAAAGGAATCCGCTCTCATTGCCGAACGTAGAGACCACGACCAACAGATGAAACTCATGCGAAATACGCGTAACGCAATGAAGGAAAGAATTGATCACCTTACTCGATTGATCCTGACATCATCTTCCGTGGTGAACAATGATCCAGCTAGTGCAACAGCGAGTTTGCAACAACAGTTGCATGATGTGCAGAATGGATTGCCTTCACCTCCAGCTGATAGCGAATGCAAGAATAGCAATGCTAGTGGATTGGTTTCTACGGGTGGAAGCACAAGTCAACAACAAGAAATTCTCGAGCTACGAAAACTGCTTTCAAAAGTGACTAGAGAATCAAATGAAAAGGATCAACACATTCTGGCATTAGAGGAGCAGTTAGGACAACAGACAGCCATCAATGCACAGTTGGAGACAGAGCTGAGTGTCATGAAAGCTGAATTGGAGCTCACCAAGCAGCTGCAGGCCAACGAAGGAGGCGATGAAAAAAGTGCTTGCAGCCCAGTATGAGCCAGCGTAAACAGCAGCTGGTGTAGCGCTGAGCAAAGCAAATCACTTGATTGCAGTTGAATACAGTAAATAAATCATCGAAAACTTGCTTCAAAATACAACACAAGTAGGATAACTTGGCAAATGTTTGCTCTATACTTCTTTATCCCCGATTTTTGAAAACTAATCCTAGTATAAAGGCTACTAGCCGGTCAATCTCGCTACGCTCGATGAAGGCGTCGTCCTGCCGGCTCTCGCCAAAGATATTTCAAATCAGAGATAATAAAAATCTGGCATATCAAGTAGATTCTAAACAACCAGTTAATAGTAAAAAAAAGGGGGGAGGCTATATCAGAGTCAGTAAAGAGAGTTATCCATTCGCTGATGTTGCTCTTGAGATGGCAGCATAAAGCTGGCCATAAGTAAATACAGAACTTGGGTAAGATCTACAACGACTTTTTTGAGATATTGTCATTGCAAAAGACGCCTTTATAAGGAGAAACTCGCAAGAAAAGAAATTACTCGGGCTAGTCAATTGTAATTTTAACTCCATGATGCCATTTGATCAGCATCGTAGCCATTATCTCAATCATCATTGTCATCAACAGAAAGGAAATTGGGTCAGCCAGCAGCAATGCCGCCGCCACAATTGATTCAAACTCAGTTTATTTTTCTGTCCAAGATTGGACGGATTTCGTCTTTTTTTGACTTCTTTAATTTATTTTATAATATTCGACTATATGAAATGTGGTTTTCAGCCGATGCTTCCTAATACATTCTTGGAGCACTTTTCAAGGCGCTTCCAATGGTGCTAATTGTAATAGGTGTTTCGACTGAGATTGTTGAGCAATTTAATAAAATTTGAAATGAGGTTTTTAGCGAAAATAGCCATATTTTGCATATGAAAGCCTCATAAAACTGGTTTCAGAGGTTGCTTTGGACCGAAAGAAACATTTTGAATTAATATATGCCATAGTAAAAGTCTTCATTTTCAAGGTCAAAAATGCGATCGTTTGGCTTTTGATGAAAACCATGAGGGGTACCTCATGCTTTTTGGTCGATTTTCGGTCATGTTTTTTTGGTCCTTAAAAAATTGAGCAAAGGTGTCAGGAAGTAAGTGCTAGATGAGAGCAATTGTTTGGTGCTATTCTGACAATCTAAAATGGCCTTAAACGCGAGAAAACGCGGCTCAAATGCACTCAGGTTTTACTGTACTACGGATACAAAGGACTAAAAAGAGGAGATACCAATATGATACTTGCCCGTATATGAAGTGGCTACGTATATATATGGATGTAGAGCATCATTTAAGAATCAGATCCACAGATAATATAAAGGGTTTTTATGTGTAAGTGGAGGATCTAAATGAAAGTAGCAGTATTTTGATAAGATACACAAGGACAATCGGTAGCGCGAGCTGCCGCTGCGCAGGTTGGTTCTCATCGAAGCGAAGCAAAGGTAGAGAGCCATCCAAAGCATAAACACGCGTATACATATAAGCTATGTAAAGCAATAATTAACTATGTCTCAAGCATGTTCGTCGTGATAGGAAAAGACAAGTGTAAATGTATAGTATTCTGTCTTCTAAGAACCAATATAACTAATATTGCGTTCAAGTGCTTTAAGTATGGAGTTAGTAGGCGATTCATGGTCCGTATCAAGCTGAACCCTCATTCAAAGAGCAAAACATTCAATCGCATACAGTGTCTTTGGGAATTGATGGTAGGTAAATGGAAATGATTTATTATTACAATGCACAGCATGTATAGCTCTTTTATCAAAGAAGAGGTTGAGCTTCACTTCTAGTGAAGGTAATCGTGTAACAAGGGAAATCAAAAGGTATGGTGAATGTTTTTGATATGACTAACGAAACCAGTCGTCATTAGGAGATATAACCAGTATGATGATCCAGAGTTTAGAGAGACCAAGTGATGGGGATACGGCCTTCATCGAGTTGACCGAGCTTCTTGAAAGCAGCTTCACTCATATCGACATCACCTTCTGAGCAACCAGGGCAAGAATCAACTACCTTGAGAGTAACAGAGCCGGAAGCAGACTTTACAGTGATAGACTTGCCACACAGATCACTGTTGGATCCACCCATCAAGGAACTAGACAAAGCAGCAACCATTTCATCATCAGAGCTAGTTTCACCACAAGAGCCTAAACCAACAGCGTAGTAAGTGGCATCACCAGATTGAGAACTACGAGCTTGAAGATTGGAGGCAACAGGAGCAGCTTGAGCGGTCAAGAGACAGGCAGAAGCGGACAAGATGGAGAGAACAGCAGAGAAAGAGATTTGCATTGTGAATATGTTTAAAGAAATAGATAGGATGAGAGTGTCTATGATGAAAACGGCCTGCGTTTGTTTGGTTATATGGTTATATGTCAGAATATTGGGAATTGTGGACAAAATGTCAGGTATTTATACTAAATTCAGGACCATTTTTGTGGTGGGGGGAAGAGAAATCTGGAACTTGGCGGTCGGCTACCTGTAATTGAGTGTTTAGCGTGTAAGACCGCACTTGAATCCAGCGATAATGGTCGTATATGGTAAGTCTGTTTGAGAGCTAAATGATGGTACAGGGGTCAAAGCGTCTTCCCCTCCCGAACGACATTGTGTATCGGAATTACTGTCCATGTAGATCTTTATGTCATTGCATAAGCTCATGTTAATGTTTATAAGGTATATAGCATTCAAGAGTGCAATTATTAATAGGCGTTCTGCCTGAAAACATGTATGAATACATCATAGTATTGCTAATCGTAAGTTCCTTCTTTTCTGATACATTTGTTTCCAAATAAAATTGTAAAACTAACAAGTCTTGTACAGCACTACCTAAATGGAGTTATTTCGTTTGGTTGAAATTGATTTCTATGGAAAAAGGGAAGGTATGAAAGGTAAAAAAAAGGAGGGTATACGACTGTAAGTGACCTCAACAGGCCTGGGACCTTCTATACATATCAAATTCAACAAAAATGTTTCAGGGCACGAGCTGCCATCTTTCCATTTGTCGACTGTTTTTTAAAGTGCACCAAAGCACTCTCATATCCAACAAATGTCTTTGGATAAAGAATGAAAATAGGCAACACTCTGATATTAGAATTTTAACATCAATACGCGATCTTGGCTTTTCTTTGGTTACTTGAGTCTTGAATCAATCATCTATTCGAATGGCAGCTTTTTGTTCAATCTTTAAAATCCTTTAAAGTCGGACTAAAGATACATCTCCATATCATAATTCTGGATTGCAGCCTGGCTGTCATAGTAGCGGCAAGACCATAGAAGACAAGAGCTACGGTTTCTTGATGGCTTCATTCTATTCAAATCAAATTCCAATTGTGGTGGTTTTGCCGAAGTGATGCAAGTATGTCATACCTTCTATGACAGCTGCTCATGTCGTGTAGGTTACGATCACGATTGCCGTAGTATTGTGAACACAAATAGTAAAGTTATAGCTAATTGTGGCACAACATATTGTACAGGGACGTATATTTTGGTACGATAGATCCTACATCACGTATAAAATTCTGCTATTTATGCCTCAATCGCTAGCGAGATCCATCCATTTCAGTGCACGCACAACATTTTCGATACAATGTCTTTCTCGGTACCGCTTTCTATACATTCAACATCTTATAATGCACTTGTTTAAGAATAAAGAGCACAGTGTTTGTATGGCATATATCATATGATGATCACTCTGTCTTCCTGTCACTGCTTGTTTTGGGTGGATATATCGGGCGAGCATCTCCAGGTATCTAATTCGGTTTTGTTTATAATACTACAGAGCCACCCGAGTATACGCCACTTTAGATGGCTAAGCTCTACCAGGTGGTACAGACGTTAGGTCATTTTGTTTGTGTGAAATCAAGACAGTTCACTGACGATATGAATAGAGTATTGTAACCGTAGATAGCGCATATCAATATTGTGGAGGAGGGGGGAAGTGTGGGGTCATTTAGCAAACGGTCTGACTTGATCTAACGCTACTCAGTTCAAACTATCTACATGAAATGAGGTTTCCATGTTATCTAAGGTTTGGCAAAATGTATATACACGTAACATTGCCGGTGGCTAGTTGTGCCATGTTTGGAACAATTTGATCATATATCCCATTTAAGAAAACCGAACACCATTTACTTAAAGAGTAAATGTTCTTGTTACCACAAAATGGCACTTTTTGTTGATTTCCTTAATTTTACATGGCAAAGCCAAAATGTATAGCATAATTTTTTGGTAAAAATAGAGAGAGAGGTATATAAACAACGAGTATTTTGACAGTTGTCGTTTTTTTTTTATCTATAGAAATACATTGAAAAATACATTAAAAATGGCTGTACAATGGGTCTATGCTAATGGTTCCACTTGGGTTACTCTTGATCTATCTGCGCAATACCAAATCGAAAGTTTATGGAGTAGAGATGCCTCTAGCTGGATTAACAGCGACTCCTTCCGTGGCCCCGTCTATGTTGATACTAGCGAAATGGTGCTTATGTTTGGTGGTCTTTCGTATGCAATCTGCCGACGTTGAGGTTTAAGCCTGTATACAAGTGCAATTTGTATCGCGCACGTAGTGCAATCACCTCCTAAACATCACACAGTTTGTTTGATATGTTAATGTTATATACACCAAATACCCAGATATAAATGCACAATTTGTCGTAAACACTCAAATCTAATGTACCAATAAATCAAAAAAAAGTATAGAAAACTGACATGATTGGTATTTTAGTACGAGATGTTTATGCATTTAGCAATTGAGCCTTGGATTATTATTAAAAAACAAGCATACTGCAAGCAAACACAACGATCAAGTATCATAAATCATAAAATTTTGAGAAATTTCCACATCAAGTGGGTTTCAGAGACTTTTATTACAGAAAGAAAATGACATGAGTTACAGAAATAGAGTGAGTGATGATACATTCAAAAGCAAAAAATGCTCAAAGCGAATCCAGTCGCAAAAGAGGCACAACATTTAGAGAGACCAAGTGATGGGAATGACACCTTCATCCAAGGCACCAAGCTTCTTGAAGGCAGAAGGACTAAGATCAACATCTCCTTCACCACAGCCGGGACATGAGTCAACAACTTTGACAGTAACTGATTTGCCACCTTTAGACTTGAGGGTGATGGATTTACCACAATAGGATCCATCAGCACCAGTACCCATAAGCTTCTCTGATAGTGCAGCAACCATCTCGCTGTCAGAATTAGTATTGCCACAAGAGCCCATTCCAACAGAATAGTATGTAGCATCACCCGACATGGAACTACGAGCTTGAAGTTTGGAGGCAGCAGGTGCAGCTTCAGCTGTCATGACGAAAGCAGCAATCAAAGCAGTAAGAGCAGTAGAGAAAGAGGTCTTCATTTTGAGGTATTTGTTTTGTAAATGTTCTATAGATGTGTATAAATGTGTATATAATAGAGAACGACCAGCGTTTTGTTGACTCTTATAAAAGAAGAGAATGTGTTGATTGAATGAAGAAAGTGAGGGAGAAAAAAGGGAATCAAACGGTTTGTATTTATACTTTTCTCAATAATTGACGCGGGACCCATTTCATATATGATTTACGCTAAACAGTTCCCTTGAAGACCTGATAAACAAATATAAGGGGCGAGATGTGTTCTGGAATTCAATCATGATAGTTGCAACAGCTCCAATCTGGCCAATGTCGAGCAATTGGGATGTCTGTCAAAATGCGGCGGACAAACAACGAGCATCCGGGTTCGAGAACAATTCAAATTGATTTGTTTTTGCTGTAGATCTATCGCATGTGGTGCTACTACTTCTATGTACTGCCTTCCATATTTGTCTAATTAAAGACTGAATATGGCTCGAAAAAAGACATCTTTTTATGTGTGTAAATTAATTAATTCATATAAAAAAAGCAGCATACCATCGATGGTGGCGTTGCTATTCGTAGTCGAGTTGTCAATTAACAGGTTTGCCAAGTAAATCTGACTCATATCATAAGAGACACATCTGAGTCTGTAACATGTCAAAAAATATCATACATGAACAGTCTAGGTCTTGCCAAATCCTTCATAGTTCTTCATCTTATTGGTGATTGAAAATTTCTTCTCTTCATTTGTTTGTTGTTGACAACGAACAGGGCAATTTTGTTTCGGATTAATCAATCGTCAACTCTTACTGAGTATCCATAATCCAATATACAAAATGGATGCAGAAAAAGACTCGTCAGAAAAGTATCATACTGTTCCAGAGCATTATAGCTGAGACGACATCCATGTTATGATGAAAGGAGGAGGATCTAAAATAGGCTTATGTTACCGTTAATTGCTTGACTACGGTTTGATGTGCTGCAAGGTGCTCGCTATGTCTATTATAGCACCATCAGTTGTAGCATTTATATATAATTCCCTCTTGCGATCAAATAATAGGTGTTGCTTGACGTTCATTCCGTTTTCTATATAGAAGAAACCGTTGTCGCATCAAAAGTGATCTGCGGTAACCATGGCTACAATGTTGGACTCATTCTCCGCTGTGCCTACCATTGAAACCTATCATAACAACCGTTTATGATGACAGCTGTAGCATAGCAACAGAATGGCGGCAGCCTTGTACCTTGACAAGTAGATACATGCCACATTTTCATCAGTTGAACTGATTCAAATATTCAAATTAGGGGGTCAAGGAGGATAATGCAGTCCATCTGGGTACACTTCATGATGATTGCTTTGACCCAAATGAGGTAATGCTTGGAAAAAAAAAAAGTATTTTTTTTCTCATTTCACTCTTAAAACTTGAGTATCACTTTGAAATATCAAAAATAACAAGATGAATACAACGAAAAGCGCCAATACTAAGGTTTGAAAAACAATCTAGTATTATTTTACATGATGATTGATTAAACAAATGATAGAGACTGTACATTGGTAATCTAGATGAGAGCATCAATGAGTAAGTTGAATCGTTTTGCGTTGTTTATGAAAGCAACTTACATATTAGGTATGCTATTATACAACTTTTCAAACCATTTGGTAAAATTACATTTATTGAAGTTATGGTGCATTGGACTGGTGAGAAGAAAGGACGGTCAAGAGGCTTTTGTTTCTTGGAATATGAAACGAAAGAGGTATTTATTGCTATAAATCCTTATCTGAGTGCCTATTCATTGATAAAGTCTCTCTACAAATGAAGCAAGCATTGGAAGCCATCAGCAACTTGCACGGAAAAACGATTAAAGGTAAATCTTTGGTGGTATCATTTGCTCATATGGTAAATATTCACACATTTGTGTTGAATTATGCGTGCTAAAAACTAAATATAGACACCTGAGCAAGATGAAGCGAAAAAACGAGGTCAAGCATCACATCACAAACCTACTACGCTATCACTATTGAAAGGCCAAAGGCTGAAAAACGCAAGGTAAGATATCTTTGCTTGATATCGGTTCTAAATGTCGTAAATTAACCATTACATGTCAAGCACGGATGCAAAGATTCGAGCCATTGAAAAAAAATTGGACTTACTGAAACGATCTACGCTATCGCCATCGGCCTCGCCACCACCAGCATCACAAACAACAACAAAGGCGCCCAGCAATGCGTCTTCAAAGAGTACGTCTAAAATTCAAAATCGGTATCATCCTTATTAAAACGTGGAGATGCATCGTCTATTTTTTTTCCAACGCACTCTAGTCTTGAATAAATTACCTTCTTGTACTCCTCAAACATCGATTCACATGAATAGCCTGTGTAGCCCCAATATTCCGGATGTTTCGTTTTATTTAGAATGAGTTGCAGGATGGGGTACCTTTCGCTAAATAAGCTATTGCTGCCAATGATGGAGCCCTTAAAAGAAATACGAGAAAACTTGATATACAATGTAGCTGCATTCAATATTGTCTTGATGTATTACCATGAGCTACTACCCAGACGTGTTTGTAGGCTTTCAATTCTTTTAGATGACATACTGTTGGCCCTGGATTATACAATTTCCAGACCTCTGTAGACCACAGAGAGCCGGGTGTTTGGCAGTAGCTAGAACTACATTTACAAGCTTCCAATGGCGGTGCCCATCATTTTACAGAAAATATATGCCTTCGTTTTTGGCCTTATCAATGATCAAAGTTCATCGCACACAGAATGCACGCACAGAGTAGATTCATGCATTTGAAATTTTTTATATCTGTGCTTCTCTACGTAAATTAAGCTTCATCCCTTCTCACCTATAATGTTAGAAGGACTCCAGTTTAAGCAACATTCGAATTTTAGCTATTGACATGCATTGTACTTGTGCCGAAACAAGACCAAAGAATAGCAAATGCATACGAAACTGTATATAGTATGTTACCTTATCGCGCATTTCAAACATTTATCAAGTTTTCAGCCACCTCATCCTGGCAACATTTTAATATTTCTAAATTTAATGAAAATTCCAATTTCAACCTTTCATCTCATAGATTACTGCCATTCTATTTTTGACCCTCAGGAGTGTCGAACATTTATAGAGCTCGACAGTAGAGCAGAGCTCAATCTGGTGATCCATAACCTTCATTGATGGTGCGGCAACAAAGGCAGATGCTACTACGGCGTCGTCATTTCGGATCAAAATGGCAAAAATAGTCTTTGAAAAAGGAGTAAAAAAAAAAAAAAAAAAAAAAAGATCTCTTACAATAGAAAGTTGGTCAATGAGAAATCAAAATCCATTATGAATATGAATAGTACATGTGGAGCTTGTAGAATCAAAGAATCTGTAATACTACGTATAGCATGGTCGTTATCTAGTTAGACCCGCGATTACATTTAATTGCAGATAACAATGCACAGACCATGACGATACAGATTTTGCTGATATCTCTCATTAGATGAAAGGGAGAGAAAGACAAAGAAAAGCTGTCAAAGTAGCAACCTTCACTTATCATATTTGAAGAGCTGAAGAAAGGGTAACTCTGGCCACACTCGCCCAAAGTTCATTTGATTCATCAGATGTCCCTTTTTTTTTCTTGTGTTCCACGTTGGATTGGCCAAATAGACTGGAGCACCCGCTTTTTTTTGGGAGGTTTACACAAACATGCTTTCCAGGAATTTGTATAAATACATGACCCTTTTCAGCTCTTTTTTCATTCTCTATCATCTTTTTTTTTTCCTGGCCATCTTTTTCAAATAATGACAGATACTGCATCGCCCTTTAAGCTAAAGAACCCAACAGAATACCACTTGCTAGCCACACAGCAACAGGCACAGCAATCCAGTAACAATGGCTTATTCAATGTCATGGACGATCAGCATCTCGATTTCTCTGATTGCTATACCCAGCAGTTCTTATCGCCATCCTCCAACTCGCCCGCTTTACAAGATTTCGATGATGTGGATTCCCTGTCCGCTGGATTACCATCATCTACCATGGGTAATTTGATGATTGTCCCTGATCAACATCATAGTCAACAACAACAACATCAGCAACAACAAATACTTTTTTTCCCATCACAATTCAACCAGCCTGATAACACAGAAGAAGAATCTCCATCCGACTATTCGTCTTCCTTGGACATATTCTCCAATAATTCGCAGCCATCTTCGTATCTCTACAACCATCAAAGACACAACAGCATCAGCAATGACATGTTTGTGGGTTCGCCTATCATCTATAACACAAACAGACTCTCTTCCTCGTTCGAGCAACAGCATCAACCATTCTCAGCTCCTGCTCATATGGGATTCGAATTCATGGGTCACATGGGCGGATTAGCAGCTTTTCACCACCAACCTGTAGATGGTCATAGTTTAGCTGCGACAGGCTCACGCAGCTTGGAGGAATACGAATCTATTCAAATCAAGTAAGATAGAGATTTATGCAATCTGTAGTAACAGGGTTACTGAACTATATCTAATAGTCAGCAGCTCATATCTGAAAAGAAACGACGCAGAAGAGAATCACATAATGCTGGTATGCGTGTGTCATTTCAGACAACACATCTTTATCAAACTAACATGCATTTGAACATTTTAGTCGAACGTCGTAGAAGAGAAAATATCAATGAGCGAATTCAAGAATTAGGAACCATGTTACCTGAAACCATGCTCGAGGAGCTTGCTAGCGTGAATATGAATGGTAACAATAACAATAAGCCTAATAAAGGTGCCATCTTGCGAAAATCAGTCGATCACATTCGAATTTTACAACAAGAAGTAACCAATCATCGACAACGTATATATGAATTGGAAACACAACTAGCAAGCCTTTCTGCGAAATAATTATATATCAACTATTTATCTATTCCATATGCATATCCCCTATATTCATCTCTTTTTCCTTTCCATCTGTTATGTACATTTTCTCGCTTATTTTGACAATACTTTTCCCTATTTATTTATATGACTATTATTACTACTGCCCCTTCTTCTCAAGAAAGAAATAACTATCCAAATATCCTGCTCTTGTATGTAATGTATGTATGCAAATGCGTGTCATCCTCAATATGGTAAAATTACTCTATGCTGCCATTGCTATTGCATGATGTGGTATAGGAGGACACGGACATGTAATCCTATTCTACAACTCGATTCTTACTCTGGGCTCATGATGTGCCAGTGCATTTACAGTGTATGTCTATTCCATGCTGTATGATGTCAACGGTCTTGTGTTCGCATTATTGTACAAGCAACTCCAAATGTTGCTTCCATGCATGTACCACAAAAATTTGATCACTAATTTGAATTACTGTCTGTGGCATTTGAGAAAAAAACCTGCGTTTCACCTGTTTCTAAACTAACCATCGCATTGCTGATTCTCCGTTTCTCAAAGGAAACTAGCAAACAATCTATATCTTGGGCCTTTGCGTCGACTGCATCGAGACTCTTGATCCGCCTATAAGCTGAGGTAGCAGCAAGAGGAAGATGATATATTGTACCAAGAACCAAGTGATACTATGCCATGCTGCGCTATTCTAAATCACAAAAATGGGATTCTTCCATTTAATCTGCACGGATCAACACAATCATACAATAGATATCAAAAGAAAGCATCACATTGCCATGTCTGCTGCTCTGTCACTTATTTTATTACGCTACAATGACATGCTGAATACGTTATGCTGTTACCACAACATACCACTTACATTTAAGGCAAATATTTCGATCAAATGAGTTTCTCAAGTGCACAAATGCCCGTGTTTGTGAAACACAATATGAATTTATCTTGAATCCAACATAAAAGACCATGTGGACCCGACTAATCAACGCAAAACCAAGGTGATTTGTTTAAAAACAATGCTTATTTACTATTAAAGACTATAGAATTTATTTAAATGCATAGTTATTCGAGATATGTAAGAGAATGGATGGCTTTTTTTTTGTAATGAAAAAAAAAAGCGATAAAAAACCAATACACGATGGATACTGTATAATATATGAGAGATACCTTTTTGCTTTCTTAACGGAATAAGTTGGTCAAATCGGCAGGGTGGAGAATAGGTTCTTGCATATACGACTCTATATCAGGGGGACACTCCATTTTTGCTTTACCAAGCACCACTTTCTTTTGTTTGACGGTAAATCCATCACAGGTAATGGCAGCGCGAACCATTCGAGGCAACAGTTCATCGTCGAATGAGTGGTATGGGCGGTCCATATGATTATAAAGTGCTTCTGTAATACAATGTGAGAGTGAGCTCATTATCATGTGGTTGTAAATCACTGTCAATTACCTGTTGCTAGCTTATAACATTCATAAATGATATCTCGTTGAGCTGTTGTAACGGCGCGAGGTTGTTTCCAGGGAATGTTCATGATGATGGTGATCAAGAACTCGAATGGTCTTTCAGCACATTTACGGTTGTAAAAAGTCTATAATAAATGGATATGATATTCAGCATATTTGCAGTCTAAATGTCATTATACTCACCTTGAAGAATTTACAAATGTCCAATAAGCGTTGTAAATCTCGTTGGCCAATGTAAAATTGTGATTTCTGAGTAGCTGAAGAGTCTCGAGAATCAGTGTGAGGACATGCCATGCCATCTGTGAATTCACCCTTCCATTGCGAGAAGAGATCGTTGCAGAGCTCATCGTACGAACTGCGAGTAACAGTGATATGGCGGCCCTGAGCTTGGGGAATTTTGATGTTACCAATAATAAAGTCGATTTGAATAGGCGAGGAAGTATTCATCTCTAATTCCACATAGGCAGTATTTAGGGTCTTCCCAGTTTTGATATCCATGAAAACCTAGACACAAGAGGGTTTGTTCACAGCGTAATTTTCAGTCATCATACATAGCCTACATGAACGCATTGAGGGAGCTTGGTAGCATCTGGGAGTTTGAGGGTGTTGTAGCGAGACAGTGTGTCGTAAATATCAGATGAACTCACATTCCATGATATCTGTTTTGTAGATGAGTTAGTAGGAAAAAGAGAACTACATGCACCAGAGCACACACTACATTTTTGATCTTGAGTACTATGTAAGGTCGAATAACTGACATATTCTGGTCATTACTGACGCCAGACGAGATAAAAGCCAACGAGTCAGTGATGTATCTTGATTTACGAATAGGAGAATCTACAGGAGCGGTTTGTGATTGACTTGCTGGTATAGCAGAAGCTTCTGCCATATCAATATCCATTTCTTCCTTCACAAGTGGGATATTTGAACCAGTACGCTCTGTTTGCATCGTAGAGATTCTTGATTCAGTTGCTTTGGCAGGGATAATAGTAGTACTGGATGTATGGCGAGTCACTTGCTGAGAGTCTTTGGCTGCTATCTGAGACCAGGTTCGAGGAGGAGCAGGCGTGGGCTTGCATGTATCAACGGCCTTCATACCCAGTTCATTGTGCTTGTGCAACATGAGGCTACTGTCAAAGAGGTTCTGCTGGTTTGAGTCACGAAGCTGCAATACATTGATATTAGTAGGCCATGGCGAAAAAGACTGAGATTGTTGGACGGATTCAGGTGCACGTTGATTGAAAGCACTGAAACCAATATGAGAGACAGCACTGAGAGGACGCAAGACGATGCTACTTGAAGATCTCAAATCATCAGGTGTGAAACGCTTAGCAGGGGATGGACTGGCCAGTTGCAAAGTGCTGACAGAGCTAGGCACATGCGTTGATTGCAAGAAAGGAGGCATTGGTAAACCCGGAGGGCCTCTTGGGTTCAGATGAGCTCCAACTGTGGCACACATCTTTAGCAACTAATTTAAAACTATATCCTAGTGAACAACTTACCACCTGGTTGTACTAGTAATTCTTGATTCAATTGATTGTCATTGAACACCGTAAAACTAGAACTTGGACTATTGAGGCGATGTCTTTGAACATCATTGCACCATGAAGAGACTCTGTCATCTCGCTGGCAAGCGCCCCTAGCTGTGGCCTGTGTTAGACGCTTTTGTGTACGGGTGATTGCATGCACTACTTACTGTTGAGTCGCTCGATACCAACAGAACTCTTCTCATTGATATTGTAACTTCTCTTGCTAGGAATGTCTGGATCAGGGTCTTTTTGAGAGGATCGCCAAGAAGAAGCCCTATCAGCTCTTGAGTCCAGCTGGTAATACTGGTATTGTTGTTGCTGCTGCTGCTGCTGCTGCTGCTGATGGTGGCTTCTTGAACGGCGGTTGTTGGTATAGAAATCTATTGCAAAAGACTGTTAGATAATGATAGCACAAAACATGGCATGAGCATGATGTAGGCACCTTGGTTCTCCATAAGGCAAGGATGTCTGGCTTGGTGTATGTATAAAGAAAAAAAAAAGGCAGGGATAAAAATGAAAGAGAGAGAGAGAGAGAGAGAGAGAAAAAGAAATGCCAAGTGACAACATTAAATATCAAGTTTGCATGTTTGCTCAAGTCATGGCAATTAGCTACTGTAAACACAGCAACTCATCTTGATCTACACTCATGTGACGTTTTCGAACTCTGTTTCCAGCCATCATTCATCTCTATCTTGACTGATAAAGACGCTTGCAAAAGTACTTGAACGAGATGGCGTTCATGTGTATTATTCTACCGTGATTTTGTTATATCAAACTTATAGTAAGTTGAATCAGGAGCAGTTGCTGGTGCTGTTTGCATGAATGGGAATTGAGCAATCAAATATCTTTTGTCAATTAGATGCGTAAACAACGCGAGATGAAACTTACGCCCATACCGCGTTTTGACATCAATTTATGACAAAGTTAGTGTCAAAGGTATCCAGGCAGCGCATTGCATCTTTGAACACATGTGCATAATAAGTTGTTAACTCGTAAGGTAGTGTTAAGCCCATCCACCAAGAACATAACGCATTTAATTCAACATTTGGTAACGTCGACCTATAAGAGGGTGTTAATATGACAAGGCGAAGATGCAAAACCATAGTATTCAAGCAGCAAACGCGGGTTTTCATTTCCATTGTTAACACTCTTACCAACAACATAACGTATCGAAATTTGCATGAATTAGCTTTACCAAAACCAAATATGCCTCCTATTCGAATTAAACATTGCACAGGCTGCTGAACTGCCCTTCCAGAAGATTTCAGCAGCCAAAAATGTGATTTATACCGTGTAAATAAACTCCAAAAGCAAAATATAACCAAATTTGACAACTTTCAAGCCTTCATATCTTGACATGTAGATCTTCCTGAGCCACCAGATTGACGCCAAACAATTGTCCAATCTTGAAAAGAAAAAATAAGCTGCTGTTTCGCTGCTGGCTGACCCAAATGCCTTTCTGATGATGACAATGATAATTGCGATGCTGATTAAATGAAGACAATGGAGTTGGGAGGACAATTAATTAACCCCAATACTTTTTTTTTGGGATATTTGCCTCATAAAGATGTCTTGCAATGGCAATATCTTAAAAAAAAAGTCGCTATAGATCTTACACAAGTCCTGTATTTGCGCATGATCAGTTTTATGTCGCCATATTAAGAGCATCAGCGGCAGCTAATGGTATGACAATTCTACTACTACCAGAAAATGGAGATTGTGGTGTAAAAATGCTACATAAAACTTGAATTTTCTTCCACATCGTCTCAATAATAGACTTCGTTTGATAACAATGTAAGCAAAAAGGGTGCTAAGAGAGATACTTCCTCCCCTCCTCCACCTCCTTCTGGCTCTAATATAACCTTTCTTTTACTAATAATGGATTGTTTAAAATCTACTTGATATACCAAAATTTTATCATATCTGATGTAAAATGTTTTCAGTGAGGGCCCGCAGGGCGGCGCCAACATCGAGCGTAGCAAGATAGATCGGCTAGTCACTGTATACCTATCAGTCCAACACCCTTGATCTGGATAATGGTTACGGCTCGATATGAGCCTTTATCATAATCATGCAGAAATGTTTACATCTGACAAATGGGACATTCAGGGGTAAACCCCAGTTCGCAGACAGAATGGATAGATCTGGTAAAAGGTACAGAAAAACCAGACATCTGGGAAGATGATGGGGAATATGCTAACCCATAATGTGATATGAAATACGATGACTAAATACAAAAAGCACTGAGTAGTGTGCAAGGTTCTCTTATCAGCATTTGAGTGATGGGAAAAAAGGGGTAAGGCAAGCCACCCAATGAATTGTGATGACAGTGAGATATCTGCTTCCCAGCCATCTTCATATGAATTGTATACAAACCCAATTGAACAACCGGAATTTACCCCGCAATTTTGAAGGTCGTGCCTCTGAAACCCAAATAGAGACCTCTTAAATAACTTGCTTTTTCCATTTTCACCCTTTTTCTTTCATCTTTCTCTAATAATACTATTTTATACAATGGCTACTGCTGAACAAATTGAACCCGTTGCTGTCGAGATCAAGAGCGACACCATCTCCTCTGTCAAGTCCTTCCTTTCTGGCGGTTTCGGTGGTATGGCATCTGTGCTGGTTGGGTATGTATTCATCAATATTTCGGCCGAGAGCAGTAGATGTTTAACACGAGCACACACTAGTCAACCCTTTGATTTAGTCAAGGTCCGTCTCCAGACCAGCGAAGGTGTCTACAAGAGCACTGCTGATTGCTTCAAGCAAATTGTAAAGAAGGATGGTATTTTCGGTTTATATCGTGGTATGGCTACCCCCTTGGCCAGTATCACTCCCATCTTTGCAGTCAGTTTCTGGGTAAGTCTATTCATTTGATTTAGCAGACAGAGAAAGAGAGAGGACATAGGGTATTAATACGTCAATGCTAGTCTTATGATCTCGGTAAGAAGATTGTGTATGGATTGAGAACCGATAAAAGCAATACCAACAAGCAGCTCAGTTTGGCTGAGATCACCTTTGCTGGTGCCTTCTCTGCTGTTCCTACCACTTTGTTTATGGCACCATCTGAGCGTGTCAAGGTGTTGATGCAAATTCAAGGCCAAGGTGGTGAGCAAAAATATAAGGGTCCTTTAGATGTTGTTCGTCAATTGTACAAGGAAGGTGGTGTTCGTTCCATCTGGAGAGGTACTGGTGCTACCTTGTTGCGTGATTCTCCCGGTTCTGCTGCTTACTTTGTTGCTTACGAATTGATCAAGAAGGGTCTCACTCCTGAAGGCACTCGCCCTGAAGATTTGAGCTTTGGTGCTGTCTTGTTTGCTGGAGGTAAGTTCTTTTTTTTTCTATGCTCATTATAGACTAAAATAGACTAATTCACAAATATCCTGTCAGGTATGGCTGGTGTTGCTATGTGGACCATTGCTATTCCTCCCGATGTCCTCAAGTCTCGCTTGCAATCTGCTCCTGCCGGCACTTACAGTGGTTTGGGTGATTGTCTCAAGAAGACTCTCAAGGCTGATGGTCCTGCTGCTCTCTTCAAGGGCCTTGGTCCTGCCATGTTGAGAGCTTTCCCTGCTAATGCTGCTACTTTCTTGGGTGTTGAGTACTCTATGAGGGCCATGAACATGGCTTTCTAAAGAAGGTGATAGGTTGTACATGTAGATATAAACTTGTTTTTGGAAACATTTAAGTGTAATTTTAATAAAAATAAAGGAATTTATCATATTTAAGAGTTCAGTCAGGAAAGTCGCACGAGCGATGTAATGATTTGCTTGCTAAAAATCACAGCTCCCCTTCAATTATTGTTGCAATATCAACAAATGGCCTACCGTGTAACCAATTCAGACACGCAATTCTGCTGACACAAATCTATCCTCGATTTTTAAAGTTTCAAACAGTATATTTTTTGCTTAAATTTAGCTGCTAAATTCACTATTCCATCTTCTTTCTTCTTCTTTATTCATCCTCTCTGAATAACTGCAGAAATGTCCTTTCTCAAAAACGCTACTAGAGTCACCCCTCGCTTCTCATTAGCTGCCGTAAGTATACACATAGCCAGGATTGCTCGAGAAAAATGTGCTTAATTCAGAAACTAGAAGAATGCAGTTGCTCGTCGTGCTATGGCATCTGCTGCCAGACCTGCACCCAAGACACCTGTCGACCCCAAGGCTGCTGGCCCCATGTTGAAGTATCAAGCCAATTTGCCCAAGTTGCCTGTGCCTGCTTTAAGCGGTACCTTGCAAAAGTACCTCCAATCTGTGCGCCCTCTCTTGGATGATGCCGAATACAAAAAGACTGAGCAAGCCGCCAAGGAATTCGAAGCACCTGGTGGTTTTGGTCAAAAGCTACAGGAGCGTTTAGTAGCTCGTTTCAATGATCCCAGCGTCGTCAACTGGATGGAAGATTGGTGGTTGGACCAAGCTTATATGGGTTACCGTGATCCCGTTGTGATCTATGTCAGCTACTTCTTTTTGTACAAAGACGACAAGTTGCGCAAATCTCCTGCTCAACGTGCTGCTGCCATCACCACTGCTGCTCTCGAGTTCAAGAAGCAAGTTGTTGAGTAAGTACAAGCGATCCAATGGGGGGGGGGTGTGTGTATTAAACAGCGCAACTGACACTACATAGCAAAACTCTGTCTGTTGAAATGGCCAAGGGAGAGCCTATGTGTATGGATTCCTACAAGTACATGTTCAACAACTGCCGTATGCCCAAGAAGCCATCTGATTATGAGGCCATTTTCGACCCTGTCAAGAATAACCACGTGGTAGTCCTTCGCAAGAACAAATTCTACGTTGTTGACACCTTCCATAACGGCAAGCAATTATCCACCAACGAGCTCCAACACCAATTCCAAAGAATCATCGATCAAGCAGGATCTTCTAAAGGTCTTCCCATTGGTGTCTTGACTTCAGATAACCGTGATAGATGGACAGAGGTAAGTTTCAATTGGCTCGAACCAGAAAATGTGGGGTTATTCGGACATTGGATACCCCTTTCATGGGAAACAAATTTAAGGTTCTTACACCCATCTAGTACAGAGAACGTTTGGTGGCTGCTAATCCTGATAACGCCCGCTATTTAGAAAAGGTAGAATCATCCGATTTTGTCATTTGTCTCGATGATCAAAAGCCTGTGACAAGAGATGAGGGCTCTCGTGCATGCTGGCATGGTGATGGCCGCAACCGTTTCTTTGATAAACCTTTGCAATTCATTGTCTATGAGAATGGTAAGGCTGGTTTCATGGGAGAGGTAAGTAGAAGGTATGCTCTGTGTAGATTGCGAGTAGATGGCTGATAACATATCTGTAGCACTCTTGTATGGATGGCACTGCTACCTGCCGTTTGAATGAGTACGTTTGTGATGGGTAAGCATAAATTACATAAACATGAATCTCAGCCGAATTTCTCACAGTTTGGGATTTTGTATCATGTTGCAGTTTAAACAGAGATAAGATCAACCATGGTGATGTCGAGGTTCGTTCTGATCTTCCTAATCCTGAGGAGATCCAGTTCCACGTGAACGACACTATCATCAAGGATATTCAAACTGCCGAATCCAACTTTGACCAACTCATCGCCAAGCATGACCTTACTGTCTTGTCATACCAATCCTACGGTAAGAACTTGATCAAGAAGTTCAAGTGTTCCCCTGATGGCTTCACTCAAATGGTCATTCAATTGGCCTACTACAAGATGTTTGGCATATCCCGCCCTACTTATGAATCTGCTCAAACTCGTAAATTCCAACGTGGTCGCACTGAGACTGCTCGTACTGTCACCACTGAATCTGTTGCGTTCGTAAAGGCTATGGAGGATCCTCATCTCGATAACCAATCAAAGATTGCTGCTTTCCGTGCTGCTCTCAAGACTCAAGGTGCTTACATGGCTGATGCCGTTAATGGTCATGGCGTTGATCGTCATTTCTTTGGCTTGAAGAACTGTATCCAGCCTGGTGAAGAGAAGCCTGAACTCTTTACTCAACCTATCAATGCCTACTCTTCTCACTGGTACCTTTCCACATCCCAATTGTCCTCTGAGCACTTTGATGGTTACGGTTGGGGTCAAGTTGTCAACGATGGCTTTGGCTGTGCCTACATGATCAAGGGGAATGCTCTCCAATTCAACGTTGCCAGTGTCAAAGATCTTGAAGTGCACGGCACCAAGTACGTTAACGGTACTCATCACTTCAAGCAATGTCTTGAGGATGCTGCTAATGATTTGAGAGATTTGTTAAACACTGAAATCGAGTCCGAAGCCAAATTGTAGATTGCTTTACAGCATTTGATAGATATTTATATGAATAAAGAAAACATTATAAGAACATTCAACCACTGTCATTGTTGAGTTCCACTAATCGACTCGATCCATCGAGCTTCTCCGACCGGAAATGTTGCGGAGGGGTCATGTCCACAGACACACGCACTCCAGAAGAATCTCCTAAAATAGGGATCCAGATGTGCCAGATGTGTAGATTCCTTCTTCATTGATATTATTAAAGTGAGTATCCATATACTTGAGCATCATGCGATGAACAGACACAACATGGATGATGAAGGATGGATTACTGATGGATGGATGATTATGTTATTGTAGTATGGCCGACTCAGCTTCTGCCGGTGCTTCTCGTGGTATGTTTGTTATTCAGCAAAATAAAAAAATCTGACAGGATTCGAAATACTCACTCATGGTTCAATCATTAGGTCGTGGATTTGGTCGCGGACGTGGTCAACGTAAGTATACGACACAGCCATATCAAAGCAATTAGATACTTTGATCATCTATGTCTATGAATTGGGATATTGATATGTGGATTTAGGTGGTGCCCGTCGTGCTAGACGTGGTGAGGAAAAGAACGAATGGGTTCCCGTTACCAAGCTTGGTCGTCTTGTTAAGGCTAACAAGATCAAGTCTATCGAGGAAATCTATCTCTTCTCTCTCCCTATCAAGGAGTATCAAATTGTTGATTACTTCCTTCCCAAGCTCACTGATCAAGTCATGAAGATCATGCCTGTTCAAAAGCAAACCACTGCCGGTCAACGTACTCGTTTCAAGGCTTTCGTTGTCATTGGTGACGAAAATGGTCATGTTGGTTTGGGTGTCAAGTGTGCTAAGGAAGTTGCTACTGCCATCCGTGGTGGTATCATCCTTGCCAAGTTGGCCATCATTCCCGTTCGTCGTGGTTACTGGGGTTCCAACCTTGGTGAGCCTCACACCGTCCCCTGTAAGGTCACTGGTCGTTGTGGTTCCGTCATGGCTCGTTTGGTCCCTGCTCCCCGTGGTACTGGTATCGTTGCCTCTCCCACTGCCAAGCGTGTCCTTCAATTGGCTGGTGTCACCGATTGTTATACTACCTCTCGTGGTTCTACCCGTACTCTCGGTAACTTTGTCAAGGCTACTTTCGCTGCCATTGGTAACACTTACGGCTTCTTGACTCCCGATCTCTGGGAAGAGTCCGAATTCGTTAAGGGTCCTTATCAAGAGTTCTCTGACTTCCTTGCCCAAAAGCAAAGAAAGTAAATTTTTACCAATTCTGTTAGTCGAAATGATTAGAAATTGGTAACTATATGAATAAATTTACTCTTTTTTAATAATACACAAAAACTGCAGAGGTTATTATGTATTGCGTCTTAGGCGAGGGAGGAATGGGGATAGTAGTAGTGTATAATGTTGTATCTGGCAGTAACGGATGGCACAGATCGATCAATTTGGATATGGAATGATCGCCAAATGTCAATGTTTGCATATTATATGTGAGCTTAACGATCGCATGACGATGATCGATCAGGAAGTGCAAAATGCATAATACCTTGTGAACATATTTTTAGCGAGCGAGGATTTTGCTATTATCAAAAGCGCGCTAGATGACTTCTCTCCATGACCAGACTTGATCTATCGTCTTGACAATGAACTCTTGGGTTGATGAACAATACTACATTTAGAAAGCTACACAAGCACTTTGTAACAAACTTTGAGAGCAAAATATGCATGTGCGCTAAATTGTCTCTATGTGAGAGTTTGGTGCGATGCTATAACGCGATATAGTTATTCTAGCTCTTTCTTTGTGTTGACAGAAGGCTCCTAAAATATGGTCAATCCTTGTAATTCATGACAAAGTTAGGCACTATATACCTTACACATGAAACTGAGCCATTTGGCATCAAGCTTCGCATTAGAGTAAGCAACTTTCAACCATTGAATACATCAGTTATGGAAGTATGCAACAAAGGCAGAAGCAAACCCTAAAGCTAAGCTGTAACACGTTTTCGATTCGCAAATTCCTTTTTATCAGCTTTTGAAAGCAGCATTCACCCTCCATGATGGTACCTGTTGCCAGCCAAAACATTTCAACGTCCGCTTATGTTATTTCTGTCTAGAAATGGAAATTTCTGATTCACTTTCGACTTCGTTGAACTCTTTTTCCATATTCGACTATATAACCGAACCAACTATTCTGTGCACCTTTGAGTTTTCTTGGAATGCTTTTCAAGGTGCATCCAATGGTACCAAGTAAGATAGATGTTTTGAATAAACTTACCGAATAATGTACGAAACTATGAAAAGAGGTTTCTGGCCAAAATGTCAGAAATTTATATATCAACACTCCACAAAGATGATTTCAGAGGTTGCTTTGGATCGATAGAAACATTTTAATTCAAGATATACCATAGTAAAAGTCTTCATTTTCAAGGTCAAAAACGCGATCGTTTGATTTTCGATGAAAGCCATGAGAGGTACCTCATGCTTTTTGGCCATGTTTTTTGGTCCCCAAAAAGTTGAGCAAAGGTGTCAGAAAGTAATTCTTAGATGAGAGAAACTGTTTGGTGCTATTCTGACAATCTAAGACGGCTTTGAACGCGAGAAAACACGGCTTTATTGCATTCAAATTTCGCTGTGTTTCACACACTTTTAAGTAGTAAAAAGCAATGCAAGTATGCCATCTGCCAGTACATAAATTGCTCCAATTGACACAGACGTGGAGAGTTGTAGAAGAGTCAGATTTACAGTAATAGGTCGTTAACCTCACACGATATTAGGGTGTTGACAGCAAAAGTCAAAATTACATAATGCATGAAACCAGGAATGTTTTTTAAACATGGAAGTGAAGACTGGGGCGCTGTATCTTTTATCTTTAAACAGGACAATATAATACAATTTCTATTGAAACGCGTTTTCCTTTGCTTGGCCCTTAAAGCAACATCTGTTGTATATGAGCTTTTTCAACTAGCTTATCTTCGGGTCATTCTCATTGCGTTTTTGCAAGAACAAAAGTTTGATTCTTGGTGGAAATATACGAAACGTATATGTAATAATTTACTCGAAATCCTTAAACTGGATAAAAAAGCAGATGCTAGTGGGACATCTTCAAACAAAAACCTAATCTAGCTTACATAAATTCAACATGATCATTTAAGCGGCCTACTTGCTATTACCCGAGCGACACTGAGGCACCTGTAATTAGTATTGTCTTCAAATACATCATAAATCAAACTGGGTTGGTGATGGATACGATCTTTGAAGTTGCCATCACATTCCCCCCTAAGTATCTGTATGGCATTTGCTTATTCACTAAGCTTCTGCTCGTAAAAGCTATTCCTCTGCCAGTAATCACGTAAACACTGTATAAAGCGGGAAGCTTATGTAATATCTAATAAAGTTTGGTTGAACATTTCGATATACCATTCCTTTATATGCTCATTATTTGACGCCTTTTGTAAGCGATCAATTGCTGCAACTAGAATGTTGAAAGAGGATTTTTATTACTATGTGATTGGAGTGTACTGTATTACAACCATTCTTAGAAGAACGAGATTTACAGGCATAATGTATATATTTGCAGTGAGAGAACACGCATATCAACGCAGCAATTCGAATGATTCAGTCCAAAACACTCAAATACTTTTCAGCCGGCTTTTACATGACAAAGCTGCCAATATTCTTTTTGTACAGTACACAATCGTGTAATCACCATTGCTGCACTACCTGCAAGTGTAACGCTACTGAATTTTACATACGAGCGCTAAAGATATTACGCCATCTAGCAAAGAAACGATGATTGGGGATATATAAAATTAAGCACGCAAACATACCCTTGATGAGTTCATTTGAAATACCGTTCTGATTGTAGTAATGCAGAAAGTCGTAAGATGGCTTCACTACAAATAATCTGCATACAATTGGATCTTTTCTTTCAAATATAGAACCTGTATGCACATGTTTTATCCATTTTTTTTCTATCTATTAGTGTAAAATTCACTCACACAATGGTTGTCGATATTGTCTGACCTTTGCTTTCATGATTTCTGAAAGTATGTTTAGAGTACTTAAAACCGGATATAACTTTTTGGCTAATAATTCTAAAATAATTTGCTTTGTTCAGCAAATTTCCCGCCTATGTCCCTGTGCAAAATGATGCCATAGCATTCACAAATAAACAAGAGCATTCCCCGCATAGGTATGATAAGAGCCTTTAATATCTTATCATATCGCTACGTACACAGCGGGGTAAGTCAGGTAACATCCTTTCTAATGTACCTATTATTGACATGTTACACATTCAAATCTAGATACCATAGATAACTATAACTTTGTTTTTACAAAAATTATAGATCAAGATAATGTACATGTAAGCTTGCTAGACTGCAACAGAAGCCTTCATAAGTGGCACTCCATCTTTCAATAGCATCTTTAATTTTATCCGGAATCAATTGTATTTTACCTTCATTTGTTGACTATTTTACGCAAGAGGCAACATGGAAATGTAAATTTGCCATTTGATTAAACACCACGGCGATTTCCGTTAGAAAATATTGCTTATTTGGTGATTGAACGGAATAGTCTGAGACATTTCATATTCATGTTTGACATTCAATGACAGGCTTTAGTTTGAGTAGTAATCTTTGGGGTCATTGGACGAAGTCGACAATGATGAAAGCAGTACGATGATGAACCTGAAAAGTGCTCTTCTTACTAGGGATCCGCCATAAAGTTGCTTTAGTATAAATAGAAGAGACACAAAATATGACATAGATCCAATAGTTTCAAACTTGACAGGCTTGAATCCAAAATGTCCCACACTAATACAGATGAAGTATCAGTTCACTCAAGTTACAGTGAGGAGAACACTGCCATTCCAACTCAATCAGAGATCCATGTAGACCCTGTAGTGGAAAAGAGATTGCTCAGAAAGCTGGATTTTCGTCTGTTGACATTTGCATTTTTTTCTTATTTTACCAGTAATCTTGTGCGTAATAACATGCGTAAGTGGATCATTTTTCATATAGACACAATTAAATTGCTAACTTTCTATAGAAAATGCTTATACCAATGGCATGGATGTCGATGTTGGTATCGATTCTGAAGCTTACAATTGGTGTGTTACTTTCTTCTTTATCGGCTACATTATCCCTCAAATTCCTACAAACATGATCGTCGCTCGCATCCAGCCCAAGTACTTTTTGCCTACTGCTGAAATCATCTGGGGTGTCATCACTTGTTGTATCTCGGTAGCCAAGACTCCTAACGCAGTATGGGGCTTGAGATTTATTCTCGGAATGGCTCAAGCTACCTTTGTCCCATCCATGGTTTTCATCATTGGTTCTTGGTATACAAACGAAGAACTTGCTACTCGTACTGCCATCTTTATGGCCGGTAACCAAATGTCTGGCGCTATCGGTGGTATCATTGCCGCTGGCATCAATACCAATCTAAACGGTGCTTCTGGTAAAGCTAGTTGGCAATGGCTTTTCATTGTCGAGGGCTTGATGTCTATCTTTGTTGGTGTCTTTGGCTACTATCTCCTTCCAAATTATCCTCACAACACGAACTGGGTACAAGGCGAGGAAAAGGATTGCGCCTATGCTCGTCTGGAACGTCAAGGCAAGCAAATCAAGTCTCAAAAATACACTTGGAACACCTTTAGAAACGTCTTGGCTACTCCCTATGCATATCTTTTGACGTTTGATTTCATCTGTATCAATCTTGGTAACCAGCTTCCTCTAAATTTCTCTATTATTGTGAGAGATATGGGCTATGGCTCTGCTTATTCCAATTATCTGGTCTCGCCCATTTTTGGCTTTGCTGCATTCACTGTTGTGCTCATTGGCTATCTCTCTGACAAGTACAGTGAGCGTGCTTGGATCATTATCATTGTACAGCTGTGGGTCTCTGTTTGGTATATCGTCTTGTTTGCTGTGAATCATGGTCAAACGCCGTTCTGGTTGCTCATGTTGAGTTCCTTTGCCATTGTCAACAATATCTCCATGTTTCCCATTGTATTTTCATTCATCAATGAAATCTTTGCTCTGGATGCAAATACCCGTGCTTTGGCCATTGCCTGTATCAATTGTATTGGTAATCTCGTACCAAATTTCATCAGTGTTGGCATTTGGAAAGTCAGCGACTCTCCTAATTTTTACCTTGGAAAAGTGGTTACATTTGCCCTCTCTCTCTGCTCTGTCTTTGTTACCATCTTTTGTTGGTGGTGCCTTAAACACAGCATCAACCTTCCTCGTGAAAGAAAACCAGCTCAACCGGAATTCTCTGCTGAGGAAGGCTTTGAGGACGATGAAAAGAAGGAATAATTGCATTTACTTTTATTTCACTCCTCCGTGTACTATATATATATATATATATCATATCTTAGCATTTCATTCAACATCTCTTTTCATTCTTTGTATATTTATGTGTTGTTCAATAAAGGCTTATTTGTTTTTTCATTTCACTTATCGCCATATGATAGAATCACTGACTGCTGCTGAATACCTGCTAGAAACGAGACACGGATCAGATATTAAGGCAATGGAAATCTAGTTTTTTCAAATTCATTTACTATACAGATAAACTCAATCTATTTGACATTGTAATGTAGATCCCAAAAACGTGTTGACATGTTAAACATTTGTAGAGATTTTTTATGTATAAAAGAGATTTAGTTGTACAAAATGATGCTAAAAAGGAATATAGTATTATTGTTATTGTTGCAGGAAAAATAGGAAAGTTGTGTATATTTTGTCAATGAGTGGGGGGAATAGATGTTAGATTGCATATTTACAGCCATCATTTTCAAGCCTTTAGTTCTTTTTTCGCTTCTTTAGACGCTCCAGCTCCTTCTGCTCTTCGATCTGATCTTCACGTCTAGCTATGCGCTCGCTAAAAATTCGAGTTAGTAATGCCATCCAAGATGCGGCCCGACAATTAATTACCTTCGTTTTTCTTCTCTCAATACATCTCTGGCATCCGCCTCCATATCATCATCAGAGTACACAGGATCATTTGCATATCTAAAAGAGTATCGCCAAGTTAGACAATGAGCATGAATCTCCCATTTTCAAAGTAGCCATACCTGGTTCTATCGTATCTAAAGATTTTACTGATTTCGTCTGAATAACTATTTCTGCGAGGTCCTCTAGCATATCGTGGATCATCATCCTCATCATCATCCACAATGAAAGAGGCCAGCTCCTCGTCTTCCTCGTCCTCTTCCTCATCACGGTAACGTCTTCGAAGTGGTACACTTGATTTTCGAGCCGCTGGATCTAATGGTCTACCAGAGAATGGCATACGTCGCACTGCAGGTGGAGGCGGCCTTCTATCTGCGGTAGGTGCTGGGCGTTTTGCAATTGGTCTGGGAGGAGGCGATGCAGGTCTTCTTCGAGCAGGTGCTGAAACAGAAGGTGGTGGTGGGAATCTATTGCTGGATTTATTGCTGCTTCCACTCAATCTAGAATCTCGGGGCCTCTCATCTTCATCATCAGATCGAATGCCTTTTGAACGACGAATGTCTCTTTGTATTTCTGCTATCGAACGACGGTCTCGTTTCTGAGCATTGACCTTCTTCGGTGGTTCTGATACAAGCTGCCTAGCACGCTCTCTAGCTGACACACTATCTTCAAGATGTGCTGGCGATGATTTTGTGGGCTCAGGCTTTTTGATGCGATTATAGATAGTAGGGGTATTGCTATCGCTACCGGATGACCCTCTGCTCTCGTACGTTCCATATTTCTTTGGTGGGGGAGGAGTTGTTGCTTTGTCTTTACTGCCTCCTTTACTGACAGACTGCTCTTTCGCCTTCTTCATCAAATCGTCAAATGACATGTGAACCGGTTTCTACTGTCTCCATTAGTTGATACACCCTCCCCTGCTCAAGTGCTCGTACATACCTTCTTCTCAGGGAATAAGATGGCAGCATTCTTTCTACTTGCCGATGTTGATTTGATATTACTGAATGCATTGTTCGTGCGTGATTTTACTGGTTTTTCTGCCTGCATCTTTTTCTTTTCTTGTCCTCTCATCTGCTTTTTTTGATCAATCAATGATTTCTGCTTCTTGTCCTGCATTTCACGCTTCCTGACTAACTGTGCTTGAGCCTCCTCACGTTCCCGAAGAGCCCTTTCCTCTCTTCGTCGCCTCTCTTCATCTTCACGTCGTTTTTGCCTTGCACGTTCCATCAAGGAAGCATCCTGTTGCTTTGCTACTTGCGTAGCCTGTGCCATTAATTGGTCAAAGTTCAACGCAGTAGAGTCGCCCTGTGATATGCTCAATTAACGACGGCCAAATGGCATTCATTTTGTTCATACCTTTAACATTCCCATCAATTATATGTGTTTATAGGCCTATCTGGCAGAGATGTACAATGAATTAGAGTATAAAGGAGAGAAATAGAGAATGTATGCAGAAGAAAGAGAAAAAATTTATAGCTGTGGAAAAGAACAAAAAGGAAAAAAATACATTTTATTAAGCGTCACTCATTCGTCCAATGCCACCCAATCAACAAGGTAGTTACCGTGCTTGGACATGCTTGATAGACACCCAACATAATCTTGAACGTTAAATAGATGGAGCCTTGATCTCTGCCTGACAATGGACAGAGAGTATCGCTATTCTCTATTAGAGTAGCTTTACATTGCATACCACATGTGCTCCGATCTCAGGAACTTGCATGTCTTTAATGTGTGATGGGTAGCCTGAGATGGACATGTAACATCTCTGGCTGTGGATTCATTTACTCGGGTCTTTTCCAATATCATCAATACCATTCAATACATCTTGGATAGTGCAAATACCTTAGAAAAGCTGCCTAGGGCTTGGGATTATTTGCATTGGTGGATACCGATCATATCCTGTATGATGTGGCATCTGGGCAGACGTGTTTTTCGTTTTCAATATACAGTAAAGATCGAGCAATAAACACGGCTTACACAGCAAAGTTGCGACGAAATATCAACTAATGATACGAAGAGTAAAGGAAATACATATAGACCCCCTTAAAGCCATACAGTTTCATTGTGTGATTCATTGAATGGTACGTTAATCTGGGTCCAGCATCGCAATCAGGTCAAACCAAATTTCTGGACAACTTCAGGCCACAATATATGCCAAAAGTTGACATTTTTACATTTTAGATGCCAAATTCTCGTAGATAGAAGCTATTTCTAACGTCGAAAAAGGTACCAAATGAGTGCTACTGAGTAGTAGAAGTGATCAGCTACCACTCTTCATCGTTTATGGGAACTTTTTTTCGTCTCAAAACCTGACGATTTCGGCCTTATGGTAGCAAGGAAAAAATCTCAAATCAAACAAATGTCGATTGTTCGGTTGAAAAACGAAGCTTTTTATTAAGGTATACGAGCCTTTCGACACTTCGGGTGGTTTCCTGACCTACGCTCAAACGGCTCGCGCTGTCGCGGGCTTTTGGCTAATATCGCAAAATTAATGCAGCTAAAATGTTAGAAGAACCCTGATTGCTGATTGATATATAATCACTAATCATATAAGTGTCTATGCTTCAGATGGTTCTTTACCTTCGCTTCGCTTTGGTGAGAACCAACCTGCGCAGCGGCAGCTCGTGCTACCGATTGCCCTTGCGTATCTTATCAAAATACTGCTACTTTTATTTTGACCCTCCACTTACACATGATAACCCCTTATATTATCTGTGGATCTAATTCTTATGTGATGCTCTACACCCATATACAGGTAGCTACTTTATATACGGGCAAGCAGCATACTGGTATTTCCACTTTTTAGTCCTTAGTGTCCTTAATACAGCAAAATATGAGTGCATTTGAGCTGCGTTTTCTCGCGTTGAAGGCCATTTTAGATCGTCAGAATAGCACCAAGCGGTTGCTCTCATCTGGCAGTTACTTTATGATACCTTTGCTCAACTTTTTAGGTCAAAAAAAAATATGGCCAAAAATCGACCAAAAAGCATGAAGGGTACCTCATGGTTTTCATTGAAAATCAAACGATCGCATTTTTTACCTTGAAAATGAAGACTTTTACTATGGTATATCTTGAATCAAAATGTTTCTATCGATCCAAGCAACCTCTGAAATCATCTTTGTGGGACTTTGATATGCAAAATCTCGACTTTTTGGCCAGAAACCTCTTTTCATATTTTCGTAAAATTTTCAATAAGTTTATTCAAAACATCTATCTTACTTGGTACCATTGGAAGCGCCTTGAAAAGTACTTCAAGGATGTATTAGGAAGCCTTTTTTTTTTTTTTTTTTTTTTTGTAGGGGAGACGAGCTCCAGGTTTTATTTAAAGTCCTGTAAATGTCGCTATGAGTGATAGACAAGACTGTTGGTGGACCCAATGTCTGCAATGAAGGGGAATAAGATATTTTTTGAACTAAGTTGGGAAAGAAATCTACTACTAATAAGGTGCGACTCCTAGAGCCAGTACAGTCTTGCGGAAATCGTCAAAATATAGATCATGGATAAGAGTACAGAAACACCAAACGAGGACATCAGTACTACGTCAAAAAATCAAACAACTTGCGTTCACCAGGATTTGAACCGGGGATCCTCCCGTTGGCATACGGGAGTTCTACCACTTCGCCCTACCACCAGGGACAAATGTATTAGGAAGCCTAGGGTGATAACCATAGTTTATAGAGTCGAATATCGCAAAGCAGATTAAAGAAGTCGAAGAAGGGCGAAACTAGTCCAATCTTGAACAGAAAATATATACTGAGCTTCAATTGGTTTTAGCAGGCGGCACTGCTGCTGGCTGACCCAAACACCTTTCTGATGATGACAATAATGATTGCGATGCTGATTAAATGGGGATGATGGAGTTGAAAGGACAATTACTTGGCAAAAATAATCAAGTAGTATATTGAGCATCGAGGATACAAATGTGTGTATCCTCCTATTTACTCTCCTGAGCTTAACCCAATAGAACAATTCTGGCCAGTGGCAAAGAGTAAGGTTAAGCGCTATAGGTTTTGCAGGAAGATACTTTATCAAAAAGTATTACAGAAACCTGCAAAGTATAGAGAAAAGTCATTTCAAAGGCTTTGTTTCGCATTCTTACAAGTGCTGGAATAAATGTCGAAACAAGGAGCCTATGTAATGGCATCGACAATCACATCAGAAGCCAATAACACGGCGATTAAGAAAAAAGTAAGCTACAATCAGATCAGCAATAGACAATGTAAACTTTAATATATTTTTTTTTTATGTAGATCATACAGCATTGGCAAGTATTTTTAAGAGCACAAAGTGTAGGACACTTGAGAAAAGATATTGGACACTTGGGAAAGATATTGGATACTTGAAAACGATGTTGGACACTTCAACTGCACACAAATGATGGGAAAATCTGGCAATTCATGCTCATAGCATCGTGGACAGTTATGTTTTTTTTTTATACATACATGCCATGGATGAAAAGTAGCCATTTCATCGAAAAATGGTCGCTCTCATTCAAAATAACATACGCCATCTTTTCAATGAGAGCGACCTAATTGTATTCTTTTCAATTTCCCAAAGATCAATCTTCTCTGCTGATGTGAAGTGATGCGTTGCGAATACGATCAGAGATTTTTTCATTCTGCCTGACAGAAGAAGGATCGTTATTTACAACAGTCTTCAGCTTGGACCAAAACTCTTCGATCGGATTTAAAAAAAGGAGAATAAGGTGGCAAAAAGAGAAGTCTATAACCACGTTGCCCAACCCAATCTTCAATAAGTGCAGCCTTGTGAATGGATGCATTGTCAAGAACTAGATATTTGTAGCTCATGTTAGCCGCATCCAGTGTCGTGAGGACTTGCTCTATGTATTCAAGGAAGTCACTGCTGGTAGTACCCTTCCTCTTGGGGGCCTGAGATTTCTCACCAGTTCGAGTTCGTTTTCCACTCCTAGCACTAAGTACAACTTCTTTTCTGGATAATGTGATTAAACCACTTTTACAAATAGCACCCAAGATGCTGACATTTGCTCCCTTCGTTTGAACATCAATTTTGCAAGGTGTTCCAGCCTCAGACCATCCATATGAGCGATGCACACTCCTGTTAAAGCCAGCTTCATCCAAGAATACACATTCATTCATAAAGTCTATGTTCTGGCTAACCCAGTATGCTACCGCATCTCTGTGGAATTTGACCGTCAGTATAAAAAGAATATAAATTTAATGAGATCAAACTTGGAAATTTTATTAAGAATAAAAAAAGGCGAAGACTTTTTCTACTGCTAAATTGTTATGGTATTTATACTTTTTCTGTTTTAAAATCTTTTCTTGTCTAGACAATTGTTTTAGTCAGGGTATACCTAATAATTCCCTTTTCCCGAGTACAAGATATTGGCATTTCAAACAATGGATAGCCGCGAGCCTATCGGGTTCATCTTTAGGCGAGACGTACTACACAATGTGTCATTTATGTGTGTGGAACCTCTTAATCACTGGTATTTTTCACATACATATTGTGTTCAGAAGTTTAGGAATTACATAAATGTATCACCATGATAAGGGATTATAGGTTACTATGGTCACACTGATGAGTTGATTGGAACAGTTTCTTATTGTATTTGATAAAAGTGATTATGTCCATCAATTCTCACATATCAATCTTTTATCCCAGTTACTAGTTTTAGACATGTGTCTCCTAATTAGTATACTGGTGGTGGAACTCTACACTCTGCAATGTCTGTGTACAATTCTCACTGTATACCTTTTATTGTCATACAGCATCAGGTTTGATTTATAATATATATACTTCAAATTACAATGATTGTTCTCTTCTTGATATAAGTTAGCTACTCTCATACCAAGATCAATTGTATCCCGTCGTATTATATTATAAGCCATTAATATTTCAGGTATTGTGTGCCTGAAATATTTTATTTAAATGTTCAACTCTCAGTGTAATAATCAATTGTCTTTTTAAAGTCATATTTTGACATCCGTCGAAATATGCTTTTATTTTTTTATTTTTCTCATATTTCATTGTTTGATTCCAAATTGGTAATAGTTTATACGGATATCTGTGTATCATTCATGCTCAAATACAACACACCATCTTGTTGCGACTGGATCGACTTATTCATGACAATCCTGCAGACGATATTCCAGACTGCATTGGACAATCACTTGTTTAATGGTATTCCAGCATCCAAACTTGTTTTTTATCCTGTAACGCTTTCCTTCGCCTTTTTTCCCCTTGATCCTAAGGGATTTTTTAGAGCCACATGGCTATCTTTAACAAAATTTGAACGGGCTAGGCAAAATTGGTCAATAGTTACTGCGTGCCATATAAAGACTTAATAAAATACAATCTTTAATCGTAATGAAGTGATTAGTAGTATAACCTTCAGAACTATAATCATCTGACTGTTATAAGTTGGGGTATCATTTGAGTGTTTGATGGTTAGTTGTTTGAGCGTGGGGAAGTGAGTAGATATTTGTGTGGATGATTGATGAAATAGCTAGGACATATCGTCCATGTATTGGTAAATGAATCGCGCTAACGTGGCTACCAGGGCACCACTCCTGGAGTTCATCACAAAGGCCTAGGGTTAACAACTCCCTATTCAGACATGGCATCAAAGACAGGGAAATATCGAGTCATTTCGACATTTGTTCAAAGCAATCAAGTAGTGTATTTTTTTTATTATTGTTTTGTTTCCTTTTTTTTGAGGCAGAATCATAGACAGGGAGCACGGTCGTGTTGGGTACATAAGGCATAGGCATAGTTTGGTTATTTTTACGAGGGACCAGCTCGCAATGAAGTTCTTTCATAGAGATGACTCTATTAAAAAGTTCAATCCTTCGCGCTACACAATACTGGAAGTAATGTGTAGTGGAAAGAAAAGGATGAAGTATTATAATTTCAACCTTACCAAACATAAGAAAGTCAGTAAACGTATTATATAGTCATATTAATTGACTAGAAAAAAGTAGATCGAATATACAGTATGAATGGTTTGACTTTTATGGAGTAACATATTAAATGTACAAATGGTATCGTTGACAATAAAGAAACATGACGGGATGAGTGTAAAAGTTATCAATTGTAAGCTTCGTTAAATACATGTTGAATATTTCTACTGATTTGCTCGTTTCCATTTACGATTTCAGATGACAGCAGAGAAGCCAAATTCTTTAGTAATTTGTTCAGTTCTTTGTTTCCTATTATTGTAGTTGTTGAAATATCGTCCTCATACAAGTCTTCAATACAACCAAATATTCTCTCGACGTTTCCACTTTGTTTAAATTGACGTTTCAAAGATGTAATAGTATTCAAACTCAAGCTTGCTTCAGCTCCATTTTCCCACACTTGAGTTGCGATGTGCTTGAAAAGCTTTGACGCGGCCACAACACTGGAATCTCTGTCTTGATTACGGGAGCGATCTGCGATTGTCCATATTGTCCAAGGTCTTGTTCGAACATCATTAGTAAATTTAGACGAAAATCGGTAACACAGGTAGGTGGACAATCGATCAAACTTGGATCTTAGTTGGCGTAACTGAGCATGTTCATCGAATGGATAAAGCAAATATTGGTGAGAAGATCTAATTCCATCAAGTTGCGTATTTGCTTTTGTCGTCATTTCAATTTCTTGAAGTTTGCATTTCTCAATAAAGATCCTTGTATTCCTACTTGGTATGAATCCATTTGAGCTAGAGGCACCGACAGCTACTGGCTGATTGCTTTCCAGGCGTATAGATGAAGTAATCAAAACGTTCATAGTTTTAGTTCCCAACACTAATTTCTTAGCATTATCATTGTCAATCAAGCATAATTCTACATTTTGGTATCTTGTATCAGTGTGAGGTAAAGAGGACTGGGGGATGTTTCCTTTTGTTGATGATGTCTTTTCATAGTGTGCATCCAGCGATGGGAGTCTTGAATATATCTCTCCACCAAGAACAAGTAAAGACTTGCCTCCCTCCACAAAAACAGCCTCTTCCAACAAATGAGCACATGATTTAGCTGCCATTGGATTTAAAGTCCAGCTGTTGTTTAGCAAAAGTGCAGTCTGAGGATCCAACTCGATGTAGTTTGACTTTGATAGTAATGCTCTGCAATGACTATTCAATACGATGTTCCGGATTGAGCATGGTGTTTGGTCGGGTTGGCTGTCTTCATCAATTTCTTTTCTCTCTTTTGGAATGAATACGAGTGATGATGGTTTGTTTTCTGCTTCAAGCGTCATCATGTTGCCAATAACTTTCGGTGCAGCCAGCAAGTGGTGTTCTTCCCCTTTGTGGTCAACGTAAATCACAGGTTCCAAGTCCCCTAGCTCAGCTACCAACATTTTTTTTTCTTGTTCTTTTTCAGGTTGATGTAGTGCATCGAAAGCTGATAGAACTGATGTCTTGTAGTCATGTCTTTTGATATTATGTTCGTTCTTTGTTTGGTCTTTCGGCTGTGATGACGTTGTCTGGGTATTCAAAACTACATTTACAGCATCATCCACAACTAAGCTGTCATCATCTGAACTACTGTCGTATTTTTCATTGTTGTCGTGTGTTTTTTTTACGTGTCTTTTCAGTGAGTCAGGATTGGGGTAGTACTTCTCGTTACAATACGGACAGACAAAGACCCCT
The DNA here is from genome assembly GCF_035048745.1 of Mucor velutinosus. NCBI lineage: Eukaryota > Fungi > Mucoromycota > Mucoromycetes > Mucorales > Mucoraceae > Mucor > Mucor velutinosus. Next base: position 1,510,407 of record NW_027041893.1, on the reverse strand, counting down.
CTGTCATTCCTGATCACCCTTTTTGAGACTATTAAGTCAAATATTCATTAGTATCCAAAAAAAAAAGGACGTTAAGCTTCCACTTGCCTTTATTCAACTCAACAATGATTTCTTTGGAATGAAAACGGTAGGCATGGAGGCTTAAGGCTAGTTTTGATGAAAGCAATCTTTCACAATCTTGACAAACGAAAGAGCTCATAGAATTTAAAGATGAAGAAAAAAGAAAGTGGTCAGAAATCGGTTGTGAAATTGGTGAAATAGGCTGTGAAATCGGTTGTGAAATTGATAATTAGACCTGAAGAACAAAATAGGAAATGTTATTATCCCCACCCTTCCTTTCTTTACTTTATTTTGATTTGATTTATATTCCCCACCCTTCTTTATTCATTATGACCGAGCTTAAATTCGATTGATAGTATAGATATTTTCTTTATTGTCTTTATATATCTTTGAATTCGCTCAAAAATAAAACTTCAAGAAGATTCTAGCATAATAACATTTCCTATTTTGTTCTTCAGGTCTAATTATCAAAAGTGGTGAAATCGGTTGTGAAATTGGTGAAAGTGGTGAAATCGGTTGTGAAATTGGTGAAAGTGGTGAAATAGGCTGTGAAATCGGTGGTGAAATTGGTGAAAGTGGTGAAATAGGCTGTGAAATCGGTTGTGAAATTGGTGAAAGTGGTGAAATAGGCTGTGAAGTCGGTTGTGAAATTGGTGAAAGTGGTGAAATAGGCTGTGAAGTCGGTTGTGAAATTGGTGAAATTGGTGAAATAGGCTGTGAAGTCGGTTGTGAAATTGGTGAAATTGGTGAAATAGGCTGTGAAATCGGTGGTGAAATTGGTGAAATTGGTGAAATAGGCTGTGAAGTCGGTTGTGAAATTGGTGAAAGTGGTGAAATAGGCTGTAAAGTCGGTTGTGAAATTGGTGAAATTGGTGAAATAGGCTGTGAAATCGGTGGTGAAATTGGTGAAATTGGTGAAATAGGCTGTGAAGTCGGTTGTGAAATTGGTGAAAGTGGTGAAATAGGCTGTGAAATCGGTTGTGAAATTGGTGAAAGTGGTGAAATAGGCTGTGAAGTCGGTTGTGAAATTGGTGAAAGTGGTGAAATAGGCTGTGAAGTCGGTTGTGAAATTGGTGAAATTGGTGAAATAGGCTGTGAAGTCGGTTGTGAAATTGGTGAAAGTGGTGAAATAGGCTGTGAAATCGGTTGTGAAATTGGTGAAATTGGTGAAATAGGCTGTGAAGTCGGTTGTGAAATTGGTGAAAGTGGTGAAATAGGCTGTGAAATCGGTTGTGAAATTGGTGAAAGTGGTGAAATAGGCTGTGAAGTCGGTTGTGAAATTGGTGAAATTGGTGAAATAGGCTGTGAAATCGGTGGTGAAATTGGTGAAATTGGTGAAATAGGCTGTGAAGTCGGTTGTGAAATTGGTGAAAGTGGTGAAATAGGCTGTGAAGTCGGTTGTGAAATTGGTGAAAGTGGTGAAATAGGCTGTGAAATCGGTTGTGAAATTGGTGAAAGTGGTGAAATAGGCTGTGAAGTCGGTTGTGAAATTGGTGAAAGTGGTGAAATAGGCTGTGAAATCGGTTGTGAAATTGGTGAAAGTGGTGAAATAGGCTGTGAAGTCGGTTGTGAAATTGGTGAAATTGGTGAAATAGGCTGTGAAGTCGGTGGTGAAATTGGTGAAATTGGTGAAATAGGCTGTGAAGTCGGTTGTGAAATTGGTGAAAGTGGTGAAATAGGCTGTGAAGTCGGTTGTGAAATTGGTGAAATTGGTGAAATAGGCTGTGAAATCGGTGGTGAAATTGGTGAAATTGGTGAAATAGGCTGTGAAGTCGGTTGTGAAATTGGTGAAATTGGTGAAATAGGCTGTGAAGTCGGTTGTGAAATTGGTGAAATTGGTGAAATAGGCTGTGAAGTCGGTTGTGAAATTGGTGAAAGTGGTGAAATAGGGTGTAGGATAAAAAGGGTGGATAAAAAGTAAGGGTGGATCCGGATAATAGATAGACCGTGGGGGTACGGGGCGTAGGTAGGGATAGGGTAGATATGGTGTAGCTAGCAATGGGTAGATAGATTACATTGCATTACATGTACATCCCCGACAGGGCAGAGCAGTAAAAGTTTTTGACATGTAGGATCAGGCGCTTCATTTTGTTCATCTACCTTATTATATTTCTTCAATACTTTAAGCAGCATGGACAACTCAAGTTATGAAATGGAATATGATTTTTTCAATCAATTTCCTGACGAAACCGTTGAAGAAGTCCTTCCCGCTGCATTTGACCGCACCACCAATACATTCAGAATCAAAAGATTAAATATTGGATGGGCTTTGAAAAAAAACCACAGCAAAGCTTACAACAAGTACAAACCAGTTGAAAAACTCGCTGAAGGTGAGAGCCGTTACGACATAAAAATCCATAAAAAGTGTGCTGGTGCTTTGCGATGCCTCAATCTGCAATGCAAAAGACCTGAATGGGTCAAGGATCAAAGACCTCCTGTTGACTGGAAAGACGAGCTTGGCTGCCTCAAAAAGTTTCAATGCCCATACTGTGAGGCGCCATTGAAGCGGATCGACTGTGGTGTTGGTGCAACTTTCACCTTCCGTGTAACTGATATTCGCAGAGAAGACAGAGGTAGTACAGTTACAATGTATCAAGAGATAACCGAGAAAAAAAACACACTCATTCTATCTACAACTCGCTTCATCTTGATAGACACGAAAAAAAAGAGTTAAATAATATGGTCAAAGATAGGCCAAACATCACTGCTGCTGCTGCCATTGCTGGCATCGATCCATCTACTGGCGCCATCACGAAAAGCGTCAGAGAAATCAACAGTGTAATGGCAAATCATGGACGCACCAAGTATGAGATCCGGAAGTCGAAGATCCAACAAGATCTATACTCTACCAAGGAAGATGTGGTAGCTGCCTTTGAAGATCTTGATGAGAAGTATCCAGGCTTCATGGATTCAGCACAGATTGTCCCTAGCAAGTTTTTTGTGAGCTTCTGTTCACCTGAAATGCTTCAGCGTAATCTCCCTTTCGCAGATCAACCGATCATAACAGATGTCACTTTCAAGGCTGTCCCAAAGGGCTATTATCTATGCTCAAGTGTCATCTATATCGAGCAACTCCGGAAGCATGTCGTCTTTTATCAAGCAATAATCAAAAGCAACACTACACATGTTTTCAAAGAATACTTTGTTGCTTTGTTTAGAAAATTTGATGTCAAACTGGAGAAGTTTTTGGGAGTCATTATGGACTTTTCAGCTGCCCAACGCGAAGGTTTCATACTAGCCCTCAGGGATAACTTTGGTGTCAAGCAGCACAATGCATTACTTTTTTTAAAAGGGTGCTATATGCATTGGATGCAATCAGTCAAGCGCATGTCCAACAACCACCAAGTTGTCAAGCCAGATGAGATTGATACCTTCTTGAAGCTAGTCCATCGGTTCCGTACCACAAGAAACAGTATCGAATTCTTTCGAACTGGTAAGGAGCTTTTGACCTTGTTTCCCAACTGTAAAAAGTGGTTGCAGTGGTGGCTCCAACCTGGTGTCTCAAGTATGGTATTCAGATGCAAGTCTTTGATGAAGAACGACTTGAGGCAACACAAGAGCCGCACATCCAATGCAATTGAGGCGTTCCATAGTGCCTTATACAAGTTGATGCCAGAAAAAAGACAACCCGTTTCGACAAGCTTAAGACTTTTGTTGCAGGTCGCCAAGCGTGATGGAATGATGTTGATGGATTTTTATGACAATAATATCCGACCACATTACGGAAACAAACCCAAGAAGTCAACAAAAAAGTATGCAACTCTGTATGAAATTAATGACGGCCGTGCGCCAGATAACAACACTGCACTCTTTGGCACCAAGAAGAGAAAACAAGAAGTGGTGCTCATTAGCGATGCTGAGGAGGATGGCAAACGCAAGGCCAAGAAAGCAAAAACCCGTGATGTTAGTTTGGATGCTGCCATAATTGAGCATCTGGATGAAACTGATGAAATGGAGAGGAACTGTCCCAAGATGGATGATTTCCCAGATGATGATATCAGCGATGAGAAACTGTTCCTTGAATTACTCTCAGACGACGAATACAAAAGCGATAAAGCAGAAAATGTATTTGATAGAACTGAGGACCTAGATGAAGACATTAAGAATATGTTTGATGGTAAGGATACTTACAATAGTTTCTAATTGCTGTGGCTGTAACGTATTATTGATAATTTAGACCTTGGAATTCCTGTTGAAGATGTTGTCGGCTCAGATGAAGAATCGAAATCGTCCGTTATTGATCTTGTATCATCTTCCTCTTCCTCTTCCTCTTCCTCTTCCTCTTCCTCTTCCTCTTCCTCTTCCTCTTCCTCTTCCTCTTCCTCTTCCTCTTCCTCTTCTTTTTCTTCTTCTTTTTTTCCTTCCTCTTCTTCTTCATCATCATTAATGAAGACCAAATGCAAGCCCACATCAGTTTTACAACACAAGTCTGAGCCTACCTCATCCAAGATGAGAGCACTATCCGATTCTGATTTTTCGTTGCCTTTGCCTCCTTCGAACTCACCCTTTCCTGCAAGTGATGGCACACGTATTGATCTTACGATTCAAGGCATTCAAAAATCCATATCTGATAAAGTAATTGATCTTTGCTCTCCCCCAATGCCCCATGAGACTTCGACATTAGTAGCAGTCGAACCCGATACAAGCGATGCGACCAGGATGACAAGTGAGGCTCCACTTAAAAATGATTTACCTGCCACTGCCGGCTTCTTGGTACCACAAAAAAGGGCATCTCTTCTTCAAAAATATCAATGGCTCGTAAAGGATTACGAAAATAACGATCCAGGCAAATACTCGACTTTACCTGTTCCTACGTACATTTTCCCCAACCAAAGTAGTTCTTGTTTTATCGATGCATCTTTTGAGCTCCTGCTCAATGCCGTTCTTCCGTTTGTGGATATGTCTTTCGCTGATCAAAGCAATGTGTATGATAGTCTTCTTGTCAATGCTTATGAGTCTTATTCCCAGCAGTCTCGTTTTGGTATTCGTGCAGCTACCCTTACAGTAAGACAGTTTGTTTGGAATATGACAGAATACAAGATTGTCTCTGGTGCTCCCCGAATGGTCAAGACATTTCCAAAAGGCCATGAAGGTGATACCCACGATTTGGCGAGCAAGATACTACAGCGTTTGTCGGGTGCCTTTGCAAGCAATATTTGTACATTTCCGTCGTTGCAATGTGAAAGAAAAGTGTCTTGCTCTGTAGAAAAAGCGCATGCGTATGCTAGAGATGCCTTTTTTTTGAGTTTATCTACATGATTCCAACCACTATCGTCGAGGAATTGAGAGACTGTCGTGGATTTATCAATGAAGCGGCACTGGACGTGAAATTCAATGACTTGTTCAGAGAGAAGGTGCTCGAAGAACATCAGAAAGGAAAGTGTAACTTTCCAGGGTGTGATGGAGTTTCGACATCACTCAAAGTACTACCTCAAGATGATCAGTTTCCCGAGTTCCTGTTCATACAAGATGGTGCAAACTTTGTCCCTGGACGGACAGAAGGAAACAATGTTTACCTGTCTACGTATATCCACATATCACAGACCTTAAAATACAAATTGCACGGTAGAGTCTACTCGACTTGCTATGATGGTAGGCATTTTTATACAAGATGCTATAAGACAATTGGTGGAATTGTATACCTCGTAGATATTGACAATTGGAAACAGCAGCAAATGAAGGTGCTCACCTCAGATATAGACGTGACAGAGCGTCTTTTGAAAGATATCTCTAACACGGTGTATGCATGTTATCGTATTTGCCAGATCAGAAAATAGATCTGCATGAATAAAAGCTAAAATTTGATACTCATTTCACGTATTTTGTACCCTCTACACCATATCCACCCTATCCCTACCTACGCCCCGTACCCCACGGTCTATCTATTATCCGGATCCACCCTTACTTTTTATCCACCCTTTTTATCCTACACCCTATTTCACCACTTTCACCAATTTCACAACCGACTTCACAGCCTATTTCACCAATTTCACCAATTTCACCACCGATTTCACAGCCTATTTCACCAATTTCACCAATTTCACAACCGACTTTACAGCCTATTTCACCACTTTCACCAATTTCACAACCGACTTCACAGCCTATTTCACCAATTTCACAACCGACTTCACAGCCTATTTCACCACTTTCACCAATTTCACAACCGACTTCACAGCCTATTTCACCACTTTCACCAATTTCACAACCGACTTCACAGCCTATTTCACCAATTTCACCAATTTCACAACCGACTTCACAGCCTATTTCACCACTTTCACCAATTTCACAACCGACTTCACAGCCTATTTCACCACTTTCACCAATTTCACAACCGATTTCACAGCCTATTTCACCACTTTCACCAATTTCACAACCGACTTCACAGCCTATTTCACCAATTTCACCAATTTCACCACCGATTTCACAGCCTATTTCACCAATTTCACCAATTTCACCACCGATTTCACAGCCTATTTCACCAATTTCACCAATTTCACAACCGACTTCACAGCCTATTTCACCAATTTCACCAATTTCACAACCGACTTCACAGCCTATTTCACCACTTTCACCAATTTCACAACCGACTTCACAGCCTATTTCACCACTTTCACCAATTTCACAACCGATTTCACAGCCTATTTCACCACTTTCACCAATTTCACAACCGATTTCACAGCCTATTTCACCACTTTCACCAATTTCACAACCGACTTCACAGCCTATTTCACCAATTTCACCAATTTCACAACCGATTTCACAGCCTATTTCACCACTTTCACCAATTTCACAACCGACTTCACAGCCTATTTCACCAATTTCACCAATTTCACAACCGACTTCACAGCCTATTTCACCACTTTCACCAATTTCACAACCGACTTCACAGCCTATTTCACCAATTTCACCAATTTCACAACCGACTTCACAGCCTATTTCACCACTTTCACCAATTTCACAACCGATTTCACAGCCTATTTCACCACTTTCACCAATTTCACCACCGATTTCACAGCCTATTTCACCACTTTCACCAATTTCACAACCGATTTCACCACTTTCACCAATTTCACAACCGATTTCACCACTTTTGATAATTAGACCTGAAGAACAAAATAGGAAATGTTATTATGCTAGAATCTTCTTGAAGTTTTATTTTTGAGCGAATTCAAAGATATATAAAGACAATAAAGAAAATATCTATACTATCAATCGAATTTAAGCTCGGTCATAATGAATAAAGAAGGGTGGGGAATATAAATCAAATCAAAATAAAGTAAAGAAAGGAAGGGTGGGGATAATAACATTTCCTATTTTGTTCTTCAGGTCTAATTATCAATTTCACAACCGATTTCACAGCCTATTTCACCAATTTCACAACCGATTTCTGACCACTTTCTTTTTTCTTCATCTTTAAATTCTATGAGCTCTTTCGTTTGTCAAGATTGTGAAAGATTGCTTTCATCAAAACTAGCCTTAAGCCTCCATGCCTACCGTTTTCATTCCAAAGAAATCATTGTTGAGTTGAATAAAGGCAAGTGGAAGCTTAACGTCCTTTTTTTTTTGGATACTAATGAATATTTGACTTAATAGTCTCAAAAAGGGTGATCAGGAATGACAGAGGGGTCTTTGTCTGTCCGTATTGTAACGAGAAGTACTACCCCAATCCTGACTCACTGAAAAGACACGTAAAAAAAACACACGACAACAATGAAAAATACGACAGTAGTTCAGATGATGACAGCTTAGTTGTGGATGATGCTGTAAATGTAGTTTTGAATACCCAGACAACGTCATCACAGCCGAAAGACCAAACAAAGAACGAACATAATATCAAAAGACATGACTACAAGACATCAGTTCTATCAGCTTTCGATGCACTACATCAACCTGAAAAAGAACAAGAAAAAAAAATGTTGGTAGCTGAGCTAGGGGACTTGGAACCTGTGATTTACGTTGACCACAAAGGGGAAGAACACCACTTGCTGGCTGCACCGAAAGTTATTGGCAACATGATGACGCTTGAAGCAGAAAACAAACCATCATCACTCGTATTCATTCCAAAAGAGAGAAAAGAAATTGATGAAGACAGCCAACCCGACCAAACACCATGCTCAATCCGGAACATCGTATTGAATAGTCATTGCAGAGCATTACTATCAAAGTCAAACTACATCGAGTTGGATCCTCAGACTGCACTTTTGCTAAACAACAGCTGGACTTTAAATCCAATGGCAGCTAAATCATGTGCTCATTTGTTGGAAGAGGCTGTTTTTGTGGAGGGAGGCAAGTCTTTACTTGTTCTTGGTGGAGAGATATATTCAAGACTCCCATCGCTGGATGCACACTATGAAAAGACATCATCAACAAAAGGAAACATCCCCCAGTCCTCTTTACCTCACACTGATACAAGATACCAAAATGTAGAATTATGCTTGATTGACAATGATAATGCTAAGAAATTAGTGTTGGGAACTAAAACTATGAACGTTTTGATTACTTCATCTATACGCCTGGAAAGCAATCAGCCAGTAGCTGTCGGTGCCTCTAGCTCAAATGGATTCATACCAAGTAGGAATACAAGGATCTTTATTGAGAAATGCAAACTTCAAGAAATTGAAATGACGACAAAAGCAAATACGCAACTTGATGGAATTAGATCTTCTCACCAATATTTGCTTTATCCATTCGATGAACATGCTCAGTTACGCCAACTAAGATCCAAGTTTGATCGATTGTCCACCTACCTGTGTTACCGATTTTCGTCTAAATTTACTAATGATGTTCGAACAAGACCTTGGACAATATGGACAATCGCAGATCGCTCCCGTAATCAAGACAGAGATTCCAGTGTTGTGGCCGCGTCAAAGCTTTTCAAGCACATCGCAACTCAAGTGTGGGAAAATGGAGCTGAAGCAAGCTTGAGTTTGAATACTATTACATCTTTGAAACGTCAATTTAAACAAAGTGGAAACGTCGAGAGAATATTTGGTTGTATTGAAGACTTGTATGAGGACGATATTTCAACAACTACAATAATAGGAAACAAAGAACTGAACAAATTACTAAAGAATTTGGCTTCTCTGCTGTCATCTGAAATCGTAAATGGAAACGAGCAAATCAGTAGAAATATTCAACATGTATTTAACGAAGCTTACAATTGATAACTTTTACACTCATCCCGTCATGTTTCTTTATTGTCAACGATACCATTTGTACATTTAATATGTTACTCCATAAAAGTCAAACCATTCATACTGTATATTCGATCTACTTTTTTCTAGTCAATTAATATGACTATATAATACGTTTACTGACTTTCTTATGTTTGGTAAGGTTGAAATTATAATACTTCATCCTTTTCTTTCCACTACACATTACTTCCAGTATTGTGTAGCGCGAAGGATTGAACTTTTTAATAGAGTCATCTCTATGAAAGAACTTCATTGCGAGCTGGTCCCTCGTAAAAATAACCAAACTATGCCTATGCCTTATGTACCCAACACGACCGTGCTCCCTGTCTATGATTCTGCCTCAAAAAAAAGGAAACAAAACAATAATAAAAAAAATACACTACTTGATTGCTTTGAACAAATGTCGAAATGACTCGATATTTCCCTGTCTTTGATGCCATGTCTGAATAGGGAGTTGTTAACCCTAGGCCTTTGTGATGAACTCCAGGAGTGGTGCCCTGGTAGCCACGTTAGCGCGATTCATTTACCAATACATGGACGATATGTCCTAGCTATTTCATCAATCATCCACACAAATATCTACTCACTTCCCCACGCTCAAACAACTAACCATCAAACACTCAAATGATACCCCAACTTATAACAGTCAGATGATTATAGTTCTGAAGGTTATACTACTAATCACTTCATTACGATTAAAGATTGTATTTTATTAAGTCTTTATATGGCACGCAGTAACTATTGACCAATTTTGCCTAGCCCGTTCAAATTTTGTTAAAGATAGCCATGTGGCTCTAAAAAATCCCTTAGGATCAAGGGGAAAAAAGGCGAAGGAAAGCGTTACAGGATAAAAAACAAGTTTGGATGCTGGAATACCATTAAACAAGTGATTGTCCAATGCAGTCTGGAATATCGTCTGCAGGATTGTCATGAATAAGTCGATCCAGTCGCAACAAGATGGTGTGTTGTATTTGAGCATGAATGATACACAGATATCCGTATAAACTATTACCAATTTGGAATCAAACAATGAAATATGAGAAAAATAAAAAAATAAAAGCATATTTCGACGGATGTCAAAATATGACTTTAAAAAGACAATTGATTATTACACTGAGAGTTGAACATTTAAATAAAATATTTCAGGCACACAATACCTGAAATATTAATGGCTTATAATATAATACGACGGGATACAATTGATCTTGGTATGAGAGTAGCTAACTTATATCAAGAAGAGAACAATCATTGTAATTTGAAGTATATATATTATAAATCAAACCTGATGCTGTATGACAATAAAAGGTATACAGTGAGAATTGTACACAGACATTGCAGAGTGTAGAGTTCCACCACCAGTATACTAATTAGGAGACACATGTCTAAAACTAGTAACTGGGATAAAAGATTGATATGTGAGAATTGATGGACATAATCACTTTTATCAAATACAATAAGAAACTGTTCCAATCAACTCATCAGTGTGACCATAGTAACCTATAATCCCTTATCATGGTGATACATTTATGTAATTCCTAAACTTCTGAACACAATATGTATGTGAAAAATACCAGTGATTAAGAGGTTCCACACACATAAATGACACATTGTGTAGTACGTCTCGCCTAAAGATGAACCCGATAGGCTCGCGGCTATCCATTGTTTGAAATGCCAATATCTTGTACTCGGGAAAAGGGAATTATTAGGTATACCCTGACTAAAACAATTGTCTAGACAAGAAAAGATTTTAAAACAGAAAAAGTATAAATACCATAACAATTTAGCAGTAGAAAAAGTCTTCGCCTTTTTTTATTCTTAATAAAATTTCCAAGTTTGATCTCATTAAATTTATATTCTTTTTATACTGACGGTCAAATTCCACAGAGATGCGGTAGCATACTGGGTTAGCCAGAACATAGACTTTATGAATGAATGTGTATTCTTGGATGAAGCTGGCTTTAACAGGAGTGTGCATCGCTCATATGGATGGTCTGAGGCTGGAACACCTTGCAAAATTGATGTTCAAACGAAGGGAGCAAATGTCAGCATCTTGGGTGCTATTTGTAAAAGTGGTTTAATCACATTATCCAGAAAAGAAGTTGTACTTAGTGCTAGGAGTGGAAAACGAACTCGAACTGGTGAGAAATCTCAGGCCCCCAAGAGGAAGGGTACTACCAGCAGTGACTTCCTTGAATACATAGAGCAAGTCCTCACGACACTGGATGCGGCTAACATGAGCTACAAATATCTAGTTCTTGACAATGCATCCATTCACAAGGCTGCACTTATTGAAGATTGGGTTGGGCAACGTGGTTATAGACTTCTCTTTTTGCCACCTTATTCTCCTTTTTTTAAATCCGATCGAAGAGTTTTGGTCCAAGCTGAAGACTGTTGTAAATAACGATCCTTCTTCTGTCAGGCAGAATGAAAAAATCTCTGATCGTATTCGCAACGCATCACTTCACATCAGCAGAGAAGATTGATCTTTGGGAAATTGAAAAGAATACAATTAGGTCGCTCTCATTGAAAAGATGGCGTATGTTATTTTGAATGAGAGCGACCATTTTTCGATGAAATGGCTACTTTTCATCCATGGCATGTATGTATAAAAAAAAACATAACTGTCCACGATGCTATGAGCATGAATTGCCAGATTTTCCCATCATTTGTGTGCAGTTGAAGTGTCCAACATCGTTTTCAAGTATCCAATATCTTTCCCAAGTGTCCAATATCTTTTCTCAAGTGTCCTACACTTTGTGCTCTTAAAAATACTTGCCAATGCTGTATGATCTACATAAAAAAAAAATATATTAAAGTTTACATTGTCTATTGCTGATCTGATTGTAGCTTACTTTTTTCTTAATCGCCGTGTTATTGGCTTCTGATGTGATTGTCGATGCCATTACATAGGCTCCTTGTTTCGACATTTATTCCAGCACTTGTAAGAATGCGAAACAAAGCCTTTGAAATGACTTTTCTCTATACTTTGCAGGTTTCTGTAATACTTTTTGATAAAGTATCTTCCTGCAAAACCTATAGCGCTTAACCTTACTCTTTGCCACTGGCCAGAATTGTTCTATTGGGTTAAGCTCAGGAGAGTAAATAGGAGGATACACACATTTGTATCCTCGATGCTCAATATACTACTTGATTATTTTTGCCAAGTAATTGTCCTTTCAACTCCATCATCCCCATTTAATCAGCATCGCAATCATTATTGTCATCATCAGAAAGGTGTTTGGGTCAGCCAGCAGCAGTGCCGCCTGCTAAAACCAATTGAAGCTCAGTATATATTTTCTGTTCAAGATTGGACTAGTTTCGCCCTTCTTCGACTTCTTTAATCTGCTTTGCGATATTCGACTCTATAAACTATGGTTATCACCCTAGGCTTCCTAATACATTTGTCCCTGGTGGTAGGGCGAAGTGGTAGAACTCCCGTATGCCAACGGGAGGATCCCCGGTTCAAATCCTGGTGAACGCAAGTTGTTTGATTTTTTGAGGTAGTACTGATGTCCTCGTTTGGTGTTTTTGTACTCTATCCATTATCTATATTTTGACAATTTCCGCAAGACTGTATTGGCTCTAGGTGTCGCACCTTATTAGCAGTAGATTTCTTTCCCAACTTAATTCAAAAATATCTTATTCCCCTTCTTTGCAGACATTGGGTCCACCAACAGTCTTTTCTATCCCTCAGCATGACATTTAAAGGACTTTAAATAAAACCTGGAGCTCGACTCCCCTACAAAAAAAAAAAGGCTTCCTAATACATCCTTGAAGTACTTTTCAAGGCGCCTCCAATGATGCTAATTGTAATAGGTGTTTTGAATGAAATTACTGAGAAATTAGGTAAAATATGAAATGAAGTCTTTAGCGAATATAACCATATTTTGCATATGAACACCTCATAAAAGTGGTTTCAGAGGTTGTTTTGGATCGATAGAAACATTTTGAATTAATATATGACATAGTAAAATTCTTCATTTTCAAGGTGAAAAATGCGATCGTTTGATTTTTGATGAAAACCATGAGGTACCCTTCATGCTTTTTGATCGATCTTTGGCCATGTTTTTTTGGTCCCTAAAGAGTTGAGCAAGGGTGTCAGGAAGTTACTACTACTCAAGTGCGATTGTTTGGCGTCAATATGGTGGCTCAGAAAGGTCTACGTGTGAAGATATGAAGGGTTGAAAGCTGTCGAATTTGGTTATGCATTGCTTTATAGAGTTTAATTACATGGCATAAATCACATCTTTAGTAGCTGAAGTCTTCTGGAAGTGCAGTTCTGCAGCCTGTGCAACTTCTGATTCGAACAAGAGGCATATTGGTTTTGGTAAAGCTGGTTCATGTAAATTTTGATACGTTATATTGTTGGTAAGCTTGTATATATATGGTTGAGTTTCCAAATATCCAACTATTTCTCGGATTCCCTGGAAAACAGTTTATCATTGGTTATTGTTCAAATGCGGATATGCAGATTGCAATTTAATTGGTAACTACACTTTTTCCTGTACATGCAAATATTCTTATTAATGCCCTTTCTCGTAAAGAATACGCAGCAATAGAGATGATGAACTTCATACAGCAATGTTTCCTATTAAGTTCATATTTAGTCAATAAACAAAAGGTGCAGAATTTAAGTCTGTTTCATGCAGCTGGATAAGCAACAAGCAGATCTTTGTTTTGCATTAGCAATTAAGCAACATTTTTTCGTGGCTTGTAGGCGAGATCATATAAGGGCCTTCTCGCAAGCCACGTGCGTACAAACTTTTTTAATGTATCATTTCATTAATCTGAAAAGATGTATGTATATACAAAAAGGCCAAATGAATGCCATTTCTTGATATAATGCAACCTGTAATTTATCTGAAACATGGAATGCAAGGCACCAAAAACCTGAGTGATTTCAAACCACTTCTACTCCACAATCCAATCTATTGGATAGCTTCATGACACACAGAGGAGAATCCAATTCCGAATGATCTGATCGTATATTGGTACTATAAAAAAAAACTAATCTACTACGAAAAGAGAAAAAATTTTCAAGGAAGGGGGTGTCTAAGACGCAAATAAAAGAGCCTGTGGCCATGGATTCCTTGATTCAGTACCTCTTTCTTTTACTCCTTGAACTTTCTTGTAAAAAAAAAGGTCGCTCTATCCTTTCTCTTATCAAAATAGTTTTATAAAGATGCCTGCTACTGCTGCTCAAAAGAACTCTCAGAGCGATATTCAATCAAAGAAGATGACCGCTACCGTCGCTTCTGTTCCTAGTGACATTGAAACCAAGAAAGCAAAGGAGATTCTCTCCAAGCTCGCTGCTGCTTCAGATACTGATCGTGAGTCTGTTGCTCAAGAACTTGCTGCCTTCGTTAAGGCCAATGGTGTTCTCTCTCTTGTTCACAGTGAGATCATTCCTGCTCTTGCTAAGGACTTTGCCAACAAGAAGAGTGCTGGTGCCCGTCAAGGTGCTGTTGCTGCTTTCGTTGCTCTTACCAACAATTCTATTGATGGTCAAGTTGAGCCCTACATCTTGCCCTTCTTGCCCACCTTGTTGGAATTTCAAGCTGACAAGCAAGCCGCAGTCAAGGCCGCAGCCCTTGAAGCCGCTCACAACTTGATCAAGAAGATCAACCCCAACGCTTGTTCTCTTACTGTTCCTTACATTCTCGAAGGTCTCGGTAACTCTTGCAAGTGGCAAACCAAGATGCTCGCTCTTGAGCTTTTGGTTGATTTGACCAATGTCCACCCCAAGGAATTCTTTGTTGCTATTCCCGATGTCATTCCTGTTGTCTCTGACTGTATGTGGGATACCAAGATTGATGTCAAGAAGCAAGCTACTGAAACCATGGCTACCATCTGTAAGCTCATTGAAAACAAGGATATCGAGCGTTTCATCCCTGCCGTTATCGGTTGTATCAACCACCCTGAAAATGTCCCTGAGACCATTCACTTGCTCGGTGCCACCACTTTTGTTCAAGAAGTTGACTCTGCCACTCTTTCCATCATGGTTCCTCTCTTGGGCCGTGGTTTGAACGAGCGTGCTACTGCCATCAAGCGTAAAGCTGCCTTGATCATTGACAATATGTCCAAGCTCGTCGATGATCCCGATGTTGCTGCTCCTTTCTTGCCTCTTCTTTTGCCTGCTCTCGAGAAGGTGCAGGATGTCGTTGCTGATCCTGAATGTCGTGGTGTTGTTCAAAAGGCTCTTGCCACTCTTCAACGTATCGGTAACCCCTCTGTCGAATTGTTCACCAAGGTTCAAAAGCAAGCCAAGGTTGAGTCCTCCATCAAAGAGCTTTTGCCCATTGATCTTGACCCTTCTTTTGCTCCCACTGTCAAATTCATGAACGACATTGCCCTTACTCTCTGTGTTGCCAAGAACTTTTTCAAGAACGTTTGGATCGCCTCTCTCGTCCCCTATGCCAAGTCTTTCTACGCTGCTGCTGATGCCGAGAACCTTGCTTTCACTGCTTTAAACAAGTGTGAGGAAGCTGTTACTCCCAAGGACCTCGAGGAAGAGGACGATGAGGGTGAGGATCTCTGTAACTGTGAGTTCTCTCTTGCTTATGGTGCCAAGATCTTGTTGAACCGTACCGCTCTTCGTCTTAAGCGTGGTCGTCGTTATGGTCTCTGTGGTGCTAACGGTTGTGGTAAGTCCACTCTCATGCGCGCTATTGCCAACGAGCAAGTTGAAGGTTTCCCTCCTCGTTCTGAGCTCAAGACTGTCTACGTCGAGCACGATATTGATGGTTCTGAGGCTGATACTCCTCTTGTTGATTTCATCTTGGCCTCTGATGGTGTTGAGACCAAGGATCCTGAACAAGTCCGCAACATTCTCCTTGAGTATGGTTTCTCTGAAGCCATGGTTACCAAGATGGCTATCGGTGAGCTTTCTGGTGGTTGGAAGATGAAACTTGCTCTTGCCCGTGCCATGTTGATGAACGCTGATATCCTCTTGTTGGATGAACCTACCAATCACTTGGATGTTGTTAACGTTGCCTGGTTGGAGAACTACCTTTTGGGTCTCAAGACTGTTACCTCCATCATTGTCTCTCACGACTCTGGTTTCTTGGATCACGTCTGTTCCGATATTATCCATTATGAGCCCAACTACAAGCTCAAGCGTTATGGTGGTAACTTGTCTGAATTCGTCAAGAAGGTTCCTCGTGCTGCTTCTTACTATTCTCTCGAGGCTTCTCAAATCAAGTTCTCCTTCCCTGAGCCTGGATTCCTCGAAGGTATCAAGACCAAGGAGCGTGCCATCTTGAAGATGAAGAATGTTGACTTTCAATACCCTGGCTCTGACAGAAAGCAATTGATGGATATCTCCATGCAATGTTCTCTTGCCTCTCGTGTTGCCGTCATTGGTCCTAACGGTGCTGGTAAGTCTACTTTGATCAAGCTGTTGACCGGTGAGATTGAGTCTGAGGTCGGTTCCGTCTGGAAGCATCCCAACTTGCGTATTGCTTATGTCGCCCAACACGCTTTCCATCACATTGAAAAGCACTTGGATTCTACTCCCAACGAATACATCCAATGGCGTTATGCTACTGGTGAAGATCGTGAAGAACTCGACAAGAACGATCGTATGAACGGTGAAGCCAACAAGAAGGTTATGGAGCAAGTATTTGTTATTGATGGTGAGAAGCGT
The DNA here is from genome assembly GCF_035048745.1 of Mucor velutinosus. NCBI lineage: Eukaryota > Fungi > Mucoromycota > Mucoromycetes > Mucorales > Mucoraceae > Mucor > Mucor velutinosus. The sequence goes on along the minus strand of NW_027041893.1, from coordinate 1,493,508 downwards.
GTTGTTGAGGAACTCGTTGGTCGTAGAAAGCTCAAGCAATCTTACGAATACGAAATCTCTTGGGTTGGTCGTTCTTCTGTTGATAACACCTGGATCTCTCGTCAAAAGCTTGAGGATATGGGTTTCGGTAAGAAGATTGCTGAGGTCGATTCCGCTGAAGCTGCCAAGATGGGTCTCAACCGTCCTCTTACTGCCAAGGAAATTGAAAAGCACTTGGAAGAAGTGGGTCTTGAACCTGAATTCGCTACTCACTCTCGTATTCGTGGTCTCTCTGGTGGTCAAAAGGTCAAGCTTGTCATTGGTGCTGCCATGTGGAATAAGCCTCACATGTTGGTTCTTGATGAACCTACCAATTACTTGGATCGTGAATCTCTTGGTGCTTTAGCCATGGCTATCAAGGCTTACGGTGGTGGTGTCGTCATTGTTACTCACAACCGTGAGTTTACTGAAGCTCTCTGTAACGAAGTCTGGATGGTGGACGCCGGTCGTTTGACTCCCTCTGGTCACAACTGGGTTTCTGGTAACGGTACAACCAAAATCGAGGAAAAGGATCAAGAAGATATGATAGATGCTCAGGTGGGTGGAGATTTAGAACGATATCGTTATAATAGACATGTGTATTGACGATTTTTTTGCATCATAGGGTAATACTGTTAAGGCTGTCGAAAAGAAGAAGAAGCTCTCCTCCAAGGAGCTGCGTAAGAAGAAGAAGGATAGAATGGAGCGTCGTAAGCGTGGTGAGGAAGTTTACACCACCGATGAAGAATTAGGCTTGTAAATTCGCTAGATCTCTTTCACCTCTTTAAATATTATCGTTTTTCCTCCTTTCCTCCTATTATTGTTTATATCTGATGCGTTAATACTATACAAGCATCCTTATTCTTACTCAAAATAAAATTCAGCTGATTATAAAATCTAATTCATGCTTTCCAATATCTTAGTGTGATGAGTAACATGTCGGCCTTTTCAAAATACAAATTCATGCAAACGATCAAATTGATTTTCAAAGTAAATTATATATGAGCTTTATTGGACTTTGCAGATAAACGAGTGTTGCTACGTACAATGGATCAAAGATAACATCTGATGTTATCGATCTCTATTCAGTTGACCTCTATAGCTGGTCTCCTAATTTGGCGGCAGAATTCGCACTTGGGTGGTGATTTTGCAATTTTAACGCCATTATATATGTAAGAAAATCTCAACAAAAGTAAATTTAGACGCTTGGATTAAGCTGTAAACCCCTCCAATTTGCAATCAGCTTTTGAAAGCACCATTCACCCTCCATGATTTCTGTTGCCAGCCAAAACATTTCAACTTCCGCTTATGTTATTTCTGTCTAGAAATAGAAATTTCTGATTCATTTTCGACGTCGTTGAACTCTTTTTCCATATTCGACTATATAACCGAACCAACTATTCTGTGCACCTATGAGTTTTCTTGGAATGCTTTTCAAGGTGCATCCAATGGTACCAAGTAAGATAGATGTTTTGAATAAACTTACCGAATAATGTACGAAACTATGAAAAGAGGTTTCTGGCCAAAAAGTCAGAAATTTATATATCAACGCTCCACAAAGATGATTTCAGAGGTTGCTTTGGATCGATAGAAACATTTTAATTCAAGATATACCATAGTAAAAGTCTTCATTTTCAAGGTCAAAAACGCGATCGTTTGATTTTCGATGAAAGCCATGAGGGGTACCTCATGCTTTTTGGCCATGTTTTTTGGTCCCCAAAAAGTTGAGCAAAGGTGTCAGAAAGTAATTTTTAGATGAGAGAAACTGTTTGGTGCTATTCTGACAATCTAAGACGGCTTTGAACGCGAGAAAACACGGCTTAATTGCATCCAAATTTCACTGTATTCTGCATTCTTTTGAGTGATGAGAGGTAATGCAAGCGTGCTGATCACTTGTGTATGAATCATTCACATTGATACAGACGTGAAGCATCGCCAAAGAGCCAAATACAGAGCTACAGCTCAGTTAAGGAAGGCTCTCCCGTGAAAGTTGAATTCTTAGTATTTATGTTTTGTGTAGTATAATACCGAAACTTCCAGAATAGACTGTACCGCAATATCAGCACACGCACCTCCAGCTGTCGATGCGATGCAAAACGCAAGTGAGACAGGCGAGCCTCACATTATGCATGCGCTGTACAAAGGATGTCTCCCCTTTACACTCCCCTCAGCTTGCTCCAAATGTGTGAATCAATAGAGACAGTTGCCAACTGTAAGCTGCAATAGAAAAAGGCAAAATAATTAATCAAAATACACCAACATCAAGGCTGGTCGCAAGAATTAGATTTCATTTCGAAATGCACAGTCGGCTTTATATATTGATTAGTTTTATTAAAAAAATGAAGCATGTACATGAGTATGATATTGAAAGTCTAAGTGATGTTGATATAAATTACTATATTGAAAATAAACAAGAGTTGGGGAAATGGTATGCTTTTTTAGAGCACATGGTAATAGTAGGAATTAAGCCAATGCTGCCTAAAACGATTAAGAGATTAAATAAAAAGTAATTTGATTTTACAAGAATTCCTTGTGGTTGTCAGTAGATGGCATACACTCATTTGTAGCAGCATCTGCGCGCTCGATACCATAGACTTCAGTCTTTTCAGTGTCACCGTCTAATTTAGAAGCAGACCCATCAAGAGCAGCTTGATCCTTCTGTTGTTGATCTTTTTCATCATAGTTTTCAAGACCAAATGTCTTCATGGGGATAGTGAAACAGAAGGTCAATACAGCAATACAGATGGAGATAATAGATAAGACCATTTGAACATGACCATAGGCAGCAACAACACCTTCCCATTGAGGTTGAGGAAGTGCACTCGCATAGGCAACATCGCCGACAATCTTTGCATAGTCGTATTCTCCAGAAACATACTTGGCAATTTGACCGGGAAGCATATTGTTCCAAATGGTACCTGCCATTGTAGAACCAATACTAGCAGCAATAGAACCACCCACTTGCATCATGGCTGTAGCTACAGACATGTCTTCGTGAGGCAAACTGGACTGAATAGCAACAAGCATAGGGGTGTACAAGAAACCACTACCGATACCAACAATGGTTTGAGAAATGACAACAAAGGCATCAGAAGATGAGGGAAGGCGAGCTGGGATCATGAGGCCAACACCGAGAATGATCAAGGAGACACCAGCCCAAACAAAAGGCTTCCAGACACGGAAACGCTTCATCAAGTAACCTGCAATTACTTCACAAATGATATAAGCAACATTATAACCTCGTTCAAGCAAGATGGCCTTTTCAGAGTCGATTCTACGAGAGACCATCAAGTAAGTAAGGAAAAACTGCCAGTTGGTGGATGAGATGATGGTAACAGTGGACAAGGCACAGACACCATATAAAGGAGTGCGAGTGTTCCATTTAGCCAAAGGAATGATAGGCTTCTTGGCCATCTTCCATTCCCAGAGAGCAAAGAGAGCCCAGGCAACGACACCAGAGCACAATGTGCCAAGAGTAGTACCACTAGTCCAGCCACCCCAAGAGGGAAGTGCCAATACCAAGGGCAACAAGATCAAACACAGGCCAGCTACCAAAAGCAAGCTGCCAATGATGTCAATTTCGACAATGAACCAGACACACTTTTCCCAGAAAGTCAAGTTCTCCTCTTCACGAATCTTTCTCTGCTCATCTTTAAAATCCTTCAAGAGACCAGATTTCTTAACCTGAAAGTTCAATTTCCAAAGACAAAAGATCAAAGGGAATGAGGTGACAAAGATAATCAAACTCACACTTCCGTACCCCCATCTCCAGTTACCACTGTTGAACAATGCCTGGCCTGCTTTGGGAGCCAAAAAGATATTGATCAAACTAGGCACATTATAGAGACCTTGAAGCAAACCACGGTCTACAACGTTTGTCAGATCAGCAATGGTGATGGGACCGAGGATAGATGCGCCTGAATAGCCAAAGGCGTATACAACTTGACCACCCTGTACAAGAATGACATTAAGGTTAAATTACCGTCTAAATTGGAACCACATTTTCAACTTACCACCAGCGTTTCGTAGTTGTTGGCTGTTGCCATGACGATATAAGATACGATATAGAATGTCAATGCTACTGTATAGCATTGGGCACGACCATACATATCAGATAACTTGGAATAGATAGGCAAAAGTGCTGTTTGCAAGATGTACAGCACAGTAGGCAAGAGCGAAATCAAATTGTTGGTTTTGAACAAACTAGTAACATTAACAGACAAAGCAAAACTGAGATTGTACTCCCAATTGATAGCCCAGGACAAGAGGATCAAGCTAAACAGATGGGAATTAGCAAAAAGACGCCCTGAATGATATGCAAGTGCATACTTACGCAGAAAAGATGATCCACTTATCCCACTTGTTCCAGACAAATTTGTAGAGCTCGACAATCTTGACGCCTTGAAGCGACGTCTTTTCAACTGGCGTATCAGACATGTAATATGAAACAAGAGAGAAAAAGAGTACGAGTTTCACAGAAAAAGAGGGATTTGAAGGGATTTATATATGCTTTCAAAAAGAAAAAATTTTCCAGTAGAGATTCTAGGTTGAGCCATTTATGGTTACAATCTGCATCTGTCAATAGATTTCTAGTTAATCTGATGATCTGATATTTAAAAAGATCAGATAGGAGTCTCAAGCAAACAATAAACCACTGACATTTGATCGGTTTGTCATCACTTTTGTGTACATTAACAACCCCTGGTGTATTTGCTTGTAATCAGATCCATTTCATCGCCATGGCACGCATTTCTTATCTCGCCATTATACAGACATCGAGCCGAGCAGTGAGACGATCTCTATTTTTCGCACTGATTACAATTTAAATATGACTAGGAACAAATGATACGCTTAGAGCCTAGCCAGCATCTCACAGACAGAAGACCTAAAATAACGAAAAAAAGAACCCATAGAATGTTTGAGGTTACAAATTTTTAAGGTTACATTTTATATAATAAGACTATACAAGCTTGAATAAATTAGGGTGGAATAATACCAGGAATACCATACTGTTGGACACAAGCCATTGCACCCACAATACACACCATAAAGATGGAATGTAGGATAGTTCTACGAAGCACCCGACCCTCTTGACCTTGAAGTCCAATGGTAGATACGCCAGTTGTTAGATTTTGAGGTGAGATCATTTTGCTGCAGATGGCGCCTGAAGAATTGGTACTCGCCATCAAGATGGCCGATAACCCGATTTCACGTGCTGCAACCACTTGCAAATTACCAAATAGCGAGTTTGCTGATGTATCACTTCCAGAAAGGAAACAGGCGAACCAACCAAGCCAGGCAGACAAAAATGGGAAAGCTTTACCGACGGAGGACAGTGTTAGACCAATAGTATAAGCGATGCCAGAATAGTTGTACAGGTAGGCAAATGCCATGATGAAGGATACAGTGAGCACAGGCAAAAAGAGTTGAGTTAAGGTTTGTTTGAGAGCGTGCCAGAATACGCGAGGGTGCGATCCATTCCAAAGAACAAGGCAGCAGAAGGGAATAGCAGATACAAGAATAGCTGTACCAGTGGCCAGAGGCTCAAATGTCCAAATCGCATCGTATCTTTTACCGTACAAGGTTAAGTAAACTTCTTGATGCAAGTGAGGCCAGTGAACAGGTGTTCTTCCATAACTAGGTAGCTTGGCAAATGTCCAGCTATACAGCGTACATGCGAGATTAGGTTACAATTTCAAGAAAATGGTGTTTACTACTTACATAATCACAACAACAACAATCAGTGTCCAGGGACTCCAAGCAAGCAAGGTTTCTCGAATCGTCAGTTTTTCCACCTCCAACTGGCGGCCTTTCTCTTTAGCTGAGGCAATACTATCGTGCGCAACATCACCTCCAGCAACCGAAGAATGGCCTGGTTGTGCAACATTTTCTGCTGGTACGACAGAATCTGGGGATTCCAACTTGGAGCTGTGTTCAATATGTTGCTTTTCAGAGTGATTACTACTATGGTTGGAGATTCTATCAATGTCATTTTCAACATCATCGATAACAGCTTTAGCGACCACCATATGTGCCTCATATTCAGGTCTGTATTTGGGTTTCCAGAATTGCACAAAGATGATGATGGAAATCAAGGAAATAATGCCGGCAATAAGATCTGGTAACTCGGGTCCTACCAAATTGGCAAAAATAGCTTGAATGACAGCAAAAGACAAGCCAGCAACAAGACCTGCTGGCCAGCATTCGAGGAAACCAGCCCTGAAACCAGCGAAAAAGATGAGCGCATAAGTGGGAAGAAACAAACTGAGCAAAGGCAATTGACGGCCCATCATGGCGGATAATTTCATAACAGGTAAACCAGTGATGGTAGCCAATGTAGTGACAGGAATACCCAAAGCACCAAAAGCGACAGGTGTCGTATCGAAAATAAGGGTATAGGTCAAAGCATCCAAGGGGTCAAATCTATCATTGCAAGGTGGGTTAATCTATCGTTCAAGGAAATCCCATTTTAAATATGAATTTTACCCAACGGAAACCATCAAGGATGAGCAAATAGCACCGGGCGTACCGAAACCAGCGACACCTTGAGTAGCAACATTTAGCTATTTTGTACCACCAACCCACAGGTCTCCCTCTTACCTTCCAAGAGAGCACCAAAACTATAGCCGATAATCAGCAGAATAATGCGAGTATCAGGTGGTGTGTAAGCCAAGATCCAGCGACGAAAATAGTCAAATATTCCAGAATGAACAGCTGTATTATAGACAAACCTAGATATATTCCACGTCAACATTTTTCTGCTTTCATGTAGATCAACAGGTACACATTACATGGCATTGACTACGATCCACATAATTGGCCAATTTGCAAACACGATACCATTTCCAATAGATTCAAATGCTTGTTGAGCAGGCATGTGCCAGCCAAAAATTGCAATAAATATACTATAGAAGCTAGTGTAAGTACATTGGTTTTAAGAGAACTACAGTGAGGGTTACACTACCATACGATAAGCCCGGCTAGCGATGAGAAATGCGCAGGCACCTTGAATACACCCAACAAGACCAACACGAGCAGCAATGGGATCAATCCAACAAAGAATGATCCGACCAGATTGTTGGCTATAGGTGTCAATTGCTGAACAAACACACCTTCTGTTTCTGGACCTACAGGCGCAACTGGGATATTCACCATAGTTTGTATATAGAAAGAGATGAAGGAAAATGAAGGAAAAAAAGAGAAGAAAAATCAAAGATGCAACCACATATTTGTATTGAAATCGCAGGTTGATACATGTACTTGTTTAGACACTATCCAAACAAGCCTATCCGTCATTTGAGAAAAAAAAAGTGTGGGGAAGTAGTACATTACATCTTGTTTCGCGATATTAGTGTATACAGTGCAAATGATTGATAGGTAAGCGTTTGATGTGAAAAACGGGGCCAATTCTTTGTGAAAGGGACTTTGCGTTTCTATCATGCAAACTTGTTTCAATCATCAAACAAGGCAGCTTTATGAAACGGTACATATATAAATAATAGGTGCTGGTGGATCAGGTCAGTGATTTGCATAAATACAAGAGCCATTCATCAGCATGGATATATAAGCGCTATAGCAAGCATTTCTTTAAAGCAGCTAAACTATCTGCCGTGTGAATCACCGTGCTACCTTGCCAAACATAAAGGTCAATGTGAATTGAGCGGAAACCCCTAATTCTCTATCTTGCTCATCAATACAGTGATATCCATCCAATGGTTATTTCTCCTAATTCTCCTTTTTGATTCTCACGTTGTCTTGCTCTATCCCTTCTTGATTTGACATGGTAATAATAACATTAACATATTTTGCAGAAGCTCGCTTCGAAAAACATAGGCTGATCTTTTACTTTTATCCCCAGGAATCAAATGACCCTCGTTTTCAGTAATAAGATGCCTTGATGCCACACCTTGAGAAAACGGTATGGCCCGAGCCCTGCCCCTTCTTGACCATGTATATTTCCCCACACATAACAAACAACTGTTGTAGATTAAGTTTATTGTACTACTCCATCTTGCTTATTTTGTATAATTGTGTAGATCGTCTTTTTCTCATGCCTGTGATTTGAATTGATCTGATTTGACGGTACTCGTATCCAGCATTTGTCCCTGTGGTAAATAGTGGTACAAGTGATGCATAAATGGATTTAATGCTATGCTTGATTTGATGTTATGGTTTACCCCAATTTATGCAAGATTCTCACTGTGCTGTGCCTTACCTTGCTTCGCCAGTGAATTAACCCGTATTAAACGTTAATTGCTTTGGTGGATGGAAGGATTCTTATGTCAATAATATAGTGCCATTTCTTGTTCCCTCTTGATGCACTTAGTCTCATGTCGACACATGCGTGTAAGATACGTGAATGATCGTGGTATTCAGAACCCAATTCTTGTGGTGTGAGTATTTTTCAACGTCATTGATGAAAGGCAGAGTGAGGATCACAAAGTTTCAAATGGCAAGCTTATTTTCTTTAATTACGATAATAATACAATTTATGATACACACGCTAAATTGCGCTATAAGCCTTTGTGCTTGTTGGCTTGATCAACAACATGGCCGTCTTCATGCGCGGAAACCACGCCCTGATTAGCGGCAATATCTTCATCCACATATTTGATCCATCTACATCCAACAGTACCGTACAAGAGAACAACCACATAGGCCACGAGGGGTATGACAAAAGAGATATTCACGTTACTGTGGTCATGAATGACAGCTTGAATAGGTGGGAGTACAGCACCACCTGAGACGCCCATAATAACTAGAATAAAAAATAAAAAGAGTTGACTATTAGTCATAGTCTTGTCAAATAAATCTGTCCATACTTACTTAAAGCAGAGCCTCTCTTGTGATTTCTACCTAAATCCTTGGTACCCAATGCAAAGATGGTAGGGAACATGACACTCTCAAAGAAGAGCAAGATGATCAAAGCATAGGTAGTCTCGGGTGTCTTCATGGCAATGATAAACACATTGGTGACAATGGCACCTACAGCGTATACAGCCATCAAATAGTCAGGGCGGAACATTTTGAGCAAGATGGCACCCAGGAATCGACCCACGGTGAAACAGGCTTGGCCGACAGAAAGCATGATGGACCCCCTAGAATCAGGCATATGACCAACCTCATTGCTATAAAACAAAAACATGGATGCAAGTGTTACTTGAGCACCTGTATACATGAATTGTGTGAAAGCACCCAACAGGAGATGTGGAGAAAAGATGGAGGCTCTGCGCACCACTTCGCCTGTCTCCTCGGCTTCAGCTGCCATGAGTTTTTCTTCGTCAACTTCAGGGATTTTGGCAAAGCAAAACAGGACGCCAATGAGAAAGACACCACAAGCAACACCAACATAGGTCCACTTGACAGACTCCAAGTCTCCTCCTGCATCCTCTTTGCCACCAAAGAAGGCGTAGGAAGCAACAATGGGTGCAATAGTGGATGCTAGGCCGTTGAAACCTTGAGCAGCATTGATACGGAGCGATGCATACTTTCTTGATCCAATGATGGTAATGTAGGTATTTGCACCTGTATAAATAATGTTGTTAGCACGAGACACTTTTAGCACATGCATATACTCCAAGGACACAACTTACAGTTTTCCAAGGTAGCTAATCCACATGCAATGACAAACAGCGATCCAACAAATCCTCCATAACTCAAGTTGGTGGCGGAAGGATAGAAGCAAAGGGCACCAATGACATACAGCCCAAGGCCAAAGATGATGGTCTTTTTGTAGCCAAATCTCTTGGAGATCAAACTGGCACTATCAAATACCAAGGCCATATCAATACCCATACCGTTTGACATCACATCAATCTATCCACTTACGGTATACTCATGATAAAATAGGCCCCAAAATAAGCAACTTGCATATAGGTAGTCTCTGTAGTGGCTATAAAAGCGTGTCAGATCTCTCAAGTCGTCTGTGTAAAGTAAACAACCACTTACTAATGCCCAATACATTTCTAAAATGCTTGTTCAACGTATCCAGTAGACCGTAACTGAAACCCCACAGGAAGAAGAGAGTAGTAACGAGCACACCGGGAAGCAGGTAACTTTGTGTTGGTTCCGCTGCTCTTTCCTCTTCAACTATGGACACTTGTTTCTGTATGCTAGTGTTACTTGCATTGTCTGTTGTAGCAGTAGGCTTCTTTTTATTGAATAAATTCATTGATTGAGTATAGCTTTGATAGAAAGAAAGAGGCGAAATGTTCCTAGCCTATATATACACAAACTGTCATCCCTTTTTTCTGTATCTTTGCTTTTATAAGATATTCCCATACTATGTGAATTACATGTAAACATAAAGCACTTACATGGATTTTTTGATTTCCCGTGTTTTTCTGCTTTGAATCAGAACTGAACGGCAAATTAGTTTTAGTTTGGCATTCAACTTGATTGTGCAACATGGCATACTAGCAAACGCCGCTCCCTATTACGTACCTTTCAATGATTCAATATTAAAAAAAGTGAAATACAAACAAGGAAAGAGAAAAAAAAAAATGAAACATGGGTAAAAAAAAAAATCTCTTTATATACTCTGAAGCCCCTAGATCATTTCAATTCGCCCCTTTCTTTTGTTCAAGTTGCTGCAAGCAGACTGATTTAATCATACAAAAATGATTTTATGTAATGCAAATGCTGTGTGTGAATTGTTAACGTATGACCCCACATCTCATTAAGCTGACGGTATAAGAAATGGATTCCCCAAACGGAGAATTGGGTCCAAATACAGTAGAATGTACAACCGATAGCTTGGTGATGATTCATGGGCAGAACACATCTTATCAATGATAAGCTGCATGAAGGACGAGTAGTAAACTGTATCGATAAGCCATACCGTTTGCGATAGGGTAAATTGGAGGGTTTCACTACATTGCATAGCGTAAATTCACAAAGGTGTCGGTGTTGGATAGTTTGATCTCTTGGCTGTACTTTTTTAATAATTGCCTTCAAATCCCATTATGCCACGGCTCCTTTCAACGCTATGCGTCACCGCGGATTCAGTATTATGCATTTGCTTTCGGTTATTAAGCAAATACTTAGTATCAACCGTGCGCATATTCAAAGCTGATCATAAAAAAGAGCCTTCTGCATACTAATATAACCGCATTTCACTTGGTATCACGTCAGGATCTCTGTTAACGATCTGGAACTGCAAATCTGACTCTTTCATAATACTGCACGTCTGTATTAATAATAGGTACAGATCATAGATAGACATACAGCATATACGCTTTATCCCTTACCACCTAACCATATGCAAAACATAGCGAAATTTAGATGCATTAGAATCGCGATTTCTCGTGTTAGGCGCCGTTTTAGGTCTTCAGAATAACGCCAAACGATTTTTCTGATCTAGCTCTTACTCACACCTTGGCTCAACTTTTTAGGGACCAAAAAAAAACATGGACAAAAATCGGCCAAAAAGCATGAGGCACCCCTCATGGTTTTCATCAAAAATCAAACGATCGCGTTTTTGACATTGATAATGAAGACTTTTACTATGGTATATATCAAATCAAAATGTTTCTCTTGATCTAACCTAACCCCTGAAATCATCTTTGTGGGATCTTGTTATGTAAAATCTCGACTTTTTGGCCAGAAACCTTTTTTCATATTTTCATATATTTCTTAATAAGTTTGTTCAAAACATCTATCTTACTTGGTACCATTGGATGCGTCTCGAAAAGCACCCCAAGAATGCTTAAAGAAGCCTTTTTTTTTGTAGGGGAGTCGAGCTCCAGGTTTTATTTAAAGTTCTTTAAATGTCATACTGAGGGAAAGAATAGACTGTTGGTGGACCCAATGTCTGCAATGAAGGGGAATAAGATATTTTTGAACTAAGTTGGGAAAGAAATCTACTGCTAATAAGGTGCGACACCTAGAGCCAATACAGTCTTGCGGGAATCGTCAAAATATAGATAGTTGGATAAGAGCACAAAACACCAAACGAGGACATCAGTACTACGCCAAAATAATCACCAAAAATGCATTCACTGAGATTTGAACCGGGATCATCCAGATGGCATGTTGGATGCTTAAACACTTCGCCCTACCACCACGGGCACTTAAAGAAGCATAGGATGATTAGCATATTTTATATAGTTGAATCGCAAAATAGTTTGACGAAGTCGAAAATGAGCCAAAAATTTCTATTTCGAGCGAAAAAAAACGAGACGTAGTGTTAATCAATTTAAGCTGCTGGCAAACATCATGTCATTCTGCTCAAGAATGTAAACGATGCGTATGGGAGGCTCATAAGAAGGCAAAGAAGTAATATAAGTTAACCTGCCCCATCTCCATCTGGCTTTTTACCCAGTTTTGTGTCTGATGGATTTAATTTTTGCCATTGCGCGAATCCTAAACATGACCATCTCACTCAGAATGGCACAACAGTGGAACGAAGCAATCAAAGTAGAGCAGCAGAACGAATAGCATTTCTTCGGTATGATATAATCAACAATTTTATTCAAAAATAGTGTCATGTTTTGTTATTAACAACTGAACCAACACCATACCTTGGTTCATTTGCTTCAAATAAATAGCGGCATCTGCCAATGCAGACTGTTGTGTATCTGGTACGTTCACATAGTTTCCTGAGGATGAGGTTGTAGGCATCTCTTCAGCTCTGATCATGTTGGGTGTGAATACCACGGACAGATTATGCGTGTTCATTCTGTTTTTACTAGCATGTTCAGAGACTTGCTTCAAGAATTGACAAATGTACTTGAGCAATGAATAGTAATTGGGGGAGTTCTTGTAATGCTCTTGCAGTTTGGTCTTGACTTTGACAATGGTATCATTGGTGCAAATGCTGGCATCTGGATCAATGAGTGAGCAAGACGTGCCATGTCTTTACTGCTTTTTTGCTATGCAATACCTGGTAATGCTCCTATGCTTTCACTGAACTTTAGGCCAATGAGTGGGACGGGAAGCTCTCGAATGAAAACTTTTAGCAGAGCTGCTGATACATCAATGTCGTGTTGCTTCAAGTCAACAATAGAGCCTATCGAGGAGATTTGAGTTTCTTGATCATGCAAAGTTGCGGATCTCATTATCTCTTACCATTATTAAAGGCTGCTTTGACAGATTGCAGTTCATCACTCGAAGGCGACTTTCTGAAAATGCCCTCCTTTTCCAAGCCTATGTATGCGTCAGTACTTGGCGATTGACCCTAAATCTCATATATACCATAATCTCTTAGATGATTTACAATCTGTAAAACGAAATTTGGGACATAATCCGTCGATTCAATGCCTTCAAGCGATGCCAAATCTTCTAATCTCCTTCCGAAAGCCAATGATGGTAGCGGTCTCTTTTGGCGTTGCGGAACGGGAGGCGCATAAGCTTGATTGTTTAAGATGGCTGGAAGCTGGCTGTCATACTGGACAACTCTTTGAGGGATGAATTGCGGTGCCAAAGTGATGCTTGCCTGGAGTGTCTGCAGATTTGGAATGTACCGTAATTTTCGAGCAAATTTGGGACTGATGATTTTGTTGGCGAGATCGAAAATGATGCGATAGGTTCTTGTGAGATGAACGACATAAAGAGCCTTCAAATTCTTCTTGTATCTGACGACATTATATAAGCATGTTTGTGTCTTGTAGTGCATGTAATTACACTTACTTGCGATCGAGTGAACGATATGCTCTCAACAGCCACATCCATCCAGGTCTATATCTTGCTGGCGAAGAAAAGAACACAAGGACATAGTCATTCTCAACAAATTCATCTCTACACTCAAACATGCTTAGCCAATGTGGATGCCTGTCGCAGCCAGCATACTTACAGTCGCGCAAGAATAAAGCTAAAAAAAAACACATGGTTAATATGAAACCAGCATACATGCAACTACCAAGACTTACGACAGGATCAAATCATAATCATAGACATCAGGATTTGGTAGATTATCTGCACATAAAACCAAGATAGGTCGACTTTCACTATCGAGGCCTGTTGTCACTCGAATTAGACTAAAGTGATGTATACATTAGCAAAGCTTTCTTTACCAGCCTCATAGATGATGTTCAAAGCCGAGATCCCTTTGAATTCGGGACTATGACAAGACAGTGGAATAGCTTTATTCATAAAAGAATACGGAGGGAAAAAGTTGTAATGAACAATAAAGCGCACATGACAATGAGCAATGTGCACCAGCACTATCATATTAGGAACACCGAATGGAGGAGCAGCAGCCTGGGCTTGGTTCTCACTACTGAAGCAGTCCTACGGCGAGAGATTCTCCATCATCCTTGGATTGGAAACCAATGCTCTCGAAAGATCCTATAATCCGGTAATTGAAAGAAGCAGTTGGAGCAAGAAGAATACTTTGATAATGTACTTGAAGTGGGTATTTCATCTGACTGCATCCTTTGCCGAGAAACTTTACCTTGTCTGCATCAACATGTCAATGTCTAATGTTAGTTTAGCAATCATCCTATGCTATGCTATAAGCTTATCTTTTGTCCCATGTTCTTATACATTGAGACACTTTCCTCACAAATCTAAACGTCTGAGCATCGATGCCTCGCTCCTTACACCAGCTTGAGAGTATCAGTTCCTGTAAACATCTGCCAGATCAGTGTAGAATTACATCCACGCACTACCTTATACGGATGAACAAGTCATGTCATATGAGTCATACACCCTAACATTGACTAAATACATCATGAAATGAGCTAAAATGACACACTGCTAACCGTCAACCATACCATCGAGCACCGTCTTGATCTCCAATGGAGCATGCATGCCATCCATTTCATGATTTCGGTGACTGTCCATGGTCAACTGGGTGCAAAATTTTAGGACGCTTCAACATCTAGTGTTGGTATTTAAGTGCTTTGATCGCGTTTCTTCTTTCCTGTTCTTTTTCTTTTTCGAAAAGCCGATAAAACAACCATCATGTCAGCACCCGCACAAGATCCTGCTGTAGAAGATATCACTCAAAAGACCAAGGAGGTTTACTTGGAGTATGTGGATATTGACATTTATGCATGATGGCTTGCTAATTAAATAAATAGTGATGCCGGTAAGCCCATCACCAAGAATGCCTACAAGAAGCTTCAAAAGGACAAGGAGAAGGCTGAAAGAAAGGCTGCTACTGCTGCCAAGATTGCTGCCGAAAAGGCTGAAAGAGAAGCCAACCAAGTTGTAAGTAGCATGGCCATGTGTGTGTGTGTGGAACATGTCGGAAGGATGAGATGAGAAAAAAAAAATAACCTGTCAATCTTTTTGCCAGGATTGCTCCAAGGACCGTTATGGTAAGCTCCCTATGAATCAATCTCAATCTCGCACTGGTAAGTTTTTGAATGAAAGGAGAGTAGCATTGGAAATGGAGAGTATAAGCTAAGGCCCGTCAATGCGGATATAATAGAGACCAAGTATGAGGATATCAACACCATCAATGCCTCTCGTGAGGGTGAAACTGTCACTGTCCGTGTTCGTGTACAAACCTCTCGTGCCACTGGTGGTAAGATGTGTTTCTTTGTCTTCCGTCAAGGCGTTTCCACCATTCAAGGTATCATCACTGCTGACGACGAGACCATCTCCAAGCAAATGGTAAAGTACTGTGTTGGCATTTCTCCTGAATCCATCGTGCTGGTGGAAGCCAAGGTTGTCAAGCCTGTCGAGGAAGTCAAGAGTTGCACCATCTCTTGCGCCGAACTCGCCATCGAAAAGATCCACGTTGTCTCTGAAGTCAATGTTCGTCTCGCTTTCTCTTTGGACGATGCCACTCGTCCCGAAAGCTCTTACGAAGAAGATGCTCAACTCTCCAGAGTCAACCTCGATACCCGTCTCAACAACCGTGTCCTCGATCTTCGTACTACCACCAACCACGCCATTTTCCGCTTGCAATCTGCCGTTTGTTTGCTTTTTAGAGAGTTCTTGACCGAGCGTGGCTTCATGGAAATCCACACTCCCAAGCTGATCGGTGCTGCCTCTGAAGGTGGTTCCAACGTCTTCAAGGTCAACTATTTCAAGACCAACGCCTTCTTGGCTCAATCTCCTCAACTCTACAAGCAAATGTGTATTGCTGCTGATTTCGGCAAGGTCTTTGAAATTGCTCCCGTTTTCCGTGCTGAAGATTCCAACACTCATCGCCATATGACTGAATTCATGGGTCTTGATATGGAAATGGCTTTTAACGAACATTACCACGAAGTTTTGGAAGTTCTGGAAGAGCTCTTTGTGTATATTCTCGGTAACCTCAAGTCTCGCTACGCCAAGGAGATTGAAATCATCAAGAAGCAATACGAATTTGAAGACTTTGAGTTCTTGCCCAAGACCCTTCGTCTTCCCTTCAAGGAGGGTGTCAAGATGCTGAACGAGGCTGGTGTTCAAGTGGGCGAGTTTGAGGATTTAAGTACTGCCAATGAAAAGTTCTTGGGTAAGCTCGTCAAGGAGAAGTATCACACTGATTTCTACGTTCTTGACAAGTTTCCCTTGGCTATTCGTCCTTTCTACACTATGCCGGATCCTGAGAACCCTGGTTACTCCAACTCTTACGATTTCTTCTTGCGCGGTGAGGAGATCTTGTCTGGTGCCCAACGTATCCATGACGCTGATTTCTTGACTGAGCGTGCCAAAGCCCATGAAATCGATCTCTCTACTATTCAACCCTATATTGATGCCTTCAAGATTGGTGCTCCTCCTCATGCTGGTGGTGGTATTGGTTTGGAGCGTGTTGTCATGCTCTTCCTCGGTCTTGGTAACATTCGTCGTTCCAGCTTGTTCCCTCGTGATCCCAAGCGTTTGGAACCTTAAATCATCACATTTTTGTCCATACATGCATTACTTTTTTTTTTCTCTTATTACAGTAAAAACATGCAAATCTATTATCTATAGAAAGAAGAAAACTTGGCGTTCAAATAATACAATAGATGATACTTTGGGTGTGTTGATAGATCAAGTGAATTTTGACCACAAATTGCTTCTAGCTGGATGCACAGATATCATTCAAATGAACATTGCGTATATACTACTGAATGAAACACTTCAAGAGTGTGAATACCCACTATCAAATCAACAGCTATCGTTATGTATTGTTGAGAAGGTGCAATAACGGGATGTGTGCTTTAGATATAATACGCTTATTCAACTATTATGGGTTCCTTCACGTCAAGTAGCTATTACAATCAATACTACTTATATGGTGAACAATACAGAGACCAAACAGAAAACAAAGCAGCAAATTCGGCTTTTCATTTCCATTATTAATAAGCTTATCAACAACATAACGCATCAAAATTTGCATGAATTAGCTTTACCAAAATCAATATGCCTTCTGTTCAAATTAGAAATTGCACAGGCTACAGAACTACCCTTCCAGTAAATGACAGCTACCAAAGATGTAATTCACACAGTATAAATAAAAGCTATAAAAAAGTAAAACACAGCTAAATTCGACGGCTTTCAAGCCTTCATATCTTGACATATAGACCTTTCTGAGCCACCGGAGTGACGCCGAACAATTGTACTTGAGTAGTAGTAACTTCCTGACACCTTTGCTCAACTTTTTTGGGACCAAAAAAAAAAATATGGCCAAAAATCGACCAAAAAGCATGAAGGGTACCTCATGGTTTTCATCAAAAATCAAACGATCGCATTTTTCACCTTGAAAATGAAGACTTTTACTATGTCATATATTAATTCAAAATGTTTCTCTCAATCCAAAGCAACCTCTGAAACTGCTTTTACGAGGTTTTCATATGCAAAATATGGTTATTTTCGCTAAAAACCTTATTTCAAATTTTATTAAATTGCTCAATAAGTTCAGTCAAAATATTTATTACAATTAGCATCATTGGAAGCGCGTTGAAAAGTACTTCAAGAATGTATTAGGAAGCGTGGGGTGATAATCACAGTTTATATAGTCGAACACCATAAAATAGATTAAAGAAGTCGAAGAAAGACGATATCTGTCCAATCTTGAACAGAAAAAAACATACTGCGTTTGAAATAAATTTGGCGGCGGCGGCTTGCTGCTGGCTGACCTAAATGCCTTTCTGTTGATGACAATGATGATTGTGATACTGATTAAATGGAGACAATGAAGTTGAAAGGACAATTGATTAGCTTGAATACTTTTTCGGGGAGGTTTGCCGCATAAAGATGTCTTCTGCAATGACAATATCTCAAAAAAGTCGCTGTAGATCTTACACAAGTCCTGTACATCAAGCGTAAAGAGATAGATCGACTAGTATAGGAAATACTTGATTCTAAGATTACTGTTTAGCATTAACATCAAGCACACGCCTTCATCTCTGATACAAGAGCCCTCCTCCAAGATGTATAGACTGCCAGATGCTTCTTGGATCGGCATGCCTCTGGCCACCCAGGAACAAATTGTAGCAAGCATTGCTAAGCATTTGTTTGTCACATTAAGCATACAGCAATGATGAATCAAAGCATGACACATCATTTGCTTTGGAGAACCTTAAAAAGTAAATTGCCTTTATTTAGCCATTCAAGTAAGCGGAGCTTTGGGTGTGCCTGTTTGTATCATTCGAAAGGGCCAAGGAAGCCAAGGAATGTGTATATAATCTCTTGTTCTTTCTTGTTCTACTTTTTTTTTTCTTCTTCTCAACATGTCTACTCCACTTCTCTCTAGCAACACTGCACAAACACTCGGTGCTGCTGCATCCA
This sequence comes from Mucor velutinosus, assembly GCF_035048745.1. Lineage (NCBI taxonomy): Eukaryota > Fungi > Mucoromycota > Mucoromycetes > Mucorales > Mucoraceae > Mucor > Mucor velutinosus. Next base: position 1,474,842 of record NW_027041893.1, on the reverse strand, counting down.
ACATGGCCAGCGAAGCGCGTTTCTCTTTTCTTCAAAAGTTTCGCGAGCAACGCTTAGCCAACATTCGACCTCTTGGTGATTTTTTTGATAAAAATAGAATCAGTTTCACTACCAATTTTCATACCATCAGTCAACGTTGGAAGTAAGTGCTCAAGTGAGTAGATACAGCCTACATGTATTCATCGTTTATACACAGCTATAACTTGCAATATTTCTCTGCAAATTACTTGGTGATCATCTTGCTTCTGGGTGTCTATGCTATGTAAGTAGTTGGGATGTTGAGAGAGAGAGAGAGAGAGAGAGATTGGATGAGGGGTGAAACTCTGATGCCGTCTACATACAGCATTACAAGTTGGTGGTTGGTATTCACCATTGCTTTTCTGTTTGGTGGATTCTTTTTGATTTCTCGCTTGGATGGACCTCTCACTATCGGAGGAGCAGCATTATCGCCTTCCACCTTGTATGCTTCGTACGCTGGTATATCGTTGCTCTTACTACTTTTCTCGGGTGCAACGGGCGCCATTTTCTGGATCATTGGTAAGTGGTTTTGTATATTGGATATAAGAACAAGGCACTTATGCTAGAGTGATATTGTCTAGGTGCTGCTGCTATTATCATCCTGGGTCATGCCGCTATCCTGGAACCAGGATTGGAGGGTGATTTCTCTGCAGACGGACAAGTTTAATAAACATCTGTCGCACAAAAAGGAGCTTGTTCTTCTGATAAAATTAATTATATATTAAGCATATCTCTCTTTTTCTCTCTCTCTCTCTTCTTTTTTTCTCTCTTTTTATATATATATAAATACAATCATATCCTAATAATTAAAAAAAAAAAAACTGAAATCCGGGGTTATCAAGCTTGAATTTTGAACATAAAAAAGATGCCATCCAATGTGTTGATTGAACCCAAGCCAACATCCAAACTGTCAAAATCATCGACAACAAGCAGGAAATTCAGACTGTTTAAGAACCATTCCAGAAGAAAACGGCCAAGAAGTGTCGAGACAATCAAGCACCCGTCAAATGAACATGATCAAGACTTGAAGAGGCATTTAAGATTGCGAATAACAATAGCTCAGGCAAGACATATCGCCCCAGTAAGTAAATAGTTGAATAGAGACCTCATCCTGATTGGGATTTAAAATGAGCGATATAAATTGTGATAGGATTTGGATACCTTTGTCATTGTGCGATGTTTGAAGCATAGCCACAGAACACATGTTGTCAGAAACTCAACAGAGCCTACTTGGTCTTGTTCATTCGATGTTCCAATCAACAGCATTACCAAAAGAAAGCAATGGCGTCGAGGTATCACCATTATTTTATGTTCAAAGGATAGATTCAGATCTCAGTTTCTCGGTCAAATTCACTTGCCGTTTCCTGCTACTAAAGAGGAAGCGACGGCGGCTCTTTTCTATGATGATGTTTACAATACTGTAAGTATAAAAGATTCATTGTGAGACATTTTTGCACTTGTTTCTCCTCTTTGCTAACACATTTATACCAACCATGAAGTCCAACTGGCGCCCCGTCCATCCCACCCAAAATCAGCAGAGAAAACTATCACTATCCAGCACACCAAGACGAAGAGCCTTTTCAGAGTCTCTGGGCAGCGAAATCAATGTCAAAACTGGCCTTATCCTGGAAGGCTTTGAAAATGATCATTCGCAGGTGAAAAATCAGAGAATCAAGCAGGTTTGGAGGAAGCTTACCCAACATCATCATAACCAACCATCAAGCAACATGACCAGCTCTGCTCCAACAACACCGGCAGTCAGATCTGCCTCTTCTCTGCCGCCTGAATATGGAGGCTACATATCCAAGAGCAGCAGCAGCGGTACAAACACTCCCTCAGATTACTTTAGCAGACAGCGACACTCACGACAAGCATCCACGGATGCCTTCCTAAGCTCTGCTGTCTCGACTCCACAAACCATGTCGGATTCAAGCTCTCGGAAACGACTGACTGCTCGCAGAAAGAAGAAGCATGGCATTGAGGGCAAATTTCACCAGGATGTAATGGGTGTCACCTTTCTGGAGGTTTGCCATGCAAAAGATTTGCCGCCAGAGAGAAACTGTAAGCTGAATGAACTGTGCGTGTGTCATTTCATGCTAATCTACTTGACTAGTGGCCCGTACTGGCTTTGATATGGATCCGTTTGTTGTGGTTTCGTACGGCACATCCACATTTCGAACAAGTGCTGTACGACACAATTTGAATCCAGTGTGGAACGAGAAATTATTCTTCCACGTTCGACACCACGAAGCCAACTTCCACTTGAAATTTACAGTGTACGATAGAGAAAAGTTCTCGGGAAACGATCTCGTTGCATGGTGTCAGGTGCCGATTCAAAATATCATCAAACAGCACAAAGAGATGCACTTTGCTGATAATCAAGAGGAAGAGGAAGAAGGTATCGACATGATTGAAAAGGAAATGGACCGCCTCACATTTCCACTGCAGATGGTGAACCCAGACAAATGGAAAAACAAGCGGCCTACACTAACCATTCGTGCAAAATTCATGCCGTATGAGGAAATTCGGAAAATGTTCTGGCTCTCTTTGGCGAAGGCTTACGATGCTGAACATACCGGCACCTTGAGTCGATTGCAAGTGCAATCTATGCTGGAGACCATTGGATCAACCATCACTGAGGCCACCATTGATAAGTTTTGGTCAAACAACGGAAAAGACCCCAAGAATGAGGCTCAAGAGATCACACTGGAAGAGCTGGTCAATAGTTTGGAAAACTACATGAAGGCTGAAGCAGAGTACAATGACAACTGGTCCAGTCCCTCTTTGACCCCATCAGCTAGTGGCGATAATATGGAGACGCTTGGCTTGGATATGATGCGAATGACTATGAAGCAGGACGAAGATGAAGAAGATGAAGACGAGGAAGATGATGAAGAAGATGAAGATGAAGAGGATGAAGAAGATTGGAATGGGATTGAAGAAGAAGAAGAAGAAGAAGAAGATGACGACCAGTTGCCTTTTGGCGTATTGAATCCTGAAATATTTGACTACTCATCTATGCCTACAACACCTGCTACGGGGGAACAACAGCAGCAACAATTAACCGACGTTGATCTGGCAGAAGCTTTGATAAAAGAAGAGAATAGCATGATGAAACGACTGCCTACAACATCCAATGGTAGCAGCATGTTAAGGCAACACTTTCCTTCACATCGTCGCACAGCAGTAGAAAAAGTCATCCGCCTCAAGGAATGTCCTATTTGCCACCGTCCTAATCTTGGCAGAAGATCTCAAATGGATATCATCACGCACATAGCCACCTGTGCAGCAAATGACTGGACAACGGTAGACCGATTTTTAATGGGGAACTTTTTGACAGAGGCTTATGCCCAAAGAAGGTAACAGCACAAAGGCAATCTCTCGTGCACAAGAGCTCATTGGTTCTATATAGATGGTTTGTCAAGCTTGTTCGCAAGGTTGGTTATGGAAAGTACTCCCTTGGCAGAGACAATGCCAACATTATCATTCAGGACAGACGAACAGGCCAACTAATTGAGGAGAAGATGAGCGTCTACGTACGACTTGGCATGCGACTCGTGTACAAAGGCATGAAGACCAGCATTCAGTCCAAAGGTGCTCAGCGTATCTTGACCAATTTGACACTCAAGCAAGGTCGCCGCTTTGATTCACCCAATTCGGCAAGAGAAATCCCTGGTTTTATCAAATTTCACAAAATTCAGTTGCATGAAGTGTGGAAACCAGTGTCCAGTTTCAAGACGTTCAACGAGTTCTTTTATCGCAAGCTGAAGCCAGGCGCCAGACCAACTGATTCACCTGAAGATCCAACAGTGGCTGTCAGTCCTGCAGATAGCCGAATGACAGCATTTGATTCAGTATCAGAGGCAACTCGTTTGTGGATCAAGGGCATTGAGTTTAGTCTCAAGAAACTGTTGGGCGATCCATGCGGTGCCAAGGAGTTGCAGGGAGGTCCACTTGCTGTGTTTCGATTGGCACCTCAGGATTATCATCGCTTTCATTCACCTGTGGATGGCGTTGTGACAAAGGTTAAGCATATTTCAGGGCAGTACTATACCGTCAATCCCATGGCCATTAGGACAACGTATGTTTATTCAACAAAAATGTATGTGATTTGCTGCTAATTCATTATTTAGTATCGATGTATTTGGCGAGAATGCTCGCACCATTGTTTGGATGGACTCCAAACAATTTGGCAAAGTCGCCGTTGTTTGTGTGGGTGCCATGTTGGTTGGATCTATTATTATCACTGCAAAAGTGGGTAGTGAGCTGAAGAGGGCTGATGAAATGGGCTACTTTGCGTTTGGTGGATCCACTTTGGTGGTAGTGTTTGAAAAGGGGAAAATGAATTTTGACCGGGATTTGCTGGGGAATTCAGACAGAACAGTAGAAACACTGGTAAGTGGCATGAATGTCTAGTATCCCTGGATCATATATTCAAGGTGTATCTTGCACAGGTTCAAGTCGGCAATCATATTGGCAGATTGCCGCCGCAATAACATCATTTAGGCTCATGATAGCATGAATACCACTTTCCCTCTTTCTTAATATTATTTATTCTTATTTACAATGGTGATGATGATGTACACATTTACATTCATAATTTTACTGTGATTTCTGCCTTGAAGCCTCCTCTGCTTCTTCATCAGCCTAATAAATAAAGCATTTCAGTGAGAAATGATTGTTTTCCTTATCCAGTCCAACTTACTAGCATTTTCTGTTGATCTATGAACCATGCAGGTAAATGGAGAGGCAGCGTCACTAAATCCAAATCAAACAACTCTATAAACTGCTCATTGACATAGCGTGCTTTTGTGCCTGCATAAGATCGATACTATAATCGAGTGTTACCGTGATGCTCTGCGAATGGATGCTATTGACATTACCTCGGTGACAATGGAGCTGAAATTCCAGCCCTCCAGCTTTCGCAAACATCCTACCAGTGTACCCGTCTCATGAATGCCTGATCTATTGATATCGCAAGCGCTTTAATGACTGTCAGTAATCGCACCTTGAGTCGCATACATACGTGCACATGATCAAGATGGGATGTGTTTCGACATCCAAAATCAACTCCAATCCTTCTTTGATGAGCTCCTCAGAAACAGGTCTCCAAGTCGATGGTTGTGTTGGCTTCCATGTTGCCATACCAACATGTACAAGCTTGATATCACCCTCTTCAATGAAATTGGTTGTTACTCTGTTTGGTAGTTCTGGACTGAGCATGACAAGTGTCTTGAAGCCAAACTGCTTTAGATATGAAAAGTGAGGCTGTTGTAGCATGTCTGATCGATAGATTCCTGGCTCTACAATCCCAAATTGCTCGGGAGGGCTTAATAAGTTGATGTTACTACCTCCCATGCTAGAATCAATCGATAGTGAAAAGATAGTGATAGACCAAGAACGAGTGTTTCCTTTGAAAATGTAGCAAATGTGATTAGCACTCCGTAATTCCCGTTACTCTTTTTCCAATGCGTATCCAATATGCCATCCTATGGCCGAAGTTTGTAGTCATTGTGTCTATGAATACATACTGATATTATGGAGATCAATGTTAATTTCTACCTGTAGGTATTTTCTAGGTAAAGCTGTTCAACATGAGGATCAATTGATTGATTTGCCAGTGTATTCAATGCGTACTCTTACTGATACCACTTACCAACGCTTTCCACGTCAGAGCTGCGTTTCAAACACATATCATGTTTTCATTTGTTCAACCATCGACATCTTCTTTATTAGTAACTGTTCTTTCATAGTTAAGAAGTCCTTTTCACTTGTTATACACTGGCAATATGGTAAATACCAATCCACTATTGGAAATCGACTTACAACTTACATCCGACTGTAGGCACAAACAGCTACACAAACTATTGAAACAAATCATGAAGACATGATTGTAAGTGATTAATAACTGCAACGCGTTCCCTCATTCTAACAATCAATGTGAACAGCATGATGCTCAACTCGACTATTATTCTCGTCGTTTAGCAACAGCCTCTTCTGATCACACTATCAAAATCTTCAACGTTGATGGCGATAATCAAACACTGAGTCATACCATTACAGAGTAAGAACTGAGAAGCTCTAGTATGCCAATAGCACAAAAAACTGAATATTGCAACAGTAATACAGCTCCAGTATGGCAAGTAGCATGGGCTCATCCCAAGTTTGGCACCATTTTAGCTTCTTGCGCTTACGATGGTCGTGTGCTTATCTTTAAAGAACAAAACGGTGCTTGGACAAAGATTCATGAAAACAACAAGCATACAGCCTCAGGTAAAAAAAAAAAAAAGAAAAGAAAAAAGAAATGAACAGAGTAGTTGATATGGACTATATTCGTATTCATATGTATGTGTGCTGTAGTTAACTCTGTTGCTTGGGCTCCCCATGAGCTTGGTGCCATCTTGGCCTGTGCTTCTTCTGATGGCAAGATTTCTATTCTCGAATACAAAGGTACATACGGCACAAAGAATATACGACAGAGAATATACGACAGAGAACAGGGGAAATTGATTGTTTATATACTGTAGATGATGGAAGTTGGGAAACACAATTAATCGATGCACATGGTATTGGCTGTAATGCAGTTACCTGGGCACCTGCTGCTATTCCCGGTAGCTTAGTTCAGACAAATGGCGGCAATCCCAATGTGAATGTCGTAAAGAAGATCGTGTCTGCAGGCTGCGATAATTTGATCAAGATTTGGGGATATAAGGATGACAGTAAAAATTGGCAAGAGGAGGAAACATTGGATGGTCACTCTGATTGGGTTCGTGATGTTGCTTGGGCTCCCAATGTTGGACTCGCCAAGAGCTATTTGGCTAGTTGCTCTCAAGATAAGTCTGTCTTGATCTGGACACAAGAAAACCCTAAAGCAGAATGGACTCATAAGACACTAGGCGACAAGTTTCCTGATGTTGTTTGGCGTGTTAGCTGGTCATTATCCGGTAACGTTTTGGCTGTCTCATGTGGTGATAATAAGGTTACTTTATGGAAAGAGTCTTCAAAGGGTGATTGGGAACTTCTCGAAACGCTTGAAGAAAATGCTTAATTAATATCAATTATAATAAAAGAAACTAAAGACTTGTATGCATTAAGCTGTTTAGAGAAAATCAGTATAGATATCAATTTTGTTGTGCAATCAATAATGAGGGATGATGATGGTATTAAAAATTTTCTGAGAAAATGAACGTCGTAGAGTTTTGCAAAATGTCATACTTGGTTGGTTTGAATTATTGTAAAAGGATGTTAAAACACGCATGTACACGATTTTTTACTGCGTTTCGCCTTGTTAAATTCCATTTAAAATCGATTTTGCCTTTCTCGTTACTGCTTTAGCCGAATTAACTCGATGAAGCTTTGAAGGTGACATCCTACCACTCGATAGCGATGTGGACCGAATAGTCTCGCTTGTCAACCGAAATAATGATTGCAACTATTGAGGATATAAACCATCTCTAAGATGCAAATGTATTATACAACGTATAATATACGATGAGAAGATTTGAGAACGAGCAAAGATGAGTAGTAGATTGAGATTTCTTTATTCAAGCAGTACAAAGGGACATGAGTGGTGCTACAAAATGGCTAATCTATATCCTGATTCCTAGAGAGTGGTAGCCTATGGCCTTTCGTCCCTGAGAGTGGGTTTCAATGCCGACAAATGTTCTTCCGTCAAATCAACTAGAAAGAACATTCTATCCTGGATCAACTCTATTATTTGTTTCCGACTGCTGTTCAATGAGCTCTTACGCAGCACATTCTCGTCAGGCTTATACAATTATCCCGCATTCAAGAGGAACGTCCTATTGCTGGGGCATTTCTAATTAACTGTAAATACCTTCGAAATTTACACTAGTTTTAATCCTCATTCAATCTTGGAATAACAATAAATATGTTCATCAGCTCTAATTGTATATCCTCTGTTTATATTTCGTTATTCTAAACAAAGATCTCTGTGTCGAAGTACTGTAATATATATATTGTTGTGCCAGAAGGGCTACAACTGTCTATAAAGATTAAGGTATTCTTGATGGGTAGATATGTCTGTGTTGTGCAACAACATGGACAAGCTATGATAATTGAAGTGCATCTCAGCTATCTAAATACTGAGGTTCACCAGATGTGATAAGCATTGTACAAGATAAATTGCTACTTTGACATTCAGAACTTAGTATAAATAGAATAACTCTTGTCTTCATCAATAAATCTTTAGTTTTTGTGTCTGATCTTATTCAAATAAGTCTTTTCTTGTTTATATAATATCGAACATTTTTTATAAGCTAAAAATAATAATCCTTTTATTCTTTGTGCTTAACATATATAACTTTCCCACCTAACAACTTTACAAGTCATTTCTCACAGTAAACCGCTGTGCAAAAGATTGTATATTACATAAAACCCGCATTTTATCTCACTTTTATATAAGCATGGCTTTAAATTGCATCTATTTAGATACCCCTTTTATTGCAAACACAAAATTATAATAAATGACAGATTAATAGGAAATCAACTAGTTGTAACCCTTTGCTACTTCAACCTCTGAGCCAATCAGATTGCTTGAAAACTCCGCTGACCTAAAAAAAAATTTGCGAGGGTTTCCCTTTGTTTTGATGTGAGGCAAAATTTTAAGCTCCGCTATATAGCAATATAACCGTTACTATCATCAAATTTCCCCCAGGTGCTAGAGCATGCCTTACTTACACCACCTAGCTTTAAATTCAGGCATTGAGACCCTCAATCATCACGAAAGTAAGTAGCGATAACCAAGTGGAGGCGGCCTATCTGCCTCCTAGCCTCAGATAAAGTCTTGTTGAGCTTCAGGGATAGGCACATCCACACAACGTAAAAAAGGTATGCTTCAAAGAAACATAATAATAATATAAAAAAGAAAAGAATATAAAACTATACGAATATAGTAGTATATGTAGACAAAAAAGGAATACTCATACGCAATGAGTCAAAGAAAAGCATAACAAACACAACATCAAAGATGTTCAAAAAAGCTTGTTGCTGTTGCAAGAAAAATGCATACATGAGCAACGCGCATGGTAGTAATAGTCGAATGTAAAGAAACATGACACAAACACGCACAACTGCAAAAGCAACAGTGGTATTATAAGTTTGCAATACAACATAATGACTAATGCTGTTTCATGTACAACTACAGAGGAAACACCACCAACAAAAGAAAAAGAAGTAAGCGCAACAAGGCAAACACGATGAATGCATTATCACGATAAAGGAAGCAATAATATAAACGTTCAAAGAAGTTTTATATCATTGCGACCAGAAGAAAAAAGTTACTTACCACTTACCACAGCCACAGATAGACCAGAGGATACGAAATTACCAGAGACAGACCAGAGAACAAGCATACATCAAAAACAGTAGACCATCAAGGACCAGATTACCAGCAGCAACAGCAGCAACAGCAGCCGCACCAGCACCACTATAATAGAGAAACAAACAAACAACATTAGAGAAGGCTATACACAGAACGTACACAGACCAGGTACAGACCAGGTACAGACCAGATACAGACCAGATACAGACCAGATACAGACCAGACAGAGGCAAGATACAGACCAAATAATAAGCAACTGCAACAGTACTACTGTAATAGAGAGACGAGAGAACAAACAACATTAGAGAAGACCATACATTGACCGTGCAGAGACCAGATACTGACCAGACATATACCAAATAAGCATTCACCAAAAATGGTAGGCTAAAGGAGATTCCAGAGATAACAAAAGTAAAGGCAGCAGGATCCACGTCAAACAGGCAAAAGAATTATCAAATCCTAACAAATAAATACTTTTAGTGTTAATTCCACGGCTTCCTGTGCTTATTATTAAATTATACCTGCTACATTCCACTTGAAAGAAGCAGTATCAAGTCTTTTTAGCAGCGTAAGACAGTGTTATCAGAAGCTAGGATGATATTGTCAATCAAGCGGTTTCCAAAACCGCCATGGTTTGATACTAAACGCGTTTTGCAAAAAGGGAAAAAAAACGGTGGTATGGGAAAATGAGAGGGCGCCCTACACGACGTCACGGCCAGTAGATTTGGTCTCAGTCTTCTGCTGCGGCAGCCGTAACTGCTGCGCTTTAATTTGAAATTGTGCAATGGGTATTTTCGTGTTCAAATTTGACATAATCTCACATCCTTTAAACGTTTCTGCTAAATTTGACTATGAAAATTGTCATTGTCACACCCAACTTTCTAATATATCTTTAGAGGACTAAAAAAGCTGCATCAAATGGTACTAATTACATTCAACTTTCAAACCAAAAATAATGAGGAATTTGCAAAAATATGAAAACAGGTTTTTTGCGAATATGTCATAATCTAGCATATACAAACCTCATAGAAACAGTTTCCAGTGATGCATTGCGTCTTTGCAATCAATTTGATCTGATATGTATCATAGGAAAAGTCTTCATTTTTGAGGTGAAAAGCACGATTGTTTGATTTTTAAGAATTCTCCCTTACTAGTACACATGAAAAAAGGAGAATTTTCATGGATTTGCGATGACCTAAAGAAATTTGAGATAAAGCATCAGTAAGTAAGGCGTATCAAAACAGAGCCGTTTGGCGCTATTCCAAGCGTTCACAACGCTTTGTAGCATGAGTTATTCGTGCTGCTTCAAAATGGCTAAATTTAGACAGAATTTGACCAAAAATAAGATGCAGTAGGTCGTATTGACGAAGAAGTAAATAAAGTAATGCTTTTTCTGGTATTTCTAATGTTTGCATTGTACAGAACTCGACACTTAGGCGATCGACATGTTGTATTCACACATATCTGTTTTTGAATCACAATTGTAATGAAATAGCCACCCAAACGCAACGTGATTGAAAACCAAAATTCACCAAATAGCACTTATTCAAATTCATGCTATTTGGATCTATTAGTAAAAACGCTCAAATGTACATCAACAACCATTTAAACATACTAAAGTAAAGATACACGCTTATATCACACATCGTGTAAATGGATCACTCCTGATCACAGTGTATTCAATCACACCCATAATGGCCGTAATAAGAGATGTTATTATCTTTATCCAAATAAAATCAAATCAATAACAAGCATATTCAAATATGACAACTGTGGAATACATCCACTATGATCTGCATTCCGACAGTTCATCCAGTTACCAGATTTAGATATAAACTGTATGTACACTGGATTAGATGTACGATATCGATTTATATTATGAGAAGATATGGACTTCAGATACGCTAGTACTATAAGATTCGTACTATATAAGATATAGGCTATAGATGGCACCACGGACATGGATGGCACTATAGACTTATACTTGTATTCCGACATTGACTACGGATGTTTGCCATATCTGGATAGGCACCAAGATTAATGCAATATGAGCTTGTTGCTTCAGATGTGCACTTCATGATCCACGCTATAAGACACATGCTTATATCCGTGATACTAGCTACAGATACTTTATGTACTACAGACTTGTACTATATATGAGACATGCTATAGACATGCATACGATATGCTATAGACATGCATACGATATGCTATAGACATGCCATATATCCAGATACATGCTAACGATGTATGCTTAGCGATATACACTCAGATATGTACTATTAATATAGACTAAGGAGACTGTACCTATCGGATACATGCTACTAAATCGATATTAATTATCCTTATAGAAAGGATAGATCAGGGTACTTCGGATGAGAGTCTAATTATTCATCCAGACAGAGCTAAATCATGATTAGCTTGCTGGAGTTGTCTTTTAGCATGATTAGACATTAGTTGATCTGAGTTGACTTATTTGTTAATTTAATTAATAGAACTTTTATCCATTGTTATAGTATATAAGAAGGATCATCTACCTGGCCAGTAGAGAGACTTCAGTTTACTTTACACCTGTCAGTTTGATAATAAAACATACCTTTATCAAGTTGACATTACTGTTTTTTTTTATTCTTTTTTCCGTGAATTTTAGTCTATCAAGCCTCAAATTCCACAAAATCAATGGGAGACTACCTCATACCAGAAAAGTGGCTTGCTACTGCAGCCGATGACAATGTGGTATTCATCTTCAGGCGCCTCCTGGCACACCTTACAAAGAGGGGAAGGATACTTCACAACGTTGATGGAGTGCAGGTGAGCCTGAACCGAGAGATGGCCATGCAGTAGACGCCACCATGGCGTAAAAGCCTTGGCGGGAAGGCAGAGGGACCAAAAATCACGCCAGAGGCGGGGTGGAAGCAAGAGATGTGGTGGGCGATACCGAGGAGGGTGGGCTGGGTCACGAAGCATATTAAATGAGGGGTGCCATGAACGTCGCAGCGCACCGAGCGTGATTTTGTCCACCGTAGCTTTTGAGCGCGGGCCGGTGATGATGTTCTAGTGCGAAAAGCTAGGAGCGGAAGGAGAGGTGCTTGTCGAGCTCTCCAGCATGGCGGTACGCTCTTGGTCGGTGAATGCCATGACCGATCTGAGAGAATCAGGGATGATCCACACAGGAGGACCCTCAAAAGGGCATAGAGCATTGAACAGATGTTGCAAGGTTGCGGTATTGCGAGGGCGTAACCAAGCCAGATGCTCCAGATGGGGGCATTTTCTCAAACGAGGCCAGTAGTTACGAGGATACAGCAGTAACGGAAGAGCATTGGCATGACCTGAGTATACGTGGAAAGTATACAGTAACCAGGGAGAGAGAAAATCGGCCAGGGAGCGAGGTAGAAGCAGCCGTTTGACATAAATGAGATGCAAAGCGAGATGCTGATTCTTAATGTCGACCAGGCCGAGACCACCATGTTTGCGCGGAAGGCAAAGAGAATCCCATGCCACAACCGGCCAAAACGAGACAATATATTGACGCACAATGCGCTGGATCTCCTTCAGCCACTTACTGGGTACCACAACCACACGAAGAATATGCCACAGACGAGACAGAAGAAGGGATTTTGTCACCAAACCCTTGCTACGTATGGAGAGCTGTCGCTTCGTGAGCGAATTGCATTGACGCTGCACCTTCACTGTGATAGTATCCAGGAAATGAGCCAACTGTTCATCGGTATGGTACAAAGGGTAACCGAGATATCTCACAGAGCCAGTTGAAGATTCATCGTGCCATACAACGTTAGACGAGTCTGCCAAGTGTTTCCAGTCGTCATGAGGCTTGCCAGACAGCGACACCAGCACGGTTTTCTCCAAATTGACCTTGGCATTGGACGCTTTGCCATAGAGTGACAAGAGCGACAAAAGCACAGGCCATTCAGCAGGAGACGTCAGAAAGACTTCCAAATCATCAGCATAACTAAGCATTTTGACTCGTGGAGGGCTTGCTGGAGCTCTCAGAAGGACATGATCAGTCTGTGGCTCAATTGGAGCGGAAGCAACCGAAATTCGACGTGCCAAAGTCGAGCGTTTGTCCGTAGACATAGCCACACCACGTAAGTCTGCACAAGCCAAGATGGTTCTGAGGAAAGGCTCAAATGCGAGATTGAACAGTAGGGGCGAGAGCGGATCGCCCTGCCGTAGACCACATCGTTGTTCAATAAGAGCACCCTGCCATCCATTAATGGATAAAGAGATGCGAGTGTCAAAGAACAGACCCGAGGTACTGTCAACCAAGGATGCTGGAAACCAAATTGATGAAGCACCACCGCCAGATACGTAGGGTTTACACGATCATAAGCTTTCTCCTGATCCAAAAGCGCAGCAACATTGGGATCATTGGGAGCAGCGGCACGGAGGTTGTTCATCAACGTCTGGTTGAGCCAGGCGTTCTCCGAGATCAAACGGTGAGGCATAAAGCCAGTTTGATACGGGGTGATCAGCTGAGAGAGAACACGCTTAAATCTGTTGGCGAGCAGTTTGGTGAACAACTTGGCATCGCTATTGATCAATGACAGAGGGCGCCAGTTCTTGAGTAGCTCGGGATCTCCCTTCTTGAAAAGAAGCACCATCCTCGTCTGTTTCCAGGAGTCTGGGAAGATTCCACGCAGTGCGTCAGTCAACACTTGTTGTAGAAGAAGCAGAACAGGAGGGAATTTGTCACACAAATATCGATAGACCTCGAACAGAAGGCCATCTAAACCAGGAGACTTGTTCTTGGGTGTATGGTCAAGCAACCCTAAGACAATGTCTATAGAGGGTAATTCGATGAGCCTATCTGCCTCGGCATCTTGTAGCTTGGCATCCTCAGGGATATTTTCCAAAAGAGAGTTCACTGCCGCCAGATCAATGGCATCAGGGGTGTACAGCACTTGGTAGAATGATCGAGCTTCTTGAAGAATCTCACCCATATCCGTCAATCTTTCACCTGTACTAGCCCTTTTCAAGGATTGAATTGTCTGTTGAGCCTCACAATTCTTGATCACACCATAGAAGTACTTGTTATTTTGTTCACCCATCTCTAGCCAGCGAGTGGCCGAACGCAGCATCGCTTGGCAAGTATCATCAAGAATCTTCTGTTCAATCAGTTGCTCTAGTTTCTTGACCCGAGCCATCTCCGCCTGGTCACCAAGCAGCTGTTCTCGTTCACGCTGAAGACGAGAGACTCTAGCTTTAAAGCGAGCCTTCTGGCCTTTGGTGAACTGTTGGGCACAGTACTTGATGATGGATTTGAGCGACTCCCGCTTCTCCTGGACAGACCGTACACCCAGACCCCGAGACTCAGCACCAGAGACATCAGCACCAGAGACCCCAGCACCAGAGATACTTGGATCGCCCACAACCTCCTCATAGTAATCAGAAGCCAAGAGGAGTTCCACTGTTTTATCCAGAAGAGCTTGGAATTCCCTGTTCTCAAGCAAGTATGGATTAAAACGCCAGCTGCCAGGACCCATCTTCACGCCAGAGGTGACCAGATCAATAGTTAGAAGACTGTGATCTGTCCATGCCGGAGGGATGTGATGAATTTGAGCATTGAGCACACGAGTTGCCATACGAGGAGGCGCAAAAATGTAATCAATGGTGGAACCTGCACAAGGGAGAGTCATAGTACCTCTTGGGAAACAGTTAAGAAAATGTGTATTTAACCATTCGACAAAGGGTTTGATCTTTGGGCCACGAGCTTCACCCGCATCATGCAAATGGATATTGAAATCCCCAAGCAAAATCCACTGGGAGTCGAGCATATCAGACCAAAATGGCATGGACATTAGCTCTGACAGGAAAGCATGGCGACTGGCTGCCTGTGCTGGCATGTACACATTAGCCACTTGGCAGATGACTTGGTGAGCGTCCTTGACAGAGGCAGTGATACAGCGTTCGTCACGAGAGATGACAGTGTTCGTGAGCTCTAGGCCGGGTTTTAGGCAGATGATGGCACAGTATTTGGAGATGACAAAAGCAGACCGAGGAAACATATAGGAAAAAGTGCACACATTGTCATCAGCGAGATGCTCTTGTTGACGATAATGCGAAACCTCCTGCAGACATAGAATATCAAGCTGAAGGTTTTTGGAGCGTAAGAAGGAAGTAAATTCTCTCTGTGTTGACTTAGAGGAACCCTTAAAGATGCTCCGGGCATTAAGGGTACCTATACGCATTGATTTTTGTATCATTAAGCCCTATGGGCGGCATGATACACTGGAGTCTGCGACATAGACGTCGAGCTCACGGAATGACGGCAGAGAGGGAGCACGTCAGACGAAAAATCAGCGTTGGCAGCACTACTACCTTGGGAATCCACATGCATGTGGAGAGACACATCGAGAGGCGCATGCTTGGAAGCATAGCTACTCTGGGGAGTACGCTGGAGAGCCTTGGGATCGACATCCATCGCTTCAGTCGTTGAACTGCGTCTCGGGCGGCCAGTGGACCCCTTTTGCTTGTTGGCAGGCTGAGCGGCGGCGGCGGCGGCTTGATGCTGCAGTTGCTGCTCGACGACATCATGGATGGTGGGAGTGGATCTATGGCGCTTCTCTTGGTTATTCTCGCGGGTACGGCGTTGAGCGTTGGCAGTATTGGGCTCCTCAATAGCCTTCTTGCTCGATTCGTACTCATCCAGTGCCTCCTCAAAAGTGGTCTCCTCTTCGTTGCAAAACCTAGCAGTGTGACCAAGCTTGCGACACTTGAAGCATTGGCGCTTCAATAGTACAGGGCAGGCAGCGCGGATGTGGCCACTCTGGCGACAGAAGTGGCAGACGGACTCATTAGAAAGAATGAAAAAAAAAAGAAGGCATTGGTTAATTCTTCATTGATAAAAGAGAGGTTAGCAAATCAAATTAAATGCATATAGCGGTTGCATCAAGATATCTTTCTAAACATTAGTTATCTATATTGCGGAATTAATATCTATTAAACAATGGTATTCCAAGCTATCATGAGCTGACGATGATAGAAACTAGCAAGTAAACTGCAGTAATTAAGAGACTATCAAATTTAGTCAACTGCAACAAATTTATTGCAAAACAAAGACATCAAAGTTTACTATCTTTTGTCAACTCGACTACCATATCGCCACCATCGATCAAATCATTTGGAGCTGCATAAATGGTCTTTACGGTACCTGCAGCAGGAGCCTGAATTACAGTTTCCATCTTCATGGCGCTCATCACAAACAACTGCTGACCTGGAGCAACAACATCTCCCTCCTTGACATTGATCTCAACCACCATGCCAGTAACTGGAGACCCTATATCAGTAGATGCACGAGGATTTGCTTTACGACGTAGTGTAGACGATGTGCTAATAGCAGATTTACGGGTCAATGCAATCGATACAGGATTTCGCGCAGAGG
This sequence comes from Mucor velutinosus, assembly GCF_035048745.1. Taxonomy (NCBI): domain Eukaryota; kingdom Fungi; phylum Mucoromycota; class Mucoromycetes; order Mucorales; family Mucoraceae; genus Mucor; species Mucor velutinosus. The sequence continues at coordinate 1,458,079 of NW_027041893.1, read as the reverse complement.
GAAAGGATGTCTGGACTTGAGCAACAAACTCGTCAGGGAAATTGTTGGTCGAAATAGTGTCGATTTGTAGTGAATGTACTGATTCCACAATCTTGGTTTTCGAGTTGCTGATTTCAATGTTGAACGCATCTCCAGGCTTGAATTGTAGTGACGAAACGGCATTAGTAACAGTAGAAGCAATAGCATTTGGTGTAGGGTATGCAGTGCCAGATTCAAGTGTCTTGCGTGGTGGGCTACCTAATTGTTTGGTTGCAGCAACCAAATCATCTATTTTGTCCTCTAGTGATTTGATGTGTATGTGTGATAATTGATCTCCTATGAATGAACGGTCTGAAATGATAGCAATCAGGAACTGAATATTCGTCTCTACACCCTCAATTACTGTGTTTTGCAGAGCACGCTTCAACTTGTGCAGCGCATCATCATAAGATTGACCGGTAACGATGACTTTGGCCAGCAGTGAGTCAAATGTCTACTCAATGCGCTGGTTAGTAATAGGTACGAACTGGAAATGATGGCACTGCTTACCGGGAGAACAACACAGCCAGGCTGAACCCAAGTATCCACACGAATGCCATGGCCATGAGGAAATTGAACAGCATTGATTTTGCCCACCGAAAGCATGTTATTGTTGAGAGGGTTTTCAGCAACCACTCGAGCTTGAATAGACACCAAGCGATTGGGTCGAATTGCATCTTGCAAAAGTCCTAGTACCTGCAGATTTTCACCCAAAGCAATTCTAATTTGTGTTTGCACAATGTCGACATGTGTGATTTGCTCCGAGATGGTGTGCTCTACTTGAACACGGGGGTTCACTTCTAAAAAGTAGAATTCATTAACATCGGGACGAACAAGGAACTCGACGGTGCCTGCAGAGTTGTATTGAATGAGCTTGGCTAATTGAGTCGCTGCTTGATGGATATTGTCTCGCAATTGGGGTGATAAACAAGGGCAAGGTGCAACCTAATGCGCAGAAGCACATGAGTATCGCAGACTCACATCTTTCAATTCATGCAAAATGCTTACCTCCAATATCTTTTGGAAGCGTCTCTGAATAGAGCAATCTCGTTCAAAGAGATGTATGACGTTTCCATGATTGTCGCCCAGGATTTGAACCTCGATGTGTTTGGCGCCAAGGATAGCCTTCTCGATAAACACTTGCTTTGATGGCGACTCATTGATACAGCGCTTGAGCGAATCAGGTACTTCCTCAGCATAGTGTACCATTCTAATACCTCTACCACCGCCACCATCACGGGCTTTGAGCATGACAGGATAACCAAATCGATCTGCAAAAGCAAAGACCTGCTCAGGGGTAGAAATAGATTCTTCGGTGCCTGGAATCACAGGCACACCTGCTGCTTTAGCCACTTGACGGGCAGACACCTTGTCCCCAACAGCAGAAATGCATGAAGCAGAGGGGCCAATGAAAAGGATGCCCGACTGCTTGCATTTATCTGCCAAATCTGTGGATTCAGACAAAAATCCATAGCCTGGATGAATTGCAGTGGCATGAACACTGTGTGCAATGGTTTCTTAGCAATGTATGCAATGGCTGTGGTGGCTGAAATTACCTATTTGCTGCGTCAATGATCTGTTGAGAATCCAAAAAGGAGAGCGCACTCTTCAATTTGATCGACTCATGTGCACCTATACAATGCGATCTATCTTGGTTGTCAGAGTAAACAGCGACTGTCTCGAGTCCAAGTTCGGTTGCTGCTGTAATGATGCGAATAGCAATCTCCCCGCGATTGGCTACTAGTATTTTTGTCATTGGTAGGTATTGAAGAAGAAAGGTGAATTATGAGTTTTTTTTTATTCCATCTATTAAATAGGTTTGTATAATTTGGTGTGTGTAATTGACTTGACTCAGCACTCAAGGTGAATTTTCCCCACGCGAATTGTGTGTATACAGTTAAAACCAAGATTTCAGAAATGAAAAAGCCGATAGAGAGTTGGTAGTGAATCCAACGAGAACATATCTCAAGCCATCTACTGCCAACTGAAATATGGATAATGTGCGATGGATCTGTAGTATGGCAAATGCAATCACTAGCAGTAGAAGAGCAGTTAGAAACATAAAGCCGTACACTTGCAATGGCGGTAGTATAATCAATTGCTGCACTATGGATGTTGCGGTAGGGTTTGAGGAAGAGCTGCTGCTGTTGCCATAGTAATGCGATGTGCTAGAGATTGTGATGGGCACGCTCACCATCAGCAAACTCCCTACTGCGTTTGTCTGCTGCTGCATGACTATTTCATTGGATGTTTCCTTCTTCTTCCAGAATCCTCTTCTTGTAGGCGTTGACGATGATGTTGCCGATGATGTTGCACTCACCACGCTCTCCTTCCTGTGAAAGTAGCCTTTGAATTTGGTCATTTGTGCTTTAAATCTCAGATGAGTATCATCCTTGGCATGTTGGTCTTTTCGCTTGGCTTTTGTGAGTGCTGTGCTAGTATTCAGCACGGGAAACGCTCCTGGAGGTGTATGTTGAGGCATCGAGAAGAGGTGTGCTTGAAAAAAAAAAGGTCAATTTTAATTAATATCAACAAGAATTCTTAATGTTATTGCTCTTTTGCTATATTTAGCTGGATGTTCTCTCAGCAGCCACAGTTTGTTGTAATGTGTATGGTCACACGTTGGGTTGATATTCAGTAGTGTTTCTTTCTTTTTGTTTGAAAATGGTGCAGGTTATTCCCATCATTTACTGGACAAAGTGGTTCAATACAGATCAATGGGAAGGATACAGCATCAACACATGTGGACTGCCATACCAATGTCAGCTTACACACGACAGAAAACAGCTATCAAACAGCTCAGTAGTCATCTTCCATGCCTCTGATATGAACGATAAAAAGGATGTGCCTCCTATGAGGGAGGACCGTGCCTGGGTGTATCACAACGCAGAGGCGCCCAAATACCAACCTGACATTATCGATAAAATGCAATACAGCATGACCTACCGCCTGGATTCTGATTTCCCGTGGGGATACTTGGAGAAGGATGAACTACTACAACACATGCAAAAGCCTATAAATAAGCAGCAATTCAAGCAAGAGACACCTGTGGCCTGGATAGTGTCCAACTGCAAAGCATCCAACTACAGACATCACTACGTGCGAGAGTTGAGTAAATGGATAGATGTCGACATTTACGGCCATTGCATGGAGAACCAGCACTATCCAGACAACACGACCACCATCGATCTGATATCCCAGTATCACTTTTACCTGTCATTTGAGAACTCAAATTGCAAGGACTATGTCACTGAGAAGCTGAGCAATACGTACGTGGCAGGAACGATACCCATTGTAGACGGTCCCAGCGATTACGGACCTTTCATACCCAATACGCATTCCGTCATTCGTGTGGATCAGTTTGAACATCCAAAAGAACTAGCGGCCTATCTAAAGAGAGTGCTGGCAGACAAGAACCTGTATAACTCCTATTTTGATTATCGACGGGAGAGCGGTCTATCAGATCGGTTTCTATCCACATTGGATGCGTATGAACAAGGGAAATGCAGTCTGTGTAGACTAGCGTACGAGCGATACACCAACATGTCACTCTACTACTATCCGGGCAAAAAGATCTACTTGGATAATACATGCACCGCTTACAAACACTATAGTTTCACGAAAACCAGCCTATGGAGAATATACCTGCCTCTGATGGTGTTGTTCCTGGTAGTCAGTCTGTGCTCTTCCAAAGTGAGAAGAAACAGCTACAGCAAACTAAAGAGTATTCATGTACCTTTTTTTTGAACTGCGCGCAACACACATTACATGCCCACCTCATAAAATGGCCATGTTTAAATGGATCAAGCTTTTTTTTTTTCTTTTTTTCTTTCTTTCTTTCTCTCTTTCTCTCTCTTTCTCTCTCTCTCTCTTTTCTTCATTTGAATAAATTTGTTAAAATGAGTCATCACCACCATAATCCATTTGTGAAAAGAGTCTTGGCACTCTTCAAAAAGACACACGAAGAAGATGACGATTCACCAAAGTATCCTCCTGCTCTTACTGCTAAATACACAATCCATGAAAAGAAGCTGGGTGTTGGCTCCTTTGCTGTGGTAAAGGAGTGTTCTGAACGCTCCACAGGTGAAAAGTATGCTGTCAAGATCATTTTGAAAAAGGTGATTGCTGGTAAGTTTTGTCTTGATCGGATAATCGGGATCAAGCACAAGTTGACATGTTCCTGTATCATTAGGCAAGGAACACATGTTGGACAGTGAATTAGGTGAGTGTCCTTGAAAGCACGCATTAGCTGTTGAGTGTCTCTGACCATGTACGTAATGGATATCACAGACATCTTGAAGAAGGTCCGCCACGAGCACATTGTTTCTTTGCATGACATTTTTGAAGACACGAACGCAGTGTACATCATTTCTGATTTGTGTACTGGTGGTGAATTGTTTCAGCGTATTGTGGAAAGAGGCACCTACACCGAAGCTGTAGCCTCTGATTTGGTTCGCCAAATGTTGGAAGGTTTAGCTTATCTGCACTCTCAAAATGTACATTTGAAACTGTATGTTTCTCTGCATTCGATGCTAAAAAACTTTACCTTTTATAGATTGTTCACCGAGATATCAAGCCCGAAAACGTAAGATGGCACACCTGGAATGCAAAAGTTTTCTATGAGTATTCATGTTTTGTGAGTGTAGTTGCTGTTCAAGACACCTGCTGAAAATGCAGAACTGCTCATTACCGATTTTGGATTATCCAAGCTGTTAAAGAACAACAACGAAGTTTTGACAACAGCATGTGGTACCCCAGGGTACGTGGCCCCTGAGGTTCTTTTGGGTACTGGTCATGGTAAGCCTGTCGATATCTGGAGTGTTGGTGTGATTATGGTGAGTATAGAGAGGAAGCTTTTAGAGTGTGGCTGCTTATCTTATGCACTGCATTAGTACACTTTGTTGAGTGGATATACCCCATTTTATGGCGAAGGTAACAGGAGGCTGCGTTTGCCTTGTGTGGGCCTATGCTAATCTATGTTTTAGATCAAAACGAGTTGTTTGATTCCATCATGAAGGGAAAATATGATTTTGATGATGAATACTGGGGAGACATTTCAGATGAAGGTACAGCATACAGGCAAATGGATCCAGGTGGTATCATGAATATTAATTTGAACTCGATTTACAGCCAAAAACATGATCAACAGACTCCTCACATTCGATCCCAGAGAGAGAGTTACTGCTGAGGAAGCATTGAAGGATGTTTGGATCACCAGTGAAGAGGATAATGGCATCAACTTGGCTCCCAATGTTCGCAAAGGCTTCAATAGTCGCAGAACCCTCAAATCACTCGTCACTGCAGTGGCAGCCATCAACAAATGGAAGCAGGCTGAACACCTTACTCTTGAAGAAGAGGAAGAAGAGAACAAGAAGGTTGGAGAAGAAGCATAATGATTTAGCGGTGCAAATCATAATAAATCATACATCGCGACTGTGGTGGTCTTGCGATTGCAAAAGCTACATTCAATAGGCATTACCAAGTATCAATAAATCAGAGTGTATATATTTGTTCGATATTGTAGACTATTTAGAAACGGGGAAAAAAAAAAGAGGCAGAAAATATATATTTAAACGAAAGCAAGAAAAGAAGAGAACTGTACAAAATTTGTTTGAAAGTAGTAGTGTATAGAAACGAGCACGATCAGATGGCTGATCTAAGCGCTTTCCGAGTTCCAACCAGATACAGATTTCTCGTCATGAACCAACTGCCAAGAATCCCAATAGTGCAAATCGAGTTTGACAGCGACAACACGTACAGTTTCATTTCTACTGACAGTCTTGATACGAATATAGCCCTCATCATTGTCGTCATCATCGTCTTCATCAACGATATCAGGTATCAATGCATCATTGTCGTCTTGCTCACTCTCTCTTCTCGCCCTCTCTTCGGCGCTTCTCTGAACAGGTGGAATATAGCTAGGGCGACGACGGCGTCCCATTTCCAGTTCATGCGAATGGACAACTTGCAAGAAGGAATCCAGATCTTTGACTGGCTTGCCTTGCACTTCCACAATCCAGACTCCAGGACGAAGTACGTTGGATGCTGGTGAGCCATACAGTGTGCAAGAGACGTAGACACCGGCAGGAACATTGCGTACTTGCTCCAAGACAGCCTTGTAGGGACGCTGGATCAAAGCACCTTGCCATCCAATGACGCGAGTGGTTTCATAGCTACTGAACTCACTCATGGGGACATTGACATTTAGCTCTTTTCCGTCACGCAAAATCACCATGTCAATGTTGTCCTTCTCATGAACCAGCATCATGTGGCTCATACGGGTCACCAGCTTACCGTCGACACTAAGAATAACATCGCCTACATTGAGGACCTTGGCACACGCACTGCGCTCATCCAGGATGTTGAGCACATAGAGCAATGTATGACGCGTGGAGCCGCTTTCTTCAATCTTCTTGACCCATTCATCACTCAGACCCAATGTACGAGCAGCTGCAATGCGCATGGTCCACAGCTCAGCATCAAGGCCCTTGAAGACTACCTTGTCACCGTTTTGCAAGAACTTGTCGATGGTTGGCTTGACCAGAGAAGAGAGCAAACCTGACATGAACGAGATATCTTTGCCCTTTTCAGACTGACTAGAGTAGCTGATCCACAATGCTTGTACCTGGCCTTCGTCGTTGGTGATGAGGCCGCCTTGCGAGTTGAGAGAGTCGTCAATCTTGATACCCTCTACATTCATGGCACGCCAACGAGGAGGTGAACATTCGCGAGTGCCGATATTGGAGACAGAGGACACGGTTGTCTTCCTCATGACAACAGAATGATCGTTACCAATACCAATAAAATTGATCTCATCGCCTTGATTGAGCTCCTTTTCACTAAACTCCAAGGGTTTGACAGGTGTTTCGCCAATCAATTTGGGGTCGTATGTCAGAATCACGTAGTTGTAGAAGGGGTGCAGGAAGAGCAGACGTCCAGGGATGATAATGGAATTAGCAAATGTGATGAAAATGTCGCCTAGGCCGATAGGAATCGTATCTCGGTCGCATACAATCAACGGAGGGTTGGTGGAAACAATGAAACCGGTACCGTAAAACTGAGTTGCCTTCATACCATCTACCAGGTAGGGCAAATAGAAATCGATAGCGACAAAAGATGGCATCAGTTTCTCAGCAAGAGCCAGTGATGAATCCAAAGGTGGAAAAGTAGCAGTGGATGGAGAATATGGGATTGTAGCAGGTGGAGGCGGCATTTCAGTGAAATCCCAGAGGCCAGTAACGTCTACAGGTAATCTGTTAATACACTTACATTAATTAGTAGACGAAAGAGCTTACCGTTGCGAACAGCAATTCTAAACTTGTGCCAGTGTCGATCCACATGCATAATCATGACCTTGTCCTTGTAGGCTTTGTGCAAGGCATAAAATCTGGCGTAATCAAAGTCAATGATCCAGTTTGCATGAATGTCGTAGATTCAAAACTCTCATCCTTCTTACCTAACAGGTACACGAGCTCCATCTGCCAAAGTCTTCATTGCTTCGATAAAGGCATCCAAATTGGGTGTTGGGATATTGTTGACGCTCACAATGATACTTTTTCTCCAGGCACTGGCACTTGCTAGCATATGACCCGATGTAGCAACATAAACACCACCAGTGGGCTGAGAATAAGATTTGGCCAGTTGATACGATAATTCATGGACCACGCCACCACCAATCTCAACGAAGCGATTGGGCGTAATAGAGTGCAGATCTTGTACAGTAACCTTGACCTCTTGCACCTTTTTACCACGACTGACAGTCAATGAAATCTCTTGATCAACAGCGTCATCTAGAATCTCGAATAAGGCGATGAAATGAGGCACCATTTTACCGTTACAGCCAATGATAATATCACCAGGCACCAATACATTGTCGGCAGGTCCTTTGGGCAACAAGGATCGCACAACAAGCATACCCGTCTCTTCAGGGAATTTGTGTCGGACCTTTTCCTCAATGTGAGCCTTGAGGCCTAATCGACGCACCTCATTGTAGGGCAGGTATTCAAACTCTGTTTGCAGAGTACCACGAGGCACTTGAACGCCCTTTTGGATAAAAGTCAGTGCTCTTTGAACGCGGTCCAATGGCAAGTAGTAAGAGGATGAAGCACGGCTTGCACCACCTGCGTTGAGAGCGACTGCATGTCCATCAATGTCAAGCACAGGACTACCAGACGAGCCTCCGCTGGTGCCTGATGCGGCTTGTAAGTAGAATGTGTTAAAGTCATTGTATTCACCAACGCCGTATTCAGGAGCTCTTCGATCAAGTCTGGCCAATGTGCCAGCTAAAATACTCAATTTTTCACCAGCATCATTGCTTTTTTTTTTGTCATGGAAACTGTGAATAGAGGTATTTTGGCGTTTCAATGCTCACTTACCCGACAACTCGAATGTCTAAACCAACTTTAGCACGTTCCGGGCTAAGTTTAATTTCTTCTAGTTCCATAAATTTAATGCGACTAGGATCAAACTAAAACACAAAATCTCAGCAAGCGAAGTTTTTGGTGTTGCAATCACCCATTACCTGCATAAAACCAAAATCATGGACAGGATCACGATAAACTGGCTTCAAGTCTACTTCCTCATAGTTTGTCAAAACGGCTTGAGCTACAATGGGTGCTGGCGATACCACATGACGATTTGTCAATATGATACCGCGTGCGGCATCAACGATAAATCCAGTAGCAGTATAGCCACCTATTCTCAAATGTTGAGTATCATCCCATCTCTTGCAACTCTCACTGGAATCCCGCTTAAATTTACCTGAAGTTTCAGTATCAAAGCTTCTGACATGGCTAGCTTTGATAGACACAATAGCACGAATAGCCTTTTCGAGCGTGGGCTCCCAAGATCTTGCCTTGTAGGGCACACCTGGTGTACTGACAGGCGCAATGTAATCTACAGGAGGTCTAAATGCTTGCATACCAAATGCGAGAGACTTTGATCTTCCACGCAAGACCCTGCTATCAATGGGGCCCTGCTGCTCATACTGGGTTGTGGCTAACGACATGCTGTCTCGGTGAGCCTTCAGATCGGAAGCTGCTTCTGCGGCATCAATGGGAGCTGGAGAATCAACGGGGCCACGTAAAGGTGGGGTAGATACGACAAGTGGATGCTGTGAATCATCCATTTTTTCTTATATGTGATATGTATTGATAACGAAAAGAAAGAAGTCTTTTTATATTTGTTTTCTTTTCTGTAGGGTGGAAAAGAAAGAGTAAAAAGGAAAAAAAGAAAAAAGAAAGCAAACGAACACTAAATGTGATAATTTAACTCCAAGTTAAAGCTAACCGCAAATCGGGCGGAACACAGAAAAAAATTAGCTGGTGAAAACGCAAGTTTTTGCAAATGCTTCATCCATGAGAAACCCATGGATATGTATCTGATCGACATGGAGAAAATGGTTTACACTATACCAACATCTATCCGACATTTGGCCTCATAGGAATCCTTTGCGTCAAAACCACAGGCCCACCCAAACCATGAAGCCTTTGTATTTCAAGATGGCCATCCTTTTTGTTTACCCAATTTTTTTTTTTTTTTTTTTCACAAAGGTTTTAAAAGAATCATGCCGCTTTTGCCCAATGAAATGCTTATCCACATCTTCCACTAAACACATTTGAACAAATTTGACATTTGCCACTAAATCAAATGCAACGATAATTTGTTGCCATGACAACGATCAATAGATCAAAAAATTTGGCTTTGAATCTCGGCATCTTGCCTTTAACAGATGTCCACAATATGTGAAAAGAAATGATATATCAATACAGGTAGCAAGTATAGGCTTGAGAAACGATGATTGTTATCGATATTTACGTCATTGGCCCAGACAAATAGCATCATATGCTGCTTAATTAGAGCGAATAGTCGAGGAAGAATCTCCCAAAAACTCACGCTGCATGTTTTGCGTAGGATTACTGCGTCTCTCCCTCTACAGTGCCTTGTAAATAAAGCAAGCATGGTCGCACCAACGATCGCCTGTAAGAAGCACTCTTTCAGCTTAAATGGAGTTTCAATTGTGCAAATGCTTCCTGTCTTGCTCAACAAATACTATCATAACTAAGGTTAAGATGATAAAAGAACACCCGATTCTTTATTCGAAAGTACCGGGAGAAAATGAAAAAGTAGATGGTAATATATACAGAGCTAAATAATAGTAAAAGAGAAAAAAAAAAGAGAACTGGAGGCTGCCTTTGCTATTGTGTTTTGTAAACTATGTGTGACAAATGGTGTATATGTTATGTGTGTGTGTGTTTGTGCTGAGCGCGTAGATGGTGCTATAAATTTTTTTTCAAGATTTTCATTAAGGTGATGTTGTATATTTCCGAGGGCTACCATAAGAAATCACTATACATTGTTATGCTGCTTCATTCTCTTCCTTTGTTGCTTCCAATGTATTACTGTTGACCGAGCGTCCCAATCTGTGAACTCGTAAATGGCGTCTCATATTACTTTGGACGCTGAAATGTCTTCCGCAACCAGGCTCTGTACAAACAAAAGGCTTCTCACCAGTATGCGAGTATGTATGGATACGTAGTGAGGAAGGTCTTGAAAACTTTTTATGGCAATATGGACATACGTAGCGCCCGGATGTATCAGATGCTGCATTGCTTGCATTGGAAGCAGAGACGTTATTGGTAGTATTACTAGTGCCGTTTTCTACCTGAAGTTGATCAAACAAATATGGGTTTGGAGGTGATTGTCTGCCTCCATTCATTGCAGCTTCTTGAGGACTGTAGGATTGAGCTCTCACATGGCCGTTGGGGGATGGACTGAGCATGAAATCTATAGTGTTGGCAGATACAGCTCTTCTATGAGAATGAGAGGGTGTATGTCTGCGAGTTGTGGTCGTTGAAGGTGGAGTGTTTGATAATGGAGGTAGTGTAAATTCAGAAATAGATCTCCCATGACCGCCGCCAAATCCGGATTTTCTTCTATGTGTATTTTGGGAGGATGAAGCAACTAGGGGTGGAGTGAGATTCATTGCAACAGGCGGTCTATCATTTGGAAGCATCCAGCTTGGAGGTTTTTCTGTTGATGAGAATGGTATGCCACCATAAGGTTGATGTAAATCAGTAGTAATGAGAGGTGGTTGACTGGGCTCTGGATATGAAAGTCTGATGTTATCTTCTGGTGCTTGCAGCGATAAACTTTGCAAATCTAAGGGAAGGCTGCTGACGCTTCGAGAAGCTCTGTGTCCAAACTGTCTCTTGTTTTGATGTGCAGGAGCAGTTGGAGCTTCAACAGGCTCGTTCTGATTGCTGCTATTACTGTTTGGTGGTATGACGGGGCCTATTTTTACCATCAGCATTTTGCATTCAAATAGCAATATTTCAGACGACAATTACCAGGTGCTTCTTGCAACAGAAACTGAATAGAAGGTAAACTGGGCTTTCCCATTTGTATTTGCGACATGCTATGATTTCTTTTATAGTTTAATATGTGTGAGGAAAAGAAATGAAAGAGAAAAGAAAAGGGAGAAAAGGGATGTTCAAATGGAAAACTAAAATAAAGCGAATCTGGTGGCGGCGACCAAATTAATCATCATGATCAGGATTCATTTGAAAGATCGACATGAACCTCTGATGTGATGCTGTTGGCTAGAAGAGAGTTTTTATTACAAATACGCCAGGATTAAAAGGTATTTAACCATTAGCTTTATTGTAGGCATTGTCTTATATATATGGAATCAGGTAGACATTGGCGTTCAACAAGATATTTGAAAATTTTTTACGCAAAAAAATCTAAAACCACATTTACCGGATATGCTGCCTGTTATGAAGGGCAGAAGAAGGTGTTTAAAATCAGCATGTCTCATCGTCATTAGATAGATCGACTGCAGGTTCGATAAGGAATGTATGGAGTGGAGAAGGTATTGTAATCAGTCATTTATCCAGTTTTACAAGACCTCAAATCAACCGAGATGAGCCAAGTGTTGAGCAATGCCTCATTCAGAGCAAATGACATGATAGGTTATTACTACATGAAACGTAAACTAGCCTTCAATGCCATTAATAGCACAAAAGATCTAAAATTTCTATTTATGATCAATTCAATTGCATATAAATTCAGCATGCCAACAAAGGTTAAACGGTATAGAGTGTACAATGCAAGGTAATCAGGAAATCGAGCAGCAGAAAAAGTAATCCGTCATCCTCCGGTTATGTTTGTATAACAAATCAACTTTTCGTCTTGTCTAAAAAGGAAGTTTGATACTACTTTAAACTGGTGCAGCAGGTGATATCACTGTGTAAAAGACTTTAGTGTAATGTTATTCAACCTTTATAAAGTCGTCTTTTACGGCAAAAGTTCCTATTTCCTTTTACTCTCTATTAAATCATGTTTAATACAATCAGACAATACCTCTCCCAGAACTATCAGCTTGGCAGCAATAGCAGTGACAATTACCAATACCGAGATAACTGGCATCAACAAAGGAACCATCATGTGGGTAACTGGCTGGCTGATATGGCTGCAAATCAGCACCAACCCTTTTATGAAAAGGATAATCGCCAGCACTTCTGGAGCAGAGGCCGCAAGAAGAAGCAATACTATGATCCAACACGACAGCCTTTTGATGAATCCATGTATTTTCACAATGGTTACAACAACCAACGCCTAAAGGGCAAGTCATCGCATAAAAGTCTATCTTCCTTATTTCACAGACACCGGGATGAAGATGACTACGCTCAAAATCACTACCAGCAAGAAAATGGTGGCCTGGGCTCTCAGTACACTAACCGCTCATCGTCTTATCGCCGTCAAAGACATCATTCGCTTCCCTCGTCCACCAAAAACCCATTACAACATCAATCTTTCATGAATGGGGCTGTACCTAATAATGGCCGCCATCCAGTCATGGATATCGGTCTGCCCGTTCTAACAGCAGCAGCAACGACAGCAGGAAATCGAATTGGTGGAATGCTAGTAGGCAATACTGGCGGTGGCCTAGGAAATCCTCTATTGCCACAACATCATCACCAGCAATTACGACAACAGCAAATGTTACAACAGCAACAGCAACAGCAACCTTATTACAATCGTCAGTCGATGCCAATGCAGGGTCAACACTACAATAATGGCATGTTTGATCAATATAATCAACATAGTCCATATGACGGCAGCCCATCTCAATCGCAACAATATTCAGATCGACATCATTTCTCTAGTTTATTCGGAAGACATCATAAGGATCGTTCTCGCCGTCGCTATGAGCTGGACCAACATAGCTTAGATACCTCTCCGTATTCGAATTCTTACCATAGTCCAGAGCAGCAGCATGCTTTGAATTACTATCATCAGCAGCAACAGCAACAACAACATCATGCATACCCTTACGTAAATTCTCGTTTTGGTGGAGGCGGCGGTATGAGTGGCAACTATCCGCTTCAAAATAATCAAAAACGTCATGGCTAATATCAGCCTTTTTGTTATTGTCGTACATTCCTCCTCTTTTGTGCTCTCCTGCTGATCGTAATTGCGGCTTGGTGTATATTTCATTCCATATGTGTTCTTTTTGATTAAAAGGCTTTATTGAATAAAGCAAATATTCCATATTTTTAATGAATTCATGCTGCTGCTAGTGATTTGATGCTTTGTACACTGTTGAGATCATCTCGTCTTCTTGTGTCGTTCATTCAAGCATTCTAAGATTGTTTTTCTGCAATTACGTATTGCACATACGGGTGATCCTCTCACCTTTTATACAGTATATTACAACTAGCCGACCTATCTCGCTACGCTCGATGTCGGCGTCGCCCTGTGGGCTCTCGTCAAAGACATTTTAAATCAGATATATTAAAATTTTGGTATATCAAGTAGTGTTTAAACAATTTGTTATTATTGTTAGTTAGTAAAAGAAAGGTTATATTAGAGCCACCAGGAGGAGGAGAGGAGGTATCTCCCTCAGCATCCTTTTTGCTTACACTGATATCAAACAAAGCCTATTATTGAGACGATATGAAAGAAAATTCAAGTTTTATGCAGCATTTGTACATCACAATTGCCATTTTCTGATAATAGAGATGTCATATCATTCACTGCTGCTGATGCTCTTACTAAGCTGGCGACATAAAGCTGGTCATAGGTAAATACAGGACTTGTGTAAGATCTACAGGGGTTTTTTTTTGAGATATTGTCGCTGCAAAAGACACCTTCATGAGGCAAACCTCCCCAAAAAAGGTATTCGGGCTATTCAATTGTCCTTTCAATTCCATAATTCTCATTCAATCAGCATCGCGATCATCATTGTCATCAACAGAAACGTATTTGGGTCAGCCAGCAGCAGCGAAGCCTGCCAAAATTAATTTAAACTCAGCTTATTTTTTTTTTTGTTCAAGATTGGACAGATTTCGTCTTTTTACGACTTCTTTAATCTGTTTTGAGAATTATTTTGTATCAATGACATCGCAACACCCACTTCCTGAGTTGTGGACTCATGTCGTTCGCAACAACAAGAAGGGCAAACTACGACAACAACAGCAAAATGTTTCATTCAACCCTACGTTGATCACCCCTCCTGCCGACTCGATCCAGAACGCGTCTGCAGCTAACACCACTCCTCCCAAACCTATTGCAATGGTTCGACCATTCATGAATGGGATAGAAGAGGACTCGGTATTCATAGACTTGACTACAGTTAAAGATAGAACTCTTTTGGACAAGGCACTTGTCAAGTTCAATGAAGAGGCAGAAAGAGATGATCTGTATGAGGATTTTCTAGGATATCGAAAACAAACTAGACACTACCTTGGTCACCAATTCTTGGAAACTCTTTGGCTACCAAATGCAGCTGGCCGAAAAACTCTCATCGAACAGGGAATTACCTTGGAGGATGGGACCTACCTGAAGGGCTTTCCCTCTTTTACCGAAGATGCCAACATTGTGCGTATCACTATGGAGAAGCTACCTTTTCTTCCTGCTGTCCAGCTGAAGAAAGAAATGGCGGAGCGCTTCTCTTGTTTTGGAGACGTATTGGATCATGGTATTTTCAAGACAGAGACTGGTATCTTTCAAGGTGAAGGATATGTCACCCTCAATCTCACCTTATCCAATGTTCCTGGTAATGAATGTATGGATTCACATGAAGCTGGAGTTGAATGTGGTGGACAGCGACACTTGGAACCTCTCAAGAGAGTTATCATTTGGGACACTCGCTCGAAGGAAGATGACCAGCGACAAATCCTATTACAATGGGATCAAATGCCAGCCTTTTGCCGCCAGTGTCAGAAACCTGATCACTGTCGTGCTGACTGCCCAGACTACCACAAATGGGCAATATGCTACCACTGCAACAAACGTGGACATGTATCGAAGAATTGTGATAGAAACAACGCAGAATCGGTACCTGCAAAGGTTCGTGCTGTTGACAGAACTTCTGCTAAGCCCAAGGAACGAAAGGGAGCCAAGCCTACTCCCCCAAAGAGGGCCGATCCTGAACGTCGAAGCAAACCAGTAGAAGACAAGGATCATATCATGCAGGATGCTCCTCAACCTAATGCTGATGCACCCTCCCCTGAAGCTTCTCAACAACAAACCAAAATAACTGGAGATACCATTATGGAAGAGAACAACACGAATACAAAGTTTTCTGATGCGGATGCATTAAACAGTGTTTCCAAGGATGTGCGCAGATCTCATCCTGAATTTGATCCCTCGAAAGCAGCGAAGAAGTTAACCCGCCAGGAAGGATCTTTAGATATCGGTTATGCCAGATATCAACACGCTGAAACCTCTAACCCCCACAGTGATGCCAGGCGCATGTCTGGTGATGATACGGATACGATTGATAGGAATTTGACACCACCTGCACCTTCAGGTACACCACCTTCCACCAATCTTTAAATATGAATAATATCCACTATCAACTCAAAATAGCCACCCTCAATTGCCGTGGCTTAATCAAATCAGAAAATCCCAAAAAAAGACAACAATTCATTCGATATCTTCGAACACTAGAATATGATATACTGGTGTTACAAGAAACACATGCTACAAACTCAACATCAATTGACATACTCAATAATCATTTTATCAGCAAATCAAGTCTCTGGACACAACATTGTGGCATCATAGCCCTCAACAAACATTTAACAATTAATCTTATATCGGAAGGCATCGATGAGGGACGCTATATACTAGCTTCTGTTCACCTAACTCGCGATATACAGGAATCTACAACTACAACACCAATTGCAACTATTCTAAACATATATGGTCGATCATCGCTTCCATCAGCTCGATCAGCCTTTTATACAGAACTCCTTGACATACCCATTGTTAAGGATACTATTACCAACACACTACACAACACTTTTATTATGGGGGACTTTAATTATCAATACAAGGATCGAAGGATGGACGGAACATTGTCTAGCGCCCCTAAGGAATGGACGGATCTGTTAGATGACTACTACATTGACATTTTTGGAGATGACAAACAGATAACATGGCATAGTGGGAGAAACTCGGCCATCTTGGATTATGTGTTTTGCAGTACGAATGCTCATCATCAAATTCCTAGTATCCATCAACAGTATCTCTCTCCAGAATGGACGGATCATGAATTATTAGGCTTCACTTTCAAGTATCAAGACAATAATGGACGAGGACCTGGCAGCTGGAAGGCTAACCCATTTTTGGCTCGCAATCGACAGTTTCGCAAGGCATTAGCCGAATTTCTCTTGGCTAATGAAGAGCAATTTACACTAATCAAATCCTTTTCTACTCCTCAACAACAGTGGGATTGGGTAAAAGCTGAAGTCAAGATTTTCATCAAGTCATTTCAATTAGAAGATCTGAATTGGAGGAAGAAACAACTGCATCAGTTACTGTCCAAGCGAAACAAGATGATGAGACAACACAAGCATAGAGGTTTGGTTTTCCAAGGCCTAGATCATGTCAATACTCAAATCAAACTACTGCAACACACTATAGCGGAAATTGAGATTCTCAAAGCCGGCAAGTTTTGGAGGGAAAATGGTGAGAAGTCTGCTGGTTTCCTGAAGAGGAGAGCTTTGGCCAGAGAGAATCAGCGCTCTATCACTGAATTGAGGGACCCCACTACTGATGAACTCTGTCGCGATCAACAGGGTATCTCCACCATAGCGACTAACTTCTACTCTACTCTATTTACTCCCGACCCAACTGATTCAGTAGCTCTTAGTACCTTGATCCGATCCATTCCTGGTCATTTGAAAATCTCTAGCGAACAGCAGGAATCTCTGATGTTATCAATCGACATGGAAGAACTCTTGGAAGATAGCAAACACACCCGCAGACTCAGCAGCCCTGGCCCAGATGGCCTGCCTTACGAGATTCTGTACTTGGTTTTGAAATATCCTCCGTTGCATGCCCTTGTCACCGATGTATTCAACACAGCTCTACAGAAGGGTAAGTTTCCTAAATCTTGGAACGAAACCATTATGTGTCTTTTGTACAAGAAAGGCGATCCAGCTCACATGAAAAACTATCGACCTTTATCCTTGGCCAACTCGGATTACAAGCTTTTTACTCGATGCATCAACCGGCGTATCATGGACGTCTCTACCCAGCTTATCAGCCGCCACCAGTTAGGATTCATTCCAGGACGATATATTGCTGAAAATGGTATGATTTGTCAACTAATCATGGAAGACGCACAACGAAAATGGACAGTTGCGGAACAACGGGACGACGATCCTACATTTGGCTCTTTGGATGCTGATATTGGCCTTCTCCTTGATCAAGAAAAGGCATATGATCGTGTAAATTTAGACTACCTTCGGCACGTCTTGCTGAAATTTGGCTTCCCCCGCCCTTTGGTGAAATGCATCTACAAGTTAATGGGTGACAACCTGATTCGCATCAACCTCAATGGACACTTATCGTCCGAAGTGGCGAAACTGAGAGGTTTGAAGCAGGGTGATCCACTGTCTCCAATCCTATACAATCTAGCTTTTGAACCCTTCTTGTTGGCCATAATTAACGATCGTCAATTCCAAGGGTACCTTATGGGAACTGAACAAACCAAGCTTCTTTGTTATGCTGATGATGCCTTGGTATTTGTCCATGATTCTGCTGATCTCGCTCGGTTGCAAATACATATGTCCAGGTATTGCGGCGCTTCCAATGCCAAATTCAACTACGATAAGGTGGAGGCCTTTTCGGTATCTGGCAGAGATACATGGGATATTTGGGAGACCTCGTTGGCTCAAATCCACATCAATCATCTACATTCCGTTGAAGATGATGTACCTTTAATCTATTTGGGGTTTCCTTTGGTTCAAAGTCGTCTCCAACGTGTCAACTTCATGGGCTCGCTGGTAACAAAGATCAAAATTGCCACTCAAATACATTCTACTCGATCACTGTCGGTTGTCGGTCGAGCTACTGTCTTGAACTCTCTTTTGCTCTCCAAACTTTGGTACATCCTACGGGTTACTCCGTTGACTCTGGCAGACTTCAAACAGCTGAGATCTCTTGCCATACAATTTTTGAGAAAGAACATATTCCCCGTCATCCCATGGTCTGTCTGGACCCTCCCAAAGGAACAAGGTGGTCTCGGGGTGATCGACATCCAGCTACAAGCTTCGGCGTTGTACTTTCGATGGTTGCAACCTTTGTTGGTGTATGATCAATCCACCATTGATGCCCATCCTGTGTCATCTCTTCTCAGCCATCACATTCGAAATGTTAACAACTGCCAATTTCACCAAATCCCTTTGCTTTTTCCCTCGTCTCGTTCTCAAGGGTTACTGAAACAACGAACTGGCACTGTGGATATGATATATCGTGCTGTTGATTATCTCCCTCGTTCTTTTGGCTCTGCCCGCATTAATACAGCTACAGCTATGGCGTTGCCACTGCAGGCTGCAGTGTTTGTCCCTCTCTCCTCCAGCTTCGTGCTTCCTCTTCGTGTCAAAGAAATGATGGTGGCCGACGTTTTTCAGTATGATTCCCGGCTCAATTTCGTCCATTGGAAGGATACTCGCGACCCCTCTCTGCTCACCTGGAAAAGAACTCCCTCCACAGTGTTCAAAGGCCTAGCGACAGGGAAATTACAGTTTCAACCTTACTTCGAGCCAGTCTGTAGCCCAGCTCCTTTAGAGGATTCAGTCGTCTCATTTGCTCCTTTGATTGAGCAGTTTCGTCTTCTTGATGATCAACCTCTTGGTAATGTTCAGGCCTCGGCTAAGGCATTTCGTCGGGCTGTCCTTTCGTCTGTGGTCTCTCCTTTGGCATTGCGCAAAATCTCTGCGTCCAGCTGGAAATTTTTTTGGTCCCTGTCTCTTACCACTGTCCAACGTAATGTGATATACCGTCTCATTCTGGGTCGAATTCCTCACCGTCGATTTTTGCATTTTATTATGCCCAAAGTCTTTGTGTCTCCTCTCTGTCCAGTTTGTTTGTCTATGAACGATTCCCCAAGTCACCTCCTCTTTCATTGTCCTTCTAAAGAGAAAGTTTGGCAGGGAGTCATCTTCGAGTTTCTGTGGCCTACCACCTCGATTCTAGATATTAAAGAGGCTCTTCTGCAACTTGATTTCTCCAACGTTTGGTATTGCCAAATTGCTGGAATCAAGCCTTTCCGAATCCTCATCATCACCCTTGGTCAACTGTGGCTTGCCCACATGAGGTTCATCTATGACAATGTTCCTATGGACCATACAGCGATATTGGCCAGTATTCGAACCAGTGTTCGTCAGACCATTGCGGAAGATCAGTGCCATTCCCTCCTGTAATCCAAAGCCAATTATTAGATAGTTTTTTTTTTATATAGTTTAGTTTAGTATATTATTCTTCATATTTTAGCTTATAGTTATCCAATTCTTTATCTAAATTGCACTCGCCTCTTCACTCTGACCTATTACTCTCAGTGTACGCGAATCAATCAATAAACAAAATTTAAAAAAAAAAAAAAAAAAAAAAAAAAAAAAAAAATCTGTTTTGAGATATTCGACTATATAAACTGTGATGATCACCCTACGCTCCCTAATACACTCTTGGAGTACTTTTCAAGGCGCTTACAATGATGCCAAGTAGAGTAGATGTTTTGACTGAATTTGTTGAGCAATTCCAAAAAATTTGAAATAGGGTTTTTGGCCAAAATGTCGAAATTTTGCATATAAAGACCTCATAAAAATGGTTTCAAAAATTGCTTTAGGTTGAAAGAAACATTTTGACTCGATATATACCATAGTAAAAGTCTTCATTTTCAAGGTGAAAATGCGATCGTTTGATTTTCGATGAAAATCATGAGGGATACCTCATGCTTTTTGATCGATTTTTTGACCATTTTTTTGGGTCTTCAAAAAGTTGAGCAAAGGTGCCAGGAAGTTACTACTACTAAAGTACAATTGTTTGGCGTCATTCCGGTGGTTCCTAAAGGCCTACATGTCAAGATATAAAGGTTTGAAAGCTGCCAAATTTGGTTATGTATTGCTTTATAGAGTTTACTTACACAGCATGAATCACATTTTTGGTAGGTGCAACTAAGCCCTCATATAGGTCAATGTTACCAACTGTTAGATTTATTACCATGGCTTTGCACCTTTGCTTCGCTACGGTAAAACCCCCTATAAATCAATGCTATCAAGCGTTGAACTAGACGCGTTATGTTCCTCCCCCAAACCCCCTCCCCATTGCCAGCTTTGCTCGTGGTTGTATTCACCTTGTACGGCACACAATTCTTTAAAATATTGGAAGGGCATGAGAATGTTTTACAGTATATATATAGCGAAGATCACACACGACAGATAGCAAGAATATTGTGCATCTATTGCTGTACAACATAACCGTGGAGCCTTGCATACAAAAAATCAATTACGAGTACTTCTAAGCTTGGGGTGGCTCTTTACCTGCATCATTCCATCTCATGAAGGCATTGTACGCTCCATCGAATATCTTCCTAATGCAGGATTTTTTACTTTTCATGTTCATGTGAGGACCTTCACAAACGGCCTGTAACTGTGTACCCAATTCTCCTGCAATGCTCCACGTCTGTATCTACGAGCTAATTGCACACACAAGTGGCCAGTATACTTGCAATACCTCTTACTGCTCAAATATATGTGAAATGCAGCAAATTTCGGATGTCTTTGAACTGCAATTTCTTGCGTTAAAAGCCGTTTCAGACCGTTAGAATAGCGCCAAACTGTTTCTCTCATCTAGCACTTACTTCCTGATATCTTTGCTCAACTTTTTTGGGACTTCAAAAACATGACAAAAAATCATGAGGCACCCCTCATGGATTCCATCGAAAATTAAACAATCGCGTTTTTGACCACGAAAATGAAGACTTTTGCTAAGGCATATACTAATTCAAAATGTTTCTCTCGATTCAGCGCAACCCCTGAAAGCACTTTTGTGAAATCTTGCGATGTAAAATCTCAACATTTTGGCCTAAAACGTCGTTTCATATTTTCAAAAATCACTCAATAAGTTTGTTCAAAACGCATCTTAAAATTAGTACCATTAGATGCACCTTGAAAAGCACTCCTAAAAAGCTTAAGGAAGCATAGTCTGATTAGTAGATTTCACATAGTCGAATTTGGCAAAACAGTTTAACCAAGTCGAAAAAGAACCGAAAATTCCTATTTTGAGAGCGAATAAATGAACGAGATTTAAACTATTTGTGGCTGGCAAGCCTTATTATTATGGAAATAGACGCTGCTGGAAGCTTATAATAATAATGTGTTCCGAATTGAAAGGTACCAATGGATATTCTTTGTGTTTGCTTCAGTCAACTTGGTTCACCACCAAGATATTGCATGCATAATTCCTTACTAATAAAGCTTTGAAAGTACTCAGCGATTGAATTCATGATCAGATGTTCATACATAAACAAAAGACGGTGTTTTATACGTAGAGAAGCATTATTAAGGGAAGAAGACGAAAATCAGAATACAAAATATTTAGGGCGAAAGTAGAGGATGGATTAGGAGGGGGAGGATGTAAGTGTTGAATTTTTGTAGAGGGACGCAACGATGATGTTACCCAACAAAAGACAATTGTAAAAGGTAAGTTAGGGACTGTATTAAGGGGAAGGAAGGTGCTTGTTCTTTTTGTTGTTTTTTCTTTGGTTCCAGTATGATCAAGTAAATTAGTGATAGTAGATGAATGAATGTAGATTGAATTAGTGACAAGTGAATGTAAATTAGAGTGAATGTGTTGACAGTTTTTTTTTTTTTTTTTTTTTTTTTTTTGCTGTGTATGTGGATGATTAGTTTTCAACAGGAATAGGCTGTAGTCTTTTGGATGCTCTACGTTCGATTTCAACCTTCTTCATATATTTCTATATTCATTTTGAAATTTAGTCATTGACATTAGCAAGGAATTCATTGATATCTGACTTACCCTGAATTCAAATGTTGGATCTGGCTGAACAAATGGATGAGTCAATAACTGCTCCGCTGTGGGTCGATCTTCAGGATTACTACAGAAATGATCCAGATGTTAATGTCACTCCCCCCTCTCTGTAGCGAAAGAGTAAAAAGGATGTCCAACTTACATTGTAAAGCACTTGCTCAGAAAATCTCGTGCATCTTCAGGAACATCTTCAGGTATAGGTGGAGCTTGATACTTTCCTAGACTGTACAAAGCAGCCAACATATTGAGATCAAGCCAAGGGTGACTTCCTGTCAACATTTCAATCACTGTACAGCCCAAACTCCAGATGTCCACCTTGGCGTTGTAGTTGGTTCCTTTCACAACCTCAGGAGCCATCCAAAATACAGTGCCTCTCATAACAGAATTGTTGGAATGGGGGTCGTAAGCCTTGTCTTGTCCACTCAATTTGGAGAGGCCAAAATCAGTGATTTTACAAATTCCATTCTGATCCAACAAGATATTACCCGCCTTGATATCCTAATTGCAAAACGTGCGTGTGTTAATTGTACTGCCTCAACAAGGAGAGCGCTGTGCTAAACTTACTCTGTGCAAGACGTTTCGGTTATGGAGATAGGCAAGACCCATGAGAATTTGTTGCGTGAAAAAGCGCACAAGGGGTACCTCGAATTTACCAGTTTTGCTGAGACAAGATGCGATACTACCGCCGGGAACGTACTCCAAAAAGATATTGATATGTCCTTCGTCTTCGTCCACATCATAACCAAGGTATTGAACAATGTATTCATTGTCAAGATCCTCCAGCAGCGAAATTTCACGAAACAAGGCGTCTTTGGTTTCCCTCAACTGGGGATTTGCATAATCTGCTTTGGTGGTTGGTAGATCTACTTGCTTGACAGCAATCCATTCACCCGCCTCGACATTCAATGCGTGGTATACTCGACCAAACGAACCTTTTCCGATAAGCTCACCACGGATCCATTGTAGTTTTTTAGATTCTGTGTGCAAGCGTTGTTAGATAGAGGTTAGATAGTGCTCAGCTTCATCCACTTACTAGGTTTGCTATCGCTGGATTGAAGATTAGCCTTCATACCAGGCTTCACTTGCTCCACTGCACGATGCCACATCTTGGTGCTTCGTCGTCGGATCAGATTGTTGGCACGGATTACATTCACGGCGTTACGCCAATTCCTGTGAGCTTCATGAGCGACATTACGAATGGATTTCTTATGGCCACCTAAACGTCTACCAGGGGGCAAAGTAGCAACGATAGTAGCTCCAGTGGGTGCTTGGGTTGCTGTGACAATGGTAGCAGTAGTAGAGGGTTCCACAATGATTTCTTTATCTAAGTCATGGCCAGGCAGATACTTGTCAATGTCCTTGTACAAACGCTCGACAGAGGGACGTTCTGCCCAGTTTTCTTCATCTTCAGCTTGAACTGAAGGCGATGAAATGGGTGAATGTTCTCCAACAATGGTAGATGAAGACGATGTATCAATGGATAGCTGTTGTTGGCTGTGATGATGAGCAAGTGGAGGATCAGATAAGGATATGCTTTCAATGCCCTCCTCCAGAGCTGGTGCGCTGGCTGTGCTGGCTGCAGAATGAGGTTCGGAATCCTCGTCAACCTCGGTAGTAAATTGGACGCCTCGCTTGTTCATCGGTGGAGAATAAGTCTTGGCAGAAATGCTTGGATGTAGGTTCAAGTTTTCAGAACCAAATTGCTGAACAGGAGACTCTGGTGGATTGGTTTCCTCTTGCTGCTGAGATGAAGGAGGAGGAGGAGAAGCGGCCTTTTGCTGTTGAGGAGCAATGGCCCACAGAGATGGCGAAGGCGTAGGTGCCGAGACAGTGGATGGTGCAACAGCCCAGAGTGACACAGAGGATGTGAGTGTGTTGTTATTGACAGGTTTGTTTAATGCCGGAGCTGCAGCCGATTTCAGGTCGCAAGTAGAATCGCTCATTGTTCTTTGGTTCGAAGGAGGAATAGCCCACAGGGATTGCGACGTTGTGATGGTTTCCTCAGGGTGTTGTTTTGGTGGAACAGCCCAGAAAGAAGGTGTATGTTGCTGCTGTTGTTGTGGAGGTGGAGGAAGAGGCTGGTCTTGATGCACAGGCCACAAAGTATTTGGATTCACAGAATTGACAGCTGTAGTTGCATCACCCAACGAAGAGCCCAAACTCATATCCGAAGTACTCTGAACAGGCCACAAGTGTGATTTGTCATTCGTTGATGAGGTGCTACTTCTTTGAGATTGAGGAGTGATATAAGGAGTTCTACTGTTTGCATCCATGTTGGTGGTATTATTGATATTGGCAGCTGGGTAGGGCTGTGTTGACCAGATACCAGCATCAGCATCCATCGAATGTTTTCGACTGGCTGTTTTATCAAAGTATCCACTGTCATCTCTGCTGTCTTCCATGCCTTCCTGAGGTGAAGCGATTGTAAATTGACTGTTTCCGTTTATAGGAGAGACCATGCCGCTATTGTCATAACGAGCTCGATTGACATTTAAGTCGTAATCACTACTGTAATTATTGCTTGTTGGTGTAGTAGTGTATTGTTGGCCCACATAACGTCTGTATATTAGGTTGTTTGTCAGAATGTACTCCGTGTAATAATAGCTGTTTCTCAATGTTACCTCTGATAACCTCCTTGTACAGCAAAATCATAACAATTTGTTCCATCTTTAGAATACGACCTATAATGCTCTAATGCATGATCTGCAGGCTTGACCAGTATTCTGTTGGTAGAGCTATGGTCTGAGATCTGACATATATGAGATAATTCGCTGTCTGATAAGGCAGTTTCTATAGCAGAGAAAAAAAAAAGAGTTAGCTACTCTAATG
Source organism: Mucor velutinosus (assembly GCF_035048745.1). Lineage (NCBI taxonomy): Eukaryota > Fungi > Mucoromycota > Mucoromycetes > Mucorales > Mucoraceae > Mucor > Mucor velutinosus. The sequence continues at coordinate 1,432,885 of NW_027041893.1, read as the reverse complement.
TTGTCCCCTAAACAAAGCCCCAACTGCTCCTTATCCAAGAACTTACCAGAATGCTTTCCATTTTCATGGAAAAAGAGATATCTTTCACATTTGCCTTCCAATCCTAATTTTCTGAGAATAGAATTTTTGATCAGACGAGGATCATGCATTCCAGTAACATGTAAGCTGTGGAAGGTGTCTGAATCTTTGGTGACATGAATGCTCTGCTGAGGCTGCTGTTGAGGTGGTGGAGGAGGAGGAGTAATTTGAACAGGGTGATCCTACACAGTCAAACGTATAGATTAGGTTTTTTTTATCATGATAGTGGGTGCACATTTCGCTATTTACCATGTATGAGTTGCTGTTAGAGACGCCTGGCCTTCTTCTCACAAACTTCCATGTGCCATCGCTCTCTGCGACTCGTGGGCTGCTTGGACTGATTGGATAGCGACTTGTGCTAGCTGGAATAGACGGTCGATTGCTTGTGCGTACATTGGTTGTTGCAACAATTGGACGCTTTGGTATATTAAATGACTTCATCCAATCCAACACTTGCTCGTTATTCGATGATTTTCTCTCTGGGATCAACGGAATGACAGATTCAGATGTCGGTAGTCTATCTGCATTGGTTGGTATAGCATATCTCGAGCCATTGTTGAAGCGGTTATTCGTTGCTGAGCGAGGCAGATTATTGACATTGTTGATCTGATAGTGATCTTCGGTCTAGTGCAAACAAATAAAAGTGAAATCAGTATGGAATCGAGTCTAAAAAATGCTTATTCATTGATCTTACTGCTCGAAGTGCTTTTATGGCATGTGCAAGCTTACGTTTCTCTGTATAAGAGAGTACCAACTCGTTTTGAAAAGTCATCAAATAAGACATATCAATGTCCAGAAACACTCTTCCACAAATATGTTTAGCTGTAGAAAAGAAGGAAAAAAAAAGGTGGAAAGGGAAAAAGGGAAGCAAGAGGTTAATATACAATGAAAATAGGAGAGACTGTTCTCAAACATAGGAGCAAACAGAAACTTACCTTTGAATACGTCAATAGCAGGCTTGAAGTCATTCACATCAAGCCATCGTATGACTCTGTCCATTGTCCAATATTCAGCATAGTCTTGAGGTTGCTGTATCTTGTCTGGAAAGGGGGGAAGCTGTTTGTTTTCTGTCACTTCACCTTCAAATGCCATTTTGGCAGTTTCAGATATATTCACTAAAGTGTAAGAGAGAGAGAGAGAGAGAGAGAGAGAGAGAGAGGTGTGTGTGTGCTGTAGTTTGCGTGTAAAAAGATAACAAAGAGACACAGAAGAAAATATTACAAATTCATTTCTTTTTGTAGGATTGATTGGCCCCATCTTTACTGTACGTCATCCTGATAGGCTTCTAGTTTGGCTGTAAAAATCTTCATATACCCAGTTCTGTCACATTAGATTGTATCAGATATGCTCAAGCAGAGCTATTTTTGCAAAGAGAACATTCTAGCAGAGTCTATTAACCCGATACAGTTTATCAATACTTGCCAGCACTAGAGCAGCAGTCTTTAAAGATGGTGTTCTGGAGATTACTGCTGCTCCAATGTTGGCAAAAGCATTGCTATTGCTCATACACTCTACGTCTTGTACCAGGCACCAACATTGCTTGTAAAGCACTGGATAGTGTGTGTCTCATCGATTACAGTAATGTAATCTGGACATTGTAGAGGCTGGTAGTGCAAGTTACTACAAACTGCCTTTCCAATATTCTACATCCAACATTCAGCTCGACATTGGATACAAGCAGCAGACGCCATGATATGAAAGGCTGCCATGAAGCATTTCTAAGATGATGTCTACATTGACAGAATAGTAGATTCATGGATCACATGTAGAGATCAGGCACCACATGTACAAATCTATAAGCTTGCTTGCAATTCTCCCCTCAAGGCCACAGAATGGATGTGACTATACGAAACGCCTAATCAGGACGTCGCGACAGGAAAACAAGGTCCAAAAAAATTTGTTTTTGAGATTTCGGTCAACCGCGTTTGATAGACACATCTCCCCTTCCTTTTCTCTTTTTCCGTACATCATGGCTGACACATACACTGAGGTCCCCTTGGCTGATAACGTAGCTAAACAGCGCACTGAACAGTTTGAAGAATTCCTTAAATTTGATGTAAATGATCCCTGGATGCGATCTAGTAAAAGTGCGGTGCCTAATCTCTCTTGTAGAATCACGCCAACGAAAAAGGTGCCTATGTGGATCAATTGGAGACTCTGTTTCTTGCAAAGAGCCGTCGTTTGATTGTCAGTATCGATGCTCTTCGTCAATGGGATCGTGAATTAGCAATGGAGTAAATATACGCAGAGACACACTGAAGCGACTCCATTAACATGTCTGTAGATTAATGAACAACCCTGCCGAATGTTTGCCTGCTTTTGATGCTGCTTTGATGAACATGGTCAAGGCTGTCAAGCCCGAGTTGACGGAACAGCCTTTCTATGTTGGATTCAAGGGAAGTTTTGGTGACAATTATGTGAACCCTCGTACGCTGCGTGCCATGTACTTGGGCAAGTTTGTCTGTATCGAGGGCATCGTCACTCGCTGCTCTCTCGTGCGTCCCAAAGTGCTCAAATCCGTTCACTACGCCGAGAAGACCAACAGTCATTACATGCGTGAGTATCGTGATGCCACTACACCTGGCAATCCAGTCCCTACGGGCGCTGTGTATCCCACTGCAGACGACAACGGCAACCCTCTTATCACTGAATTCGGCTACAGCACTTACCGCGATCACCAGTCTCTCAGTATTCAAGAAATGCCAGAACGTGCACCTGCTGGTCAACTGCCTCGATCTGTGGATGTCATTCTAGACGACGACCTTGTGGACAGAGCCAAGCCTGGAGACCGTGTGTCCATTGTGGGTATCTATCGCTCACTAGGTAACAGAAATGCTAGCCAAAGCAGCTCCACCTTCAAGACTGTCATCCTATGTAACGAAATTAGTCTTTTGAGCACCAAAGCAGGTGGCGGCATTGCGGCACCTGTCATTACCGACAGAGATATCACTCATATTACAGAACTGGCTCGCAAGAGAAACTCATTCAACATTTTGGCGCAATCATTGGCACCTTCTATTTGGGGCCACGAGTATATCAAGAAGGCAGTGTTGATGATGCTGTTGGGTGGTGTTGAGAAGAATTTGGAAAACGGAACTCATATCAGAGGTGATATCAATATGTTGATGGTGGGTGATCCATCTACTGCCAAGTCTCAGATTTTGAGATACGTCTTGAATATTGCACCCCTCGCCATTGCTACTACTGGTCGTGGTTCCTCTGGTGTTGGTTTGACAGCTGCCGTTACCACAGACAAGGACACTGGCGAAAGACGTTTGGAAGCAGGCGCCATGGTGTTGGCTGATCGTGGTGTTGTGTGTATTGATGAGTTTGACAAAATGAGTGATGTGGATCGTGTGGCTATCCACGAAGTCATGGAACAGCAAACTGTCACTATTGCAAAGGCTGGTATCCACACCTCTCTGAACGCTCGATGCAGTGTTGTCGCAGCTGCCAATCCCATCTACGGCATGTACGACTTGACAAAGGATCCAGCAAAGAACATTGCACTTCCTGATTCGCTGCTTTCTCGTTTTGATTTGCTGTTTATTGTCACAGACTCGCTGGATGAAATCAGAGACAGACAGATCTCAGAGCATGTGCTGAGAATGCATCGTTATGTTCAACCTGGAGCTGAAGAAGGTGCCCCCATTATGGAGGCCATTGACGATATTATGGGCGAAGAACCAGAGGATGAAGCAATGGAGGATGAAGAGATTTACGAAAAATTCAACCAGCACTTGCATGCTGGTGTGTCAAGCACAACAAAGATTCTCAAATCAAGCTTCCTCAAGAAATACATTTATTACGTCAAAAACATTGTTCAGCCCACCTTAACAAAGCGCGCTACCGATAGAATCATCAACGAATACACATCTCTTAGAAATCACAAAGAAGACGATCCCATGCGAAAGAAGACAGCACCCATCACTGCCCGTACATTGGAAACCTTGATTCGTCTCTCTGCAGCACACGCTAAAGCTAGATTAAGCAAGACAGTGGAAGACAAGGATGCTAAAGCAGCCGCAGAAGTACTGAGATTCGCCATGTTCCAAGAGGTGATTCGTGTCCGAAATGTTAAGCGTAGAAGAATGGCCAAATCAGATGACGAGGAGGGCTTTGGCTCGTCAGAATCTGATAACGAAGAAGAGGCAGCCGACGGTGCTAATGACGATGACGACCAAGATGAAATGATGGAGGACGTAGAGAGGTAAAATTTCATGCATATTTATTTTGAGGAGGCAAATGACTTATAAATAGCAGTAATAATAATAGCAACAACAACACTGGAGACGCCATGGAAGAAGACTCTGATCAACCACTTTCTCAAAGCAGATTCAACCTATTCAAGGAAAAGCTAATTACTGTGCTTAATAATGCTGATGATGCAGGTGCAACAGGCGTTTCATTCAGTGATGTGTTTATGCAAATCAACCAAGAAATGGGCTCAGACGACTTCTCAGCTATCGAGACAGAGGAAGCACTGCAGCAAATGTCCACACTGAATCAAATCTTTTACAGCGACGGTATGGTTTACCGTATCTAAATCATCTACTATTACTACTACTACATTCCTTTCTATCTCTTCTCCTTTATTTTATACTATTGAAACACCAATAAATTGCATAAATATTAATTTTAAAAAACAACAGCAAATGGACCGTATTCATATAATTTACAACACTGCAAAAAAGTTACACCAGCACAAGAAATTTTCATATTAATATTTTCAGTAGGAGCAGCATGCTCTCTCTTCCTCTTTCTCTCTTTCGCAACATTATTGAATGGCGGCAATCACACACAAAAAGGCACACAAAGCCAAGCCAGTAACCGCAATGCCCCAGAAAGAGCAAGTAAGGTGTATATCCGTTACGACAGTGGCAGGCACTAAACTCTACGGCAGATTGTGTTTACAGGGCAAGACAAAATCATACATGATTTGATAGTAGCCCCTTCAAAAGAAATTGATGCAATTGCATCAAATCTAATCCTTAGAGACACAAGCTACATTATTGAGTACTTGAAGCAGAGGTAATACTCAAGATGGAGTCATGATAAAAGCAACCTTAACCTACCTTTTGAACATAGAATCAATTTGGAGCAGAGGTACCTGGATGATTTATCGACAATGACCAAGAATATACAAAAGTGCTGTGTTCCTAGCGAAAAAAACCTGATTCAAATGAATTTCATGAACTATGTCGGTTTAGCAGAGCAGCAAAAGCCTCTCAAGGAAATGTACATTGAGCAACTCAAACAGCAATGTGAGAATTTGGTGCAATTTCGAGTGAGTGCTGGAAAGGAGCTGTGTGATATTTCCATTACTGACGCACACAAACAGAATGACCAGCAAAAATCATTTGACAAAAACAAAGCCTGGATGAATCATGTTAACGGCGACTATCTAATAGCAAGGTTGAAAAAGCTACCAACTGTAAGTCAAGCTTACAAGAAACACAGCATTCATTTTATACTAACATCCAAGGTGATACATTAATTATAGGCACACGAAATTTACATTCAGAAATGGGACGAAATTGAACGATCTGCCGGTGGTACAGCTGTAGCCTCTCCTATGTTGATGACACCAATGACACCTACGTTATCTGTGGGATCTACACTGACATCTCAGCACAGCGACGACTTACTGGAATCAAGAGCGATGAGCATGGACGATGACCGCACACGAAAGTTTGCTGATGTGGTGAATGCAACGCAGAGTAGCCGTATTGAGAGATTCATGAAACGGCATTTGAATAAGCCTGAAGATGCTACCAGTAGAAATATCAAAATGGCAAAACTAAAAGTGGAAGTAGGCGAGGCTGGTAAGACAAATCGCTTTAATATATGTATGAGAAAAATATAACCTTAAAAGCGCTGACCTAATAGATACTAACTATCGTAATGTTGTACGTGAATTAAGTACAATGGCTATCAAGATCGACGCTACCAATCTCCATATTCTACATAATGTGCAAGCTTCGTTGAAAGAGAAATCCGACAAAGTGAAGAACATGCTCCAAGCGGCATTGAAAGCTGATCTGCGTCAACTGGAACAAGGACAGCATCCAGTCAACAATTTACTGGCAAGTGTAGATAAGATCAATAACGAACATGAAGCAAAAAAGTTCAATGCTTCGTCGACAGCTGTGGTGAAAAAATATCCAAAGCCTGAGCCGATTTATTACGAGAACCATCATGTTGGTGTTTGCAAGGGTAAGCCTCAGCCTTTCCTATCTTTTGAAAGATGAGTCCGCTTCTAACCTTGTGTAGATTTGATATTTGGAACTTCTCTGACCGAATACGCCCAGCAAAGAAACAGGTCGCCACCGTTGCTCATCACAAAATGTATCAATGCCATTGAAAGACTAGGTGGTTTAGAAAAAGAAGGCATCTATCGTGTGAGTGGAAAGCAAAGCAACATGGAAAAGATTAAGCATGCTTTTGAATTGGACGAAGAGGCTGTAATCATCGGACAGAATGATGTTCCTGAGGATGTTGTCAGCATTGCCTCAGTAATCAAAATTTTCCTGCGAGAGCTCAAATCACCGCTGTTCCCTTTCAAGTTGACAGATCGATTAGTTTACTCTCGTAAGTGCACAAAAGACTAGCAAAAGAAACCATGCTAACCATCAAGATAGAAATCCCTGACCAAGAGCTACGTTTAATGAATCTGCTGACAAGATTACTGAAATTGCCACCAGCAAATTACGATACGTTGAAGGCTCTGATACACCACTTATCAAAGTAATGTACCAACCCATCTCAAAAAAAAAAGTGAGCTAATTTGATATAGACTTCATGCTCATGTGGAAAAGAACAAAATGACAACCAACAATTTGACACTTATATTCACGCCAGCCATCTTTCAAGACTTGAACCATGCTCAAAATTCACCAGGCGAATGGGCCAAGGACTGTGTGTTGGAGGATTTGATCATGAACAGCCAAGATATCTTTGCCAACAAAGATCTTCATAACAATTCCGCTATCACAGGTGATATTGAATACGGCTTCCATCAATCAAGTGATGAACACCATCATGAACCAAATCGATATGCAATGACCATTCAATCACCGGATAGCCCAACTGGTGCTCATCATGAAGAGACTGAAAGTGAATATTCGTTTGTCATTCAAGATGAGGACGATGATGGCACGGAAGACGATTTTATGATAAAATCCGTTACTACCAGTAGCAACGACAGCAGTGTTTTACTGCATCATTATAATGAACCAGAGGAAGCCATAGCTATACCCAAGCCTACGACATCGTCACCACCACCATTGGAGGAAGAGCGCCAAGAAGAAACACCTTCTCGGTCTACGAGCGTCGAAAGAAAAAAGTACCAGGCCCATTTTCAAGGAAAGGGGTTGAAGGTGAACACAGGTAGCATGTCATCTACGGGTTCATCTCAATCGCAGAATAATCACTCAGATCACCATATCCCTACCATCAAAAGTGCGACAGTTCCCTCGTACGATTGGCTTGCATTGGACCCTGATAATGCACCTCCAGTGCCCAAACTGCGTCGATCAGCAACAACTGGTAAAAAAGTCTTGTCAAGGCGTAAACTTTCATCAAACCAATTACGTGCAGATGCTGCTGCTGCTGCTACCGCTATTCCTGTGCCAGACATCCCCCGTGTACCTATATTAAATTATCGCAGTAATACCAATGGAGGTGGTAACATCAATATTACTTCCTCCACCTCAACCATACCTTAGTCATACGATAATAACCAAATACAACAAAAATATTATTTCACAAATCTATTGACATTTATCCTCTATCTTTTAGCTTCTACCCTACTACTATCCCTTAGTATAATATATATTCATCCATCATTTACCACATTCAACTATTGAATACTACTACAACGCGCATGTTCAATTGGCTTCAATTTTGTTGATTATTGCATTGTTTTGTTAACATTGGTATCAAGATACTGTGAAAGAGCCATTTTCACTATAGAAATGAAGTATAATCTTAAATTACAATCTATTCCTAGTTCTCGCTTACAGAGCTGTAATCAATGGCACGATAACATTCATGTAATTGGACTAAATCTGTCTTGCATAAACATTAATGTGCACTTGAGACCAACAACAAGAGACTACGCATTCTATCATAGCGTCAATTCTAGCAAGTACACCTTTGGGTAAGAGGCTTTCTATCAGTTTTATCTGTGAAGTATCATCTAAGGGGAAGGAGATCGATGCCTGTTAAATCTGCAGCGGCTTTTATGAGAGAAATCGCTTGAATTTATTTTAAACAATCACCCTCTTCAGAAGCAGATTGTCGACAGGAAGTTCCCATCTCTTATAGTTTTGATAAAATTAAAAGATTTGTAAACATTAATAATGTATGTCTCATTCACAGCTAGGAATCCTAAGCATCAACAGGTGTGTGGTTAATCGCATCGAGTTTGTTTTCTATGAATTACAAAAATACAAGACGCAAACAATTCAAATAATTGATTTTCAAAGGCCCGTAACGCTGGATTTCACCAAGTGAACCTGAGCCTAAAGCCGAACATCTTCCGTTTCCCTACCAATTCTCTATACAACGTTATAGTTTTTACAGATTAATTCCAAGAACTTCAAAAAGTCGCCTACTTGTTGTAGCAGCTAATAATAGAATATAAGGCCTTAAGCGAATTCATGAAGGGAACGTACATTTCGTATCCATAGTCCTTACAGCATAATAAATGCAACGTAAAGATATTGAATAGTCTTTGTTTTGTGCGAATCTGGTGAGTATTTGTCGAGATATGGCCAAAAAAGGGTATCATGCAAAATCATGGATTTTCCTTCAAAATATGCCTGTGATAGCAAGCAAAAAATCTGGTGACGATTTTTTGGTCAGGGCAATATTGTCAGTATTTCATGATAGAGTCATGTCAGAACTTCAGGCAATAGCTCATTCGATAGGAAATTTTTTGGTCTACAATGTTTAGTAATACTTAACAAAATGTTTTGATGACAGATACTGATTAATCTTTTAAAAACAGTGAAAAAGTCGCAAAAGTTATCTCATCAAAAATCAGTTGAGCAATGTACACCAAAGACTTGATATAATTACCACTGTATTTTCCTTTAAACTCTCTACAAGTTTCATATAAGTTTGAAGGGATGTTTACTATCAAGAAACGCGTACTTTTAAGGTCGATAGATTTTTGGAATTCTATGGATCATCATTCAGAACAATAAAAATTAAATCTCCGTTGAGCTTCCACATGCGTACACGACACATGTATGAATTTGACTGAGCATTTTAAAAATCGGAGCGTACGAAAAGGGCCCTATTAACTTGCTAGTTTCAAGTTATCAATGGATACCTGACATGTTGAAGAATTTTGTTGTTAAGACTAGACAACTGTAGCTTGCTTTATTTAAGAATAATAACTTTTCTAATTTAAAGTATGTATATTCCCCCGCTTAAAAATAGCATCTCCAATGTTGATTATCTCATGAAGTATGCATTTTCAATATAATGTTCTCGCTAAGAACTTGCTCCAATATCATTATTCTACAACATTTTTAAGTTTAACGAGATTCTAATTTTTTTTTTTTTACATCTGAGGACCTGGATGTACAAAATGTTTTTTGATTTTAAGGTTTTCAACTTTCGGACGATCGAAAATCGATTTTCCAAATATTGATGCTAGAGCCTTGAGACTAGCATGTTTCTATATCAATTTTTTGCCCTCTAAACGATGGTGCAATTGAAATTTGCGTAGGTAAAGTGGTTATTGAGAAAATGGAGAATTTAGAAAATGGGTAAATATGAGTATATGCTACTAATAACACTTTTTAAATTATTATATAAATGTGAGATGTATGTGTAGTGAAAGTTGTAGAGGGTACATTTTTTGATTAGGGCGTGATTAATGTGGGGTTATTGATGGTAATGTGGATGAGTAATGACGGAAAATGCTCCAGATGACCGATTTTCAAAGGGCCATACCTCTGGATTTTACTAAGTAAACGAGGACTTCAAACTTAATAGCTTCTGTTTCTTTTTCAATTCTCTATACGATGGTATGGTTATTATAGGTAAATAAAAAAAAGTTTTGGATATCCTCTGCTTGTAGCTCGTAAATTATAAGATTTTGTTGAGCGAATTCATAAAGGGAAGATACATCCGGTACCTGAAGCACTTAGCGCATAATGGATGTAATGTAGAGCTATTGAATTGCTTTTGCTTTATGAAACTAATCAGGTGGTGAACAATATCGCGTATTACGCTGGAAAGAAAAAAAAGGGTTTATACACTACTCTTCGAACTGAAGGATTTGATGTGAGGACAAGGTGTGTGATGGTTGATTTAGGTAATAGGATAACAGATTGAATTTACTATCTTGAGTGTGCCATAACTGAGATTGTCACTGAATCCTGCCTCATGTCAACGTTTATGATCTGATGCGGTCGTGCTTGAATTGAGTGATTCTTTGCGTTTAAGGTTCCGGTTTAGAAATGATACTTCAAGTGGTACCATTCGATACGCGTTTTAATTCTGTACAAACTTACTACGGACTGGGAAGGATGGCTGGTATTATGGAGTCTAGCAGGTTAGAGAGAAGGAAGGGTGATTCTACTAGCATGCATTTCGGGAACAAAATATAAGAAGAAATATAAATTTGCCTTATCAAGCACATTGATATGAGATGATTCAGTATTACAATGCAGTGAAAAGCAGTTTTTTTGTGGAGAGAACGAAAGCATCTTTACATTAATTTGTTGATGCGTGGATTTAGAATGCTTGAATTTTTATGAATGGTATTTGATGAATTTCGTCTACATTGAGCGTGCTTAAAGATCATTACTAGATTTCATTGCACAGGAACTCTGACATGTAGAATATCATATTTACTTGGGAGGAGATGGCTAATCAGCAAGCCCATTATTTATAATTTATCATGGATGGTGATACGATTGAGAGCGAGAAAATACATATAAAAAACTTGTCTATTTATTCTTTCCAAATCACTGCTAATTGATGGCATTGACTGCGCAGCCCTAAGACTTGCCAAAAATACTAGTTTGAAGAATGAATTAATTTAGAATACTATCATGAAGGTAACTGGCAGGCGCACCATGATAATACTTTGAAGCAGCTGCTTATCGTAGCTTATGCTAAGAGTAGGCTTGCACTCCTGATGCATTTGTTTATACATGCATGATGAGATAGCATAATTACTTTATTTACAATGTTTAAAAAGCCTCGAGGCCTATACAAGCGCATCATTGAAACTGTATTCAACAAAATTACTACTACAGGAGTGTTGTGAGAGCTTGTTAAAAGCTTTTCGTCAACTAGTCTCTTGATGCATAATTAAAAAAAGAGATCTTGTACATACTTGTACCAATTTATGACGAAAGTGAAAAGGTAGTTTGACGAAATAAGATCAAAATCACGGAATTGACAGTAGATTACAGTAACAACCGGGATGAAGCATTGTTTGTGCGTCTTTTTTTTTTATCACAATCAATCGCTTATGCATCAAGATGGCAGCCCATTCAAATCAAGCTACTGACAAGCTTAGTTTTTAATCAGACATACTGGTACCTGAGATTTTTGAGATCGGAAACATGATGTCAAGTTGATCATTATGATGAGCTAGATGCGAATAGGGGATATGCACCTGCAGTAACGGAATCAAATAACATAGATATGCAATAACTCCACAGCTTAAAAAACAAACTTTTTCTTCATTATTCACTAAAGAGCACAACTAAAACATTTCGATCAGTTATAGATCTATCTGTAAGACGTGATTTTCCTCAAACTTTAGTGGTGGATCAGATATTGGATGTATTTCAAACGAGGCGCCATATTGGTGGCACCTAAGTTTTGCTTTCCGGCGAGAGGCGCCTGCATTGGACACCTCTTGTAACACCATTAGGCCATGAAGGTATGCAAAACGATGCTCAATTATGTCACGGATGTATTCCTGGGACTTCAGTGCTAACTAAAAGGAGATTTGTCATCCAGGGCTACATAATAATTGACTTGAGTCTCAACCCGAGAGTTTTTCTCTGTATCCTCACTAAATAGGTGAGCCTACTGCCATGCTCTATGGATTTCGAAAATTTTCCGTAACAGAGCGAACAAAAGAAACTCATGCTTGACCTATGTAATGATGCATTGCCAAGATAATTATTGGGATTAAAAAATATATCATCCTGAATGCAGTAAACAAGCCAATTATAGAATTGAAATGTGTCACCATCTTCATCATATTTCTTTGAATTTAGGGGAGACATACATTATGTATAACATGTTTACAAATCTATTCATTTACGCATTTGACAGATATGTTATTGTACCCATCAAATCAACAGATCAATGGTATTAGTCATCCAATACTCTACTAGTAGAAAGCCTTTATGGTAAAAAATCAATCTAATTATAGGCTGTTTAGCAACTATGATGTTACAGCGCAAATGCCTAGTTTGGAAGATCTATTCATTTCATTTTGAGGTCGGATGGCCAACATTAAGCTCTCTAGGTGACACTGAATATAAAAATAAGCAAGTCTGACTGGGAATGCAACGGTAAGTTGGATGGAAAAGTTGAAGCAAGATCAAAAGATTATCTGATGGAGACAAAATGTCGAATTTAGATTAGCCTTGAAGGATGCCTATTGATAAGCTTGATATAGCAAATCAGAGTCCAGATGTCCATTGCTATGCAGTAGCAGCTAATGTATGAATATGAATTGGAGGAGCTACTTTATTAATTGATTTTGACGATAATTCCACGGAATTTTATAAAATGAGCGGATGATCCCTTTTATCCTACAGCACAGCCAAAAAAAAAAAAAAAAAAACCCCATAAATTCAGGTAGGACAGGAGTTAAATTGTTCCCAGACAAATTTTCTGCGACCTGTGGCACATGGACTATACTTTTACGTTGTTGCAATTGTAGCTTCATTTATTGTAGAACCAGACTTTAAAAAATGGGAATTTGTTCCATTAACTGTATACCTTGAAACAAACTCAGAAGAGAGCGGCTTCGTTCATCGCCTGGCTGCCTCTTTTACCAGGTAATAATAAAAAAAAAAAAAAAAAAATTCTGTAGAGCATTGAAAGATTGATCTCTTAGAATGAGCCAACATGTCATTGGGGACAAAATTTTCTAGATAGCAACATCATTCAAACTTGATAGATGTTTATTGGGTTACAGATCGTCAGAATTGATGTTACTATTTTTCGGTAGTTAGATTCATATCATCTTTGTGTCTTAAATTAATCAAACATCTCTATCACCTTCTCTTTCTTCTTCTTTCTTCTTTTACCAACTTTGGGAAACAGCATGAATCCGACATCACCCTCCGAGCCATCGTCGTCATCATCACCAGTAAAAAGAGGCAACAAACGGCTGAAAGTTGGACGTGCTTGTTATACATGTCGAGCCAAAAAAATCAAGGTAATTAATCATTTGCTCATCAATTATAAGAAAAACCTTAAAATGGTGGTTTCTCCTCTGCCATAAATCTCCCCGCCATTACATCTACAAAAAAAATATTGGATTTAATATTAATAATGTGAATTGTTTAGTGTGATGGATTACGGCCATGCATGCAGGTACGCTGATACATTCACTGATCCTTGATGAATTTGATTCTAAATAATTTTTGTATTTTGCAGTGCAAAGGTATATATATAAAATCTAGAGCCCAAAGACATCCATATCTGACATTTTTTAAAATTAAGCTCGGCAGCGCCCGTGCTCATTTTACAAAGATGGTTCCTTGGAATCAGATCAGCAGGATCACATACAAAAGATGAACGATACCAATACGGCAGACGACCCTTTTAGTGGTGGAGAATGTAGCAACAGTAATATAGAAGATTCTACAATGGACAAATCAGAATCAGAATTGGACGCAAAGAACGACAATGACGATGACGATGGCCGAATATTCTTCACAGACACCTCAGCGGCAAACCACAACAAGCTAAAACGAAGAGGCCCACTCATGGAGTCCAGAATCAGCAATACACTAGGATCATTAGGCGATAATCTACGGAAAATGTCCAGTGTGGATAGTAGCAGACTAGCCGAGAAACTACTAGATTCCGCAGATACATTTGGGAACTTTATCATGTGGATGCCTGAACCATCGCTACCTAGCCGATACTCTGGTTCAATTGAAATGCCTTCTCGTCAAGTACAAATGGCATTGATAGATCAGTTTTTCAACGAAAGATACGAGAGCATTGGATTGGTGCCTAGATACTACTTTTACGAACAATTGGAAACGAAGGGTTTGCTGATCACACCTCTTTTACTCAACATTATTTATGCGCACGCTGCTAGATTTGTCAACATTCCAAATTGCCCTAAAACCGAAGTGTTCTACCATAGAGCAAAGCGATTAGTCGATGATTTTATGGATGTTCCAAGAGTCAGCACTGTTGTCGCCCTGTGTTTGCTAAGTTTGTACGAACCTAGTCCAGCTATCTATCGACCTGGAGCACACCACTGTAGGCAATGGCAGTACTGTGGCATGGCGTGTCGCATGGCGATCGAATTGGGACTGTACGATGATGGACACATACACAGTACTTTAGCTCCTGTTGAAATCGAGCTTCGTCGCCGTGTATTTTGGGGCTGTTATGACTTGGACAAGTTTCATAGTGGAGGTTGGGAGAGACCCTACATGATTTCGAAATCGTTTATCAAGACGTTACCGCCAGCACCCTTGCCAGACGAATCTGAAGACGAAGTCAAAATACTGAATCTGTACGTAGCTCGAATGCAATTTATTTCCATCATTGAAGACGGCTTGATGTTGCTGTGTGCCTCTCAGTCCTTCCACAACAGCTCAAACACTGTGTTCCTCGGCATCCATCGAGACAACATGGTTGAAAACATCACCGACAACCACGCTCAGCATCAACAATGGCTGCGGTCTTTGACTCCTGAAATGCAATGGACTCCAATCACAACCATCTCTGTCAAAGACGTATTAGATCTACCAGCACCGAGACCAATGGTTGGACATTTGCACTTGTATTATAACACGGTTGCTTTGGAACTCCTGGTGAAGATTCCCAGCAACTCAGTGATACAGTTCCAATCTCGAGTTACTGCAGCTTGTATGACTCAACTCGTTTATCACTTATGCCAAACACCCTCCTATATCATCAAGTTTGATTTCCTAGTGCACTCCATCATTAATGCTATCAAAATTCATCTCTGTTACCTAGACGATCCAGACATCAATTTAGCTCAGCAAGCATGGCTCTTATTTGACAGATCCATTTGGTGTATGCAGTTGGTCAATACGTATGCGGTCATCCCTAATTGTACAAAATTCCTTCAGCAAGTGCAGAGCATTTACGGACTACAAATGGCATCAACCAACAGCGAGAGTACCAAGGGCAAATCATCACCCAAAGCGAACGCCACCGCATCCTCCGAAAGCGTTCGTGCGAGACAGCAATCTCAGTCATCGCCATTGATATCCAATACTCAGCAACAGCAACAGCAACAGCAACAGCAACAGCAACAGCAACAGACACAAAAAGGAATGCAATTGACTGACGAGAGCAGTAGACTGAACAGCGGTTCTGCCAGTCAAGGCTTGCAATACAATCCTGATCTGAGAGAAATATCGGCTCCTACCTACATGACAAACTGGACACCCACATCTCAGCCACAGGTCTCAAATCAGAGCGATCAAACTATGCTGCAACTAGATTCCAACACCAATACTGAAAGCATGGTCTATTTGGATAATCGATATAGATTCTCAGCAAATACTAGAAGCAATAGTAACAACAGCAACCTACCGCAACATCCAGGATTTGATCAGTCATCGTCAAATACAACAACGAATCAGCTATGGCCACCTTCACATCATCAACAGACATCCAGCAATCTCGATCAGCAGTTTAGCCTCAATAATAGAAATGAAAGCAACGCTGTTCTCTCTTACAATAACGGCGATATTGTAGTGCCAAGTCAGCTTTTAGTAGACGACAATACATCTGATAATGCCATGTATCAATCTCAACAACCGCTACAGTTGCCTCCGCCGCAAAACCAATCAGTCACCAACTCACCTGCAAGATACACCCCTCAACATATGAATACAAATACTGCTCCTACTAATTTAATATGGCAAGATCCTAGCAATAACCCCAATTTGAATGGTAAAAATTTCTGATTTAGTTTGATTTAAGCATTGTATTAAAACAAAAGCAAACCTATGTAGACGACAATAATCACGCAAGTAACAATGGAGGCCTTGATGTCTACTTGTCTTCAAGGCAGCATTATCAAAATATGATTAAAAGATGAGGATTGTAAAGATTGTTTTATTATTTATAAATACAAAAGGAAGAAAGAGTCTATACATATATGAGAGAGGAAAAGATTTTTTAGACAACGGGAATAATTTAAGCAGAACCAATATAACCATCCTTCTCAAGCAACAAGATGATTTCATGGACGGCTTGAGAAACAGATTGTTGAGTGATATCAATGGTTAAATCAGCATTGGTGGGGACTTCGTAAGGAGCATCAAGACCAGTGAATTCCTTAATTTCACCACGCTTGGCACGCTCGTAGATGCCATCACGATCACGCTTGATACATTCCTCGAGAGGAGTGGCAACGTGAACGAGGTAGAAACCACCAAATTGCTCAATGGTCTTCTTGGCAGCGTTACGGGCATCAGCATAAGGAGCGATAGGAGCAACAATAGCAGCGGCGCCAGCACGAGTCAATTCACCAGCAACGAAAGCTTGACGGGCAATGTTGATATCACGGTCGCGCTTGGAGAAGCCGAGTTCAGAGGAAAGCTCAGCACGAGTGTTCTCGCTGGCCAAGAGGGAAACAGAGCGAGTGGATTCTTGATTCAAAGACACCTGGAGAGCACGAGCAATAGCATTCTTACCAGAGGCATGGAGACCAGTAAAGAAGATGGTAAAACCTTGTTGGTTACGAGGAGGATGAGATTGACGCAAGACAGAGACAACTTCAGGGTAAGAGAACCATTCAGGGATGGGCAAACCAGTCTTGAGGCGACGACGGAGCTCAGTACCACTGATGTTCAAAGTCTTGACACCCTCAGGAACCTCGTCAGCAGGAATATATTCATCAGTATCAGGAGAGTAGGTGACCATTTGGAAGGGGACAATCTCAATACCGATTTCACCCTTGTACTTTTCAACTAATTCTTGAGCCTCATAAGGTCCATAGAAATCGACACCTTGAGAGTTCTTACCGGGACCAGCGTGATCACGACCAACGATAAAGTGAGTGACACCGTGGTTCTTACGGATCAATGCGTGCCAAACAGCTTCACGAGGACCACCCATGCGCATAGCCAAAGGCAACAGACTGAGTTCAGCCATACCGTTAGGGTACTTGGGCATCAAAGCCTTGTAGACACGGACACGAGTGTAGTGATCGATATCTCCAGGCTTAGTAAGGCCAACGACGGGGTGAATGAGCAAGTGAGCCTTACGTTGACGAGCAGCACGCACGGTCAATTCACGGTGAGCACGATGCATGGGGTTACGAGTTTGGAAGGCAACAACACGAGTCCATTGAAGCTTCTTGAAATGCGCACGAAGTTCGGTAGGAGTGTCTATGAACATGTTTAGTTACATCGCTGCTACATGGATTTTGCATTTGCCCCTACTCCCCTCTTCCCTCTTCCCTCTTCCCTCTTCCCTCTTCCCTCTTCCCTCTTCCCTCTTCCCTCTTCCCTCTTCCCTCTTCCCTCTCCTCTCTCTCCTCTCCTCTCTCTCCTTATATTTTTGTGTATGCTTACATCTATTGGCAACATAATCGTAGTGAGAGGGAGATTGAACGGCTTGCAAAGAACCGCCCACGTTGAATTCTTTGGCAATGTTGTGAAGATAGTGAACAGCGGGATGAGCACTGTCATCAGCACCATAGACCAAAGCAGCTTCCTTGGACTTGTCGGGTCTGTATACATCCTCGACAGTCAAGATAGCCAAAGGCTCGTAATCACGAGGATCTAACAAGGCAATGCGCTTGGAAGGCTCAATCTTGCTTTCCTCAATTTGCTCCTTACTGACGTCGAGAGTGATGGGGATGGACCATAATAATCCATTAGCAAGACGCATGTTCTCGACAACACTGTGCGGAATGGGTCAGTACACGGGCGTTCGTCCTTTTGCATTGTTTAACGGACTTACCCTTCATAATCCTTTTGGTTCAAGAAGCCTTCGAGAGGAGAAAAGCCACCGTTCAAGAGAAGCTCAAGATCACACAATTGACGGTCAGTCAAAACGACAGAGGGCAAAGTAGCGGCCTCGGCAGCGAGGGATTCTTGCTTGTCAGCATCGCGAAGATAAAGGTCCTTGAGGACGCCACCATGAGGAGTGTTAGCCATTTTTTTTTTGATAGTCGTGTGAATAAAAAGGTAAAGAGTTGCAACCAAAAAAGTTTCAGAGGCAAACTATTTAAATTTATACCAATCTCTCGAGAATTGGATTGACTTATAATAAGGCTGCCTTGTGATGTAGCGACTCAGGGGCATGATGGCGCAATTGCATAACATCCAATAGAAAGTATCTGAGATATATGGTCGAATCTTCATGGTAGATATCATTGGTTAGAATTGACGTATAATGCTCCCCAGCTTCCTGACAGATATTCTATTCTCTATCATTTGCAAGCTATTATGATTATATACAAACGAGATTGAGATTTAAAATTTAGATCTTGGATGAATGACTATACTACAATTACTAAGAAGCTAGTTCCACAAGGCCAGTTGGAATGCCACGGTTTATGCAATGATGCGTAGCTTGACTCCGAGATGCCATTGCTAGTGTAGTTGAATCACTCGTGGTATGTCCTTGTTTGATATAATGGGCATTGAATGACGATATTTGCAGATGTATTCTGAAATAGAAGAAATAATGGAGAGAAACTTCAGAAACTTAAAGACACCATTTCTCATTAGATTGTCCCTTGATTTTGTGCTCGTTGGTATCTCGCTCTCATCAAGACATTTGAACGTCTAAACTACGTCTCAGGCATGCGCTAGACGCTTGGTAAGTTTCAATTTACTTGCTGTCCTACCACTGCCATGTCTAGTATTTCAATTGCTACCTATCCCGAAGCTAGGCCGTGATTTTCAACTAGTGATGGATGTTCATGCTCTTACAATCTTTGGTTTCGAAGCCTATAAAAGGTAATACACAAAGCGTCACATTACTACGTTACCTTACGAAATGTCGTCTTATTGAACATCAATTGTCAATATCCCTTTCACTTTTAATCTTACTGTCATACTCATGGAACAACAAGTTATATCTGCTACTCTTCCTATGCTCATCCTAGGTCTGGGATGGACTGGCCAATTTCTGGCTGAATTGATGGTATCCTTGCAATTAAACTATGCTGCTACAACGCGCGATGGTAGAAATAACACAATTCAATGGTCTTTGCCAAGTGCATGTCAAGATATTGATGTGTCTGCCTTGCCCTTGGCCAAGACGGTACTTGTTACATTTCCAGTGATGCAGCCTGAATGCATGACTACTCTGATAGACGCCTACCAAAAGAAACACGACACACAGCCCCAATGGATTTTACTGTCATCGACTCGTCCATTCGATGGCAACCCTGCCAATAGACATACACCTTTGGATAGATCAAAAGATACGGGTCGCATCCCAGCAGAGGATATTATTGTGGAACGTGGAGGCTCAGTGCTCCATTTATCTGGTTTGTGGGGCGGACAAAGGTAGGTGTAAACCAAGATGTTACCTATATACAGCATTAGATTCACACATGGCTTTTTCTCCGCAGACAGCCCAAAGGGTGGGTTCCTCGTTTTCCATCTAAAGAAGCTATCAAAAACAAGTTGCTAGCACGTCAGTTGCACTTGATTCATGGGAAGGATGTCGCAAGATCTATTTTGGCTGTCCACGAGCACTATAAACCTGGTCGTTGGATTGTGACAGATAATGGGTGCTATGATTGGATCAAGCTGTTCCTAGTATGGGGTAATGCAGAGCAAATTGCCATTGCAAGAGATTTAGCTGCAAATGATGCTACCTGCCATGATGCTCTTGGAGATGGATCATTAGAAGACATTGTCAACCGAGGTGGTGTCAAACCAAGACTAGATTCCACTGAATTCTGGGAGACCTTTGGTTTAGAGCCAACTGAATTCCTGAAGATTGAATGACTTGGTGCAAATACAAAATCCCAAATGTAGCTTCGTCTTGTAATAAATATAGAGTCGAGATATTTGAAAAAGCAGATTATCTTTTGATGTCGTATATAGTCCAGAGCAGGATAGCGTAGATAAAAGCATATGATGGATATTTTGTATGATAACGTTAGCAATAATATTCATGCAAGATCAGGTTGGATCAAACTGATGAATTCCAGTGTCGTTGCGACAAACGTCAGCAGTATACGATGCAATGCAAAATTACGCTTCGACGTGAGATGTACACGCTCGATAGCACCTCAATGACGGAACATTGGTATGCTGCAAAAAGAGACTACCGGAGAAGGATAAAGAAAAAAGATATTCATCTGAAAAGCCGTAGAATGAAACGTTTTTGATATAATCTATATCATAGTAGAGTGCGATGGACTTTTGCAGCTTACTGAGGTGAAATTACTGAAAACCTCCACCAATGCTTGATACTCATGTCCTTTATTGTATATTCAGGCCTGTTGTTGTGCCTTCCAAAGCTTGTTTCAAATATAAGATGCTTACTAAAACCTCACTTTTTCAACTGTCTATATCATATGGAAACCATTTAACTAGCTTTCAAATGTAAATTTGCTTGTTCTACGATGCTCCAGGTCTATATCAATGGGAACAGTTCATAAACGAGCAAACATTATACTAGCGTCGCCTATCAATACTCAAAATTACAGAAAACACAGCGTAAATTGGGTGCATTTGAGTCGTGATTTCTCGTGTTAGAGGCTGTTTCAGGCCACCAGAATTCCTCTAAACAATTGCTCCCGACTGCGGCCAATTTCCGGAAACGTTTACTGAACTTTTTTGGGATCGTCAAAAATCGACCAAAAACCATGAGGGATACCACATGGTTTTCATCGAAAATCAAACGATCACGTTTTTAACCGCAAAAACAAAGACTTTTACTATGTTATGTATTATATCAAAGTAATCGTGTCGATCCAGAGTAACCCCTGAAACGACTTTTGTGAGACTTCCATATGCAAAATCTCGGCATTTTGGCCAAAAACCACATTTGATATTTGCCAGCATTGCTCCATATATTTGTTCATAATGCCTATTCTAATTACTGCCATTAGATTCGCCTTGAGAAGTACTCTAAGAAAGCTTAAGGAAGTATAGAATGATCATTACAATTTATATAATCGAATTTGACAAAATAGTTCAATAGAGTCGATTTTGAACAAATTTGGACCAATATAAAGCAAAAGCAAATTGAGCGGAGATTTAACTGATTTTAGCTGGCAAAAGCGATTCTATACTCATCATCAAGGCAATTGGTACTTTTGGAACCTCATAAAAAGGAAATTGCAAACTAAAAAAGTGCTGTAGCTTAGTTAAGCTGATCTTTTATGCTTCTGTTACACATTCTTACAATTGATAGACTTAACTGTAGCAAACTGCTCATTTAAATGCGAAATCTAATGTAAAATGCAAGCCTGTCATCTTCCGAGAAATGACAGATATTATTTTGGATGGTTATCAGCTACAAATGCTGAGAGCTTATACCTAAACGCAAATTTAAAGCTCTCTTGCTTGAAGCTATTTGCAATTTTAATGTATACCCGAACGAGCAATTACATCATATAGGTCAAAGCAATCACTCAAAGAGACATCTCTAAGCCTGCGACCTGGCGTTTCGGTGATGAATGATAAGTATCATACATTCAGATTGCAATGTATCTAAGAGAGAAAGCAGCTAGATGTAGCTAAAGAGATGTGTACTACACTCACATGACGACACATGTACATATTCAATGATTCTATTAGCAAAAAAAAAAGCAGCCATCATCATACACATGTAGATAGCGATATTCCACTGTAAGCGCCCTACAACATTATAGACATACACACACATATATATCTCGCTGGAACAGCGTCATCAATTGAGGCGTATCTATCATTAGCATGATGATGATAATAATGATGATGATGATGATGGTCGAGGAATGATTCCGGTTCAATGAGACCACCCGTATTTACTATAACAAGTAATTTCCTATTAACAAACTGGTTTACATTGGCTGAAAACACATATTTGTTGGCATCGGCGTCCCAATGGACAATGAGAAAGAGAAACTTGTACACCTAAAACTTTTTTAATGCCTTGTAGTGGAATTATATACTCCAATTGACAGAGAGAGAGAGAGGGGGGGGGGGAGGAGAGGGAGCGAGAAGGGTGTCTTATGGGAGGAGAATGTCTATTTTCCTTTTCTCTTTCTCTTTCTCTTTCTCTCTTCATTACCCCTCTCCCAAAATGGATTTTTCGTGGGTATCGGATATCCCAACTAATCGCAAATGTTTACCAAATACCAGTACGAACAACACCAATAGCAGCAGCTTGAATCAGAGGTAAGGGTAAACACATTTCTTGCACGTTTCATTTGACATTGACAAGAATACATGTACAGTGATGCCGCTTTTGCAACACCAACGTCTCGCACGGCTGGCTCTCGTCTGTCCTACACACCGCCTTCTTCTTCTCATAGTAACATGAACGATACCACCAATACGTCTGTAGACACTGCTGTTAGACGCTCTCGCGCTGGCACCATGCCCTCGTCTACTCTCCCTCCCTTTATGGGCCTTGGCTCTTCAAACCTCTATATCGCACAGCAGAGGCCCAATCACAACAGGACCAATTCAATGAATACAAGCAATCCAGCAATGTACTCGCGTTCTGGCATGTCAAGTCCCCTGGATGAAAACGCATCTAATTCAATTGCCAGTACTTTGGCTTCATTAGGCTTGCATGACGATCCTCCTATGGCAGACAGTAACAACAATGGTCGTGAGTCTAGTACGTCTACATCTACTACCGCATTGAATCATTCAAACTATTTTGAACCAGTAACGCGTAACAGAGCGTTCACCGTTTCATCTAGAAATACAATGACGGATAATCATAGACCCCAAGACATGATGTCATTCAGTCCCTTTCCTCAACAACATCAAAAGATGCCAACTCGTCCTCGAGCTATCAGTCTGGGCATGATGGACTCGCCGTTGACGCCACCTCCATTGCAACAGCAACAACTCCCATTTTTGCCCTTTGATATGAACTACCCTCATCATCCACCCACATCGGATTATCAAAGCTTGGGTTCCACCAATTCAAATTTGACAGATGATCATGGTAACAATAGTGGTAACACATCGTTGCCTTTATTATATCACCAATCTCGTTTGTTTGCTCGTATGGACTCGCACGAAGAAGAAGAGGGAGACGGCTATCGCCATGATGTGCCTTCTCGTCTGTCTTCGCCTCACAATGATATGGAACCTCCTGCTCAAACTCCCTCTCGTGCCTTGTGGCTGGGCAATGTCAACCCTTCATTGAGTGTGCCTGATTTGCACAAGATGTTTGCTCGCTATGGCCACGTTGAAAGCGCTCGTATTCTGTCAGACAAGGAGTGCGCCTTTGTCAACTTTGAGAATGTCGAATCCGCCTTGGCAGCTAAGGAGGATCTCGTCAATCGTCTTGAAAGTAAAGTAGCTGGCTCTGTGGTCAAGGTAGGCTTTGGCAAGGCAGATGTCAGCTTGGCCATGGCCCTGACGCAAGAAGCTGGCCCCAATGCTCAAGGTCCTACTCGTGCTTTGTGTAAGTGTATATGTTAAAGTATCTGATTCATAACGAACCAACACTTGTGCTTTTACATAGGGGTGGGCAATATTCCCGCCAACATCAATCCTGCCATTTTGAGATCCCTGTTTCAATCCTTTGGCTCCATTGAATCGATTCGCATCTTGTCTCATAAAAACTGCGGGTTTGTCAACTTTGAAAGACAAGAAGACGCTGTTCGTGCTCGCAAGCAGATGCAAAACAAGGAAATTCTGGGTCCCGGAACTGGCACCGTGCGTATTGGGTTTGCAAAGGCGCCCACCAACAGCCCTGACGAGATCATTCAAGATGTGGTTATTTCTGGCAACACGGTTACTTCCTACGCTACGCCTGCCTACAAGTCATCTCTGGAAAGCAGCAAATCCAAGGCTGCCACACCATCGCCTTCTTCTTCCCTTGCTGCTCATAAATCATCCAATTTGCCACAAGACGAGTCTGCCGAGAATGCACCCAACACAAGTCAGTGGGCCACTGTCATCCTAATGGCAAGCATGATGATGAACGCACAGAAACAGCAGAATGGAGCATCGACCCCTACATTGTTATCAGCTCATCCTTCGCCCTCCAACTCCACAAGCTCAGCGTCTAGCAATGCTCGTTTAGCATCTGAGCGCAAGATGATTATGCAGCAATTGGGCTATGAGCCTCCATCCGATGAATGTAAGTTGTACCAGTGTATTGCGCGCGCTGTTAGCTTTGACTGAGCCTCTGTGCGTATAGATGAGAGAACCGCCATCAACTACTTTTCTAGTATTCCAGCAGTTCCTGAATTCGATGCGGATCGTCATCTTGGTCCCATGCGATTGCGTGAAATCAAGAAAGCCCTAGACAACGGGCAGGGCCTTAAGGATGTTGACTCCATTGCTTATGAATGCATGAGTGAGATTGTAGAGCTTTGTAGTGGTGAGTCTTTATTTATTTTTTTTTTTTTGCGAGTGTTTGTATTTGAAGAATGACTGATTTTGCGTCAATAGACTACATTGGCAACACTGTGGTTCAAAAGCTGTTTGAGCACTGTGGCAACGATACCAAGCTTGTCATGGTGGAGAAAATCGCTCCCTATTTGGCCTCCATTGGTATACATAAAAACGGCACCTGGGCAGCACAAAAGATCATTGACACGGCATCCACTGACCAGCAGGTAAGTAGTATGTTGGTCTTACTACAGCAGCAATTAATAGGCTTGCTCTAGATTCAACTCATTTGCACAAATATTGCACCCTATGTCCCATTGCTACTGCTAGATCAATTTGGCAACTATGTAGTTCAGTGCTGTCTTCGTATGGGACCCCCTCGCAACCAGTATATTTTTGATGCCATTGTCGATCAGTGCTGGGAGATCGGTCAAGGGAGATTTGGCGCTAGAGCTGTGCGTGCTATTTTAGAAAATCCAATTGTCACCAAAGACCAGCAGGTAAGGAAGAGGCGGTAAATTTCGATGTAGTTTGTTGTGCTCACATGCAAGTAGATCTATGTCGCTGCTGCCATCATGCAAAATGCCTTGCTGCTGACTACAAATGCGAATGGCTCCATCTTGCTCAATTGGTTACTTGATACCTCTGGATTACTTGGGCATTATCGTGCCTTGTGTAATATCAATTAGATTACCCTTTTACTCTCTATATATAATCATCTACATATACACACACAACTTGCACAGACACACGCACCCACACGATTCATCCTACCAACAAAATGTATATACACAATACACACTTCAATTTGATCCATTTACAGCACATTCTTTAATAATTCTGTTAATTTCTTTTCTACAAATACAAAGAGCATGTCGTCCGGGCTGCTTAAATCGAAGCTAATGTAGAACTGTTGCTTGTATTTAGCAGCTATAATGAATCCCATTAATCACAAGTTCAGCGTTGACAGGCAGCCTACCTACCTAGTCTACGGGCTAAATTTCGACCATGTTCTGAAACACCTTTGTTGATGATGGTTGTTGCTGATGCATTGGTCTAGAGTCGTGATTGTGAGTGCCATTGAATGGCATTTTGGCATGGATGTACGTTACCTGTGTTCCAAAAGGTGGTACTGCAACCGACATATCGCCCAATTTACCTTCTGCTTTGCCTACCCAGATGAACGCAGATTTGTTCATTTGGATCACTTGAAAATGAATAGCATCTGCCAGGAACATGTGTGTTGCTTGGTGTATCAAGAACGTGGGTTCTGTAGTGGTTGATACGTCTGACATGCTATACGTTTTAGTATGGAAAGAAGCGCAAAAAGGAGTAGACACGTACTGCAGCGCATCATTTAACCCGGAGCGGCGTGCAAATACTGTGGAATACTTGACTGGATGCGTGATGAGCATTTGTCCATGAAGCTACTTTCAATGGACAGATCATCGCACAAGCTGAGATGCTACACGATGCCACATACAGTCTTACGGATCAGCAGAGTAGAGAGAGATATATATATACAATTGGCGCTTTATATTGCTTATTTATTTCATTTATATCAACAGAAAATTTAACGAGTCTTGAAGTAATCCAAGAGAACATTCATGGCCTCAGATTCCTCTCCGAAATCAGTGACAGCAACACAAGAGCAACCAACAACCTTACGGGCGTTACCTTCACGGTCAATCTTACAGAGACCAGCCCATTCACCAAGCTTCTTGGCATCAGAAACCTTGATCAAGTTGATGTTGTGTTCGGCACAGAGAGCTTCAACGAGCTTAATGTACTCGGATTCGGTACATGACTCACAGAGAACAGCCAAGTGAGCTTGACGTCTAATGGAACCAGTTACAATCAACGTTTTTTGCAAGAAAAAAATGTCATCAAAATTTCTTTATACAAGAAACTCTCCCTTTTTTTCTTGTAGAAAAAACACAGCACACGTGTACATGTGCGTAAGGTATAAAGACATTTGAGAAAAAGATGGGTATTTACCTGTCCAAAGCCTTGACGGCTTCCTTCAAACCACGAGCAAGACCATCGTGAACAAGAGCACGGTGGAGGACCTCTTGAAGAGCATCTTCAACAGACATTTGACCAGAGGTGGCCTCAACGGCAACTTCGACTTCTTGAGTATCAATAACTTCTTCGTGGTCAGACATCTAATGATGGATGGATGGATGAGTTCCAGAGTTTAGGGCACTCGATTATGTGTGTTGACTACTTACGTTTGTAATGTGTATTGTAAAGAGGAGGATCAACAGGACACCTGTGTGTGAATCCCTTTGTATCCTACTCCTTGATCTGATATCCGGACCGGATTCTTCAGTGACCTCCTGGCACTCGATTTGAAACGAAGGAGCGGCAATATGTCAAATGCGATTTGACGCTCCAAATCAGAAGAGTCCTTTTTCTGCTTGACCCCATTTCTTTTAATCGATTATCTTGTCCTCAGCATGAGCAACAATAACAACAACAACAACAACAACAACAACGGAAATAACACCAACCAAAACAGAGTCAGTGGTCCAACATCTGCTTTGAGCAGCTTTTTAAGGGTAAGTCATTGACAGCAAAAGAGAGAGAGAGAGAGAGAGAACGCCGCATTAAAGCAGTGATACAGGAGCATGGTATTAGAGTTCCTAATGCAAGTCGACGAGCCAGAAGAGAACGCTTGCAACAAGCCCAAGAGAACGGTACGGATGAAGCTGCTCAAGACACGCAGACAGAAGCAGCTCCAGAACCAGGTACTCAAGACACTGAGATGGCTGAATCATCCACGGCTGCAAGTAGCTCTGCTGCGCAAAATGCTACTTCTTCCATGTTGTACAATCCTCGTTCAACCCAAAAGACCAAGAAACGATTGAGAAAGAAGAGCAATGAGAACGGTGATGGTAGCGACAGCGATACTGACGACGACAATGACAATGCTGCTGGTCCATCCTCCTCATCCAGAAGAGCCTTGCCAGGCCGTTCTCGCATCGTCTTTTGCGCCAAGTGTAAAGGAAGATTTGCCCGCAAGAACGATGAAGACGCAAGCAACACTATCTGCCCTGCTTGTCAGGCTGGCCCCTCCACTGTCAAGAAGCAAGCGAGAAAGAAGAAGGTCATCCCCACCATCAAGAAGCAAGCCATCAGCACGGAGGCTTTGCCCTCGTTGCAAGATTGCTGCATTGCTGTGATTGCTGAGTATATTGATGAGGTAGAGAACTTTGGCGATA
Source organism: Mucor velutinosus (assembly GCF_035048745.1). Taxonomy (NCBI): domain Eukaryota; kingdom Fungi; phylum Mucoromycota; class Mucoromycetes; order Mucorales; family Mucoraceae; genus Mucor; species Mucor velutinosus. The sequence goes on along the minus strand of NW_027041893.1, from coordinate 1,404,819 downwards.
TTGCTGATGACAGTCTTGAGAAGTTGGCCAAGATTATCTCTCGTAACCGCAAAATCAATGACATGACAGCCAGGCTCTTTATGCAACCCTTTAGAAAGCAACTGAGCTTGTTTGACTGCACCAATATGTCGGATCACGGCTTTTACATGATCTCTCAGTTCTGCCCCAAATTGCAATACCTCAGCTTGATCTATTGTGGTCAAATCACGGACAAATCACTCAAAGCTTATCAGGAGCGCTTACATGATCTCAAGTCGTTGGAAATGTCTGGTCCCTTCTTGGTCACCAAAGAGGCTTGGATCTCGTTCTTTGAGACGGTGGGAGCTCGTCTGGAATCCTTTGAGGTGCGTCATACTGCTCGATTTGTCAAGGAATGCATGGAGGCATTAGCTGCGCACTGTCCTAATCTGAAGAAGCTCAAGTTTGGCCATCTCTCCCACTTCAACTCTGATTGGACTCCTCTTATTGCTAAACTCAAGCATCTGGATACCTTGGAGCTGGCTTGGACATCGAACGAAAACACTATGCATACCGAGGATATTGTGCATTTGCTATCTGAAGTGGGCTCTGGCCTGAAGGATCTCTCAATCAAGGGCGGACATGAACTGACAGACGACATGCTGTCGAAAGGCATCCTCAAGTACTGTCATCAAATTAAACGCTTGAATCTGGAGCAATGTGATCAATTGACCTCTCCTGCCATGGTGGAGTTCCTGGATCAATGGCAAGCCAAGGGACTCACTCATCTTGACATTTCTCGCTGCACCAAATTCGACGACACTGTATTAGAGGCTGTTCTCCGTCACTCTGGCAAGTCATTAGAGTATTTGAACTTGCACAGCTTGATTGAATTGACTGCCGCTCCGCTGGAATTGATTGCTGGAAACGACACTGATCTCACACCTTGCCTATCACTCACTCACCTGAATTGTGGGTTTGTGCGCTCCATGGATGATTATGTACTTATGAAGCTCATAAAGCACTGCACATCACTTCGAAATATCCAAGTCTGGGGCTGCCACATGTTGACTGAAAGCATTCCTTCCAAGCCTGGATTGCGTATTTCAGGCAGAGAAATGTCGGTTCAATACATGTAATAGAGTGACACCACACGAATTCATCTTGCGTATATTGAAAACTTTTAAACTTTTTCTCCCTTTTTTTTTTTTTTCTCTCTCTCTGCTGCTCGCTTTTATCCAAGAATATCATCCAATGCACACTACAGAATAAATGAAATCAAATAGTAAAACAAAGAAACCTCCTCGTTTTTACTTTTGGCGAAAGACATTGTCGTTATCTGATCTCGATGTTCCTCGAAATTCGAAAATAGCCATTGACGCTCTTCGTACATTGAGTCTGATACCCACCTTCCTGGGATTCCTCTACAACAGCAGGCAAGCTTTACAGGTGCCTTTACGTGATGCTGGTGGTGCTGTGATACTGCAAAGCTCTCAGGTAGATTACGTAGTTGCAAATTTCTGGGTAACTATCAGCCTTCATCGGTATAAACAGTGTGTCTAACAGGATGTAATGCAGTGTGCTTTAGCTGGCTATTGGAATTGGATCTTAACAACGAGTATGATGAGACGCTGGATATTCCACTACGAAATGAGTAGCGCCATTGTCAGATTAATCACCTTCATCGTCATCACTTGGTCCATCTCTGCCTGGGTCACGTCTCGCAACGGACCTGATCAACCCATTCGTACCTGGATAATCAACTGTTTCATTTTATTAATCACAGACATCATACGGCTATCAGTTGTATCGGACCCAAAATACCATGGAAAGGCTGCCAATGTCAAGGATCCCAACCTGTTCCTGAAGTTGACCGTGATGAAAGTCTTGATCTTTCCCATGTTTGTTGCTACATGCTTGTCTGTGTTCGCAGTGTTGCGCCAAATTGATCAATTGCAATATACCACGAGCCAATTAATGGTAGGTGATGCTACATTGGACAACCAGCTTCGATACTCAGAAACCACCACATCGGCTGTGTCCGTACTCATTCTCATTATATCATCTTGGTCACAAGCATCATATGAAAGGCGCCAAATGTTGAGAAAATCGGCTCTTCGACTATTGTCACCACACAGCGATCGCATCTCAGTCCAGTATAGATTCGTAATTGGACAGCCACCATCGGCCAGCCATCAGCTCCATGGCGACGACATACGAAAGGAATCAGGCATCTATCATGATTTACTGATGGTCAAGTCATCCGATGTGGAATCAGACAAGAGTAGAAAAGTGTTTGAAGCGATGCGATGGGCAAAGCATATGGGACACGACTACATTGTGAAATCTGATGACAATGTGTTTGTGCGTTGGGACACTATTCTGCAAGAATTGGATGCATTAGGGCCTAGATTGTTCTACTGGAAAGGCTTCACTTATCGCAATATACCCGTCCATTCAATGCCTGATGCAAAGAGTCTGCAAATTGACTATGGATTACCCGTCTTACCTGCTTATACCCACAGCATGCTTTATCTATTTTCCAGAGACATGCTGGATCTTATTGTATATCCCAATTCACCTAGAAAATTCATACACGGAGATGGAGAGAACATTGCTATCTGGCTGTTTGGTTTCAGCATTCAGCCCATCCACGACAGACGGATTCAAGACGGAGACAATGTGTGCGAAAATGACATGATTGGAAAGAGGATGAATGTATTGTCGGATATGTATAAAATGTATCTAAATATCGTGAATCAACGGCCACAGTGTACAGGATTTGATTCAACAGCATGTGCAATGTGCTATAATTGTAAGGACAAGAAGGTGACTTGGCGAACACTGAATCTAGCTTGTGATCAGCAACGAGGAATATCACTAAAGGAAATGTCAGGCTTTGCTCAGGTAGCAGGCAAGACGCCCTATTAGCTGTTGCTATGCATTTTCAATAAAGTTTCAAACACTGCCATATTGATCGTTGTCACTGGAATTCCCCAAGCAATGCGAACCAGCATGCCCTGTGTAAATGCTTTGAAACGTCCTTCCTTTTGCCACATCAGTTGTGCAATCTTCAAAGGACCGCCCTGATACGCATGCTCTTGTGCAGACACTTGCCATCTTGTCTTGATAATATCCAGGGGTGTAGACACAATCACACCCAAAGTGCTCGCCACTGCTGAGCAAAGCACATAGACCAAAAATGTCTGTTCCTCCACTGTCCACAGCACTTTGAGTTGCTCATAAACCACAAAATAGGTAACAGTATGTGGCAAAAACACAGCGATGGTCATCCAGTAGCCTCGGTAGAATCCTAGTAAGCCCTCCTCGCTGGCAATATGCTTGGCCAGCGAGATGGTGGTTGTGTCTCTCTGCGCATTAGTCAGTATCTGCAGCTGGCTCTTGATGACCTCCATGGGCGTAAAGAACAAGCCTGCTGATACTTCAGCAAAACAACCAGAGATAGCATGGTTCAATAAAGCGTTTCGTTGAAGCCAGGTGACTGAGAAGGCTGTATCCAAGTAGTCTTTTACAAGTTCATAACAGGAAAGATAAACTGTCAGGGCAGGCACCGAAAAGAGTAATGTGATGCCTACGCCCTTATATAGCGAACGGATATACTTGTACCAAGTTGCAGCAGGTTTCTGGTGATCAGAATCGACTAAAAGGGTATATTTTCTTTGCTCAGATTGTGTTTGGATGCGAGTCTTTATAGTGTCCACTGTAAAACAAGAGTGAGTATAACGATGCATCTCCTCAACATGGATTGATATTACATGGATATGTGACAGATCTTGCTACGAGAGCAGCAATACTAGAGGCAACAAGATAAAATGAATCTATAGTCATGATAGATTCCTTTATCATGGAAAAAATGAAGATAAGAAATGAAGGGCTTAAATGAAATGATGAAACCCCATTTATTTTTGATTAGAAGCAAAAGAAGGCTGAAGGCGTGGTGTATCAAGGTTTTATCCACCGCTAACAGGAGGGATGATGGCAACTTCAGCATTTGGCTTCAAGATGGTAGTGGATTCGTTATCTTTTTCGACATAATCCATGTCAATGGCATACATGGACAGGGACAGAAGCTCTTTTAGTTTATCGCCATACTTTGTGATCAGTAAATTGGTCAAATCAGTCAGTGTCCAGTTGTCTACAGGTATTTCAACATCTTCGGATTCTTTGCGAGTGATATCCTTCACGCCAGCGAAATATAAGACTTTAATCTAGTGTGTTTTGAAACAGGGCAGGTTATACTTCTTATTGTCAAGCCGTAGTGGATGCACATGAACTACCATAATGATAAAAATGTTGCCAAATGGAAAAAGATTATTAATTTCAAACGAGCACCAACGTTTTTGTTTGTATGACGTGGGGAGAAGAAACCCGCTCAATTTGCTCAACCAAATCTGATATAAAAGGCACAGCAAAAAACCCGCTGTGTTGTTGATTTTCGTTTTCTCCTTTACGAATTACTCAAAAGAACAAAAATATTAAAACATGGCTGTAAGTTGAGTGATGGCATAACGTTCAAGAAACTATTCTAACTAACAATATATTCAGCAATACACATTCAATGTTGAAATGTCCTGCTCAGGTTGCTCCAATGCTGTAAACAAAGCTTTGTCAAAACTCGAAGGTAAGCTCAATGAAAGATGTGGTCTATACCCTCCAATAGGCATTGACATACCGTTTATTCAGGCGTCGAGAAGGTTGATATTAGTCTAGAAAAGCAAGAAGTTGTTGTTGATACTGAGCTTCCTCGCGAAACTGTCCTCGCTGCTATCAAAAAGACTGGCAAGACTGTCAAGGAGTAAGAAGGATCTGATAAGATATACCTCTCTTTCATTTATAATAAAATCTCATTTTCAATAAAGAACATGCCTGTCAGAGCATGATACGTGAGAATTTATGCCGTGATTTTGTGTCTTCATTTTGTAGAACAGTGTGTATCGACCTATAATATAGAGAATGAATGTCTGCTAAGATTTCAATTTAAAACCAAGCGATGAAAAGGCGGTTGTCCAACCAATTTGTACTAGATTTTCGCCTGTCTACCATCATGTAAGGTCCCCACCAGCTAAAATAATCTATACGAACAGAGAGTATGCTTGCATTGCTTCTTACTGCTCGATAGTATGCAAAATACAGTGTAGTTTGTGTGTATTTGAGCCGTGTTTTCCCGTGCTAGAAGCCGTTTTAGATTGTCAGATTAGCATCAAATGATTGCTCTTGTCTAGCACTTACTTTCTGATATCTTTGCTCAACTTTTTGGGGACCAAAAAAAAAATATGGCCAAAAATCGACCAAAAAGCATGAGGTACCCCCTCATGGTTTTCATCAAAAAATCAAATGATCGCGTTTTTCACCTTGATAACGAAGACTTTTACTATGGTATATATTAAATCAAAATGTTTCTATCGATCCAAAGTAGCTCCTGAAACAGCTTTTGTATAACCTTGATATGTAAAATCTTAACATTTTGGCCATAAACCTCATTTCATGGTTTCATAAATCGCTCAATGGATTTACGAAAATAAACGTGTTATAGATACTACCGTTAGATGCGCCTTGAAAAGTACTCTAGGAATACTTAAGGACGCATGATGAGAATATCACTTTTCATATCGTCGAATCTGACAAAATAGATTTTTTTTTCTAAAAAAAAAATTGTTTATTGATTGAGCCGCGTACACCAAGAGTAGGAGGTCATGGTGAAGAGGCGGGTGCAATTTAGATATGAACATACGGATAAAATATAAGATAAAATATACTAAAAAAAAAAAAAGATAAAATAATAAATAAACTACCTATTAGATAGTTTATGTTACAGTTGGGAGTGGCACTGATCTAGCAACGGGAGCTGATAATATTGACATTGATTGACATTTCGAAGATGATAACTGAGGAGCGACGATACCGGATGAGAATCCACCGTGGATTGGTCATACACCAGCAGCGGTTGCAACCAACGAAAGTACAACGCCGAAGCTTGAAAGTCAATCACACCAAGACCACCTTGATCCTTAGGATGGGTCCAAACTTTCCACGGGATGACAGGGAAGATGTTCTTTCTCAGGAATTGGATTGCAAGAGATCGCAACTGCTTGAAATCAGCCAGCGTCGACGGTGTAACTCTCAAAATATACCAAAGTTTTGATAGCAAGAGAGAGTTCAAAACGGTAGCTCGACCTACCACCGACAGCGACCGAATAGAGTGGATTTGGGTGGCAATTTTGGTCTTTGTTATCAAGGAGGCCATGTAATTAACACGTTGTAGACGACTTTGCACCAGAGGATACCCCAGATAGATCAAAGGAACATCATCTTCTACCGAATGTAGATGGTTGATGTGGATTTCAGCCAGAGAGTCCTTCCATAAATCCCAAGTATCCCTGCCATACACCGAAAACGCTTCCACTTTGTTGTGATTAAATTTGGCATTGGAGGCACCGCAATACCTAGACATACGGATTTGCAGCCGATCAAGATCAGTACGATCATGGACGAACACTAGGACATCATCTGCGTAGCAGAGGAGTTTGGTTCGTTCAGATTCCATCAGGTAGCCTTGGAATTGGCGATCGTTGATGATGACCAGCAGGAAGGGGTTCAAAGGCTAGGTTGTAGAGAATCGGAGACAGCGGACCCCCCTGCTTCAAGCCTCTCAGTTTAGCTACTTCAGCTGTCAAATGTCCATTGAGATTGATACGAATTAGGTTGTCACCCATCAGTTTGTATATGCACTTGACCAATTGACGGGAAAATCCAAATTTCAGCAATACATGGCGAAGGTAATCCAGATTGACCCGGTCATAGGCTTTTTCTTGGTCTAGAAGCAGCCCGATATCCGCATCCAGGGAGCGAAATGAAGGATCATTGTCCCTTTGTTCGGCAATTGTCCACTTTCTTTGAGCGTCCTCCATAATTAGTTGACATATCATGCCGTTTTCAGCAATATACCGTCCCGGGATGAAGCCCAGTTGATGTCTGCTGATGAGCTGGGTAGATGCTGTCATGATGCAACGATTGAGACAACGAGTAAAGAGTTTGTAGTCAGAATTGGCTAAGGATAGAGGGCAATAGTTTTTCATCTGAGCCGGATCTCCTTTCTTGCATAGGAGACACATGATAGTCTCGTTCCAGGATTTCATATGGCAAGCCGTCTGGGCCAGGGCTGCTTAGCCGGCGGGTTTTCTTGCTGTCCTCTAGGAGATCTTCAATGTCAATAAGTAGTATCAGTGATTCCTGTTGTTCGCCTTGAATCCTCAGATGCCCGGGAATGGATCGAATCAAGGTACTAACAGTAACAGAATCAGTTGGATCAGGTGTAAAGAGAGTTGAGTAGAAGTCGGTCGCAATAGCAGCGATGCCATATTGGTCCCGACAGAGTTCATCAGTAGTGGGATCCCTCAATTCCGCGATTAAACGTTGATTCTCTCATGTCAAAGCCTGCCGCTTCAGTAACCCAGCAGACTTCTCGCCATGTTCTCTCCAAAACTTGCCTGCCTTGAGAATCTCAATTTCCGCTATCGAGTGCTGCAATTGTTGGACCTGATTGTTAACATAATCCAGCCCTTGGAACACCAAACCTCGATTCTTCTTTTGTCTCATCATCTTGTTTCGCTTGGAAAGTAGCTTGTGCCGTTGTTTTTTTTTCCTCCAATTCAGATCTTCCAATTAAAATTTCCTGATGAATAGCTTAACTTCGGCTTTTACCCAATCCCACTGTTGTTGAGGCGTAATAAAGGTTTTGATTACTGTGAATTGCTCTTCGTTCTCATGTAGGAATTCTGCCAATGCCTTGCGGAATTGTTGGTTACGGACCAAGAACGGGTTGGCCTTCCAGCTGCCAGGTCCACGTCCATTAATGTCCTGGTATTGGAAGGAAAAGCCTAGTAGTTCATGATCCGTCCATTCCTGAGAAAGATATTGTTGGTTGAAGCTAGTGATTTGGTGATGTGCATTTGTGCTGCAAAACACATAATTCAAGATGGCCAAGGACCTCCCACTATGCCAAGTCATCTGCTTGTCATCACCAAACATATCAATATAGTAGTCATCTAAAAGATCCGTCCATTCCTTAGGGGCACAAGCCAGTGTTCCATCCAGTCGGCGATCTTTGTACTGGTAGTTAAAATCCCCCCATGATGAAAATAGGGGATAGTGTGTTTGTAATTGTTTCCTGGACAATAGGAATGCCCAGGAGCTCTGTATGTAATGCTGATCGATACGAAGGAAGTGACGCCCGACCGTAAATGTTGAGAATAGTTGCAATTGATGTAGTAGTTGTAGAATCCTGTATATCTCGAGTATGGTGAACAGAAGCCAGAATGTAGCGTCCCTCATCAATGCCTTCCGATATAAGATTGATTGTATAATGTTTGTTGAGTGCTATGATGCCGCAATGTTGTGTCCAGAGACTTGATTTGCTGTTAAAATGATTGTTGAGTATATCTATTGGTGATGTGTTGGTAGCATGTGTTTCTTGTAACACCTGGATGTCATATTCCAGTGTTCGAAGATATCGAATGAATTGTTGTCTTTTTTTTTGGGATTTTCTGATTTGACTAAGCTACGGCAATTGAGGGTGGCTATTTTGAGTTGATGGTGGATATTAATCATATTTAAAGATTGGTGGAAGGTGGTGTACCTGAAGGTGCAGGTGGAGTCAAATTCCTATCAATCGTATCCGTGTCATCACCAGACATGCGTCTGGTATCACTGTGGGGATTAGAGGTATCAGCGTGCTGATATCTGGCATCACCGATATCTAAAGAACCTTCCTGGCGGGTTAACTTCTTCGCTGATTTCGAGGGATCAAATTCAGGATGAGATCTGCGAACATCCTTGGAAACACTGTTTAATGCATCCGCATCAGACAACTTCGTATTCGTGTTGTTCTCTTCCATAATGGTGTCTCCAGTCATTTTGGTTTGTTGTTGAGAAGCTTCAGGGGTGGGTGAACCAGCATTAGGTTGAGGAGCATCCGGCATGATATGGTCCTTGTCTTCTACTGGTTTGCTTCGACGTTCAGAATCGGTCCTCTTTGGAGGAGTGGGCTTGGCTCCCTTTCGTTCCTTGGGCTTAGCAGGAGATTTCTCAACTGCACGGACCTTTGCTGGAACCGATTCTGCGTTGTTCCTATCATAATTTTTCGAAACGTGGCCAGCAGTGGCAGCAAATTGCCCATTTGTGATAATCTGGACAATCGGCACGACAATGATCAGGCTTCTGGCAGTGACGGCAGAAAGCTGGCATCTGATCCCATAGTAACAGGATTTGGCGTTGTTCATTCTCCTTTACTCGCGTATCCCAAATAATAACTCTGTTGAGAGGCTCCAAGTGTCGCTTTCCGTTACATTCAAATCCAGGTTCATGTAGATCCATACATTCGTTTCGCGGGTCATGGGATAACGTGAGGTTGAGGGTGGCGTACCCTTTCCCCTGGAAGATCCCATTCTCCGTCTTGAAAATTCCATGATCCAAGACATCTCCGAAGCAAGAGAAGCGTTCAGCCATTTCCTTCTTCAGTTGCACAGCTGGAAGAAAGGGAAGCTTCTCCATCGTTGCGTGGACAATATTGGCATCTTCAGGAAAAGAGGGAAATCCCTTGAGGTAAGTCCCATCCTCCAAGGTGATTCCATTCTCGATGAGGTGCTTGCGGCCTGCAGAGGTTGGAAGCCACAGCGTTTCCAAATAGTGGTGGCCGAGGTATTGTCGAGTTTGTTTTCTGTATCCAAGAAAGTTTTCATACATATCTGTCCTTTCCGCTTCTTCATTAAACTTGACCAAAGCCTTGTCTAATAAAGTTCGATTCTTCACCGTTGCCAAGCGATAAAGACGGAATTCTCTTCTACTCCTTTCATGAATGGGCGTACCATAGCAATAGGTGCTGGAGTTGAGTTTGATGCGGAAACGTTCTGGCTCGAATCTGCAGGCGAAACAGGAGGGGGTGATCAGAGTAGGGTTGAACGAGACGTTTTGTTGTTGTTGTTGCTTCTGTTTGCCCTTCTTCTTGTTGCGGACGACGTGAGTCCACAACTCAGGGAGTGGGTATTGCGATGACATTTTTTTTTCACTGACAAAATAGATTAATTGAATCGATTTTAAGCAAAGTTTGTCCAATCTGGACAGGAAGAAAACAGCGAAATTGTAAATGATTTTGGCTGGCAAAAGCAATTCTACCCTCATCATCCAGGCAATCGATGCTTTTGAACGCTCAGAAGGAGGAAATTGCAAAATAAAAAGAGTTCTACAGCTTAGTCAGATTACTTTTTTTTATTGTTTCTGTTATAAATTCACGCAGCTAATAGATTTGATTGCTGTAAATTGCACATCCAAATGAAAAATCTAATGCGAGATGTCAAGCTACTGCCCTTTACAAAATTGCACATGACACTTTCAAACGCGCTAGTATTATTCTTTGAAGTGTTCTAGTGTAATACTGACTGAACTTTCAGTTTAAACAGTAAGAACGCTATTTCTACCCTATAAAGGTTATTTACGTGGCTTAATTTGTAGATGTAGTGAAGGCTTTAATACCAAGTAAGCTATATTTGTAGGTCATGAGGTATATGGTGTATATGTATCTAGGGACCACTTTTCATACCTGGAGCGCATTCCTGACATCTCCAATGATTTCTAAATCTAACACCACCCCTGCTTTGACTCTGTTTCTTGGCTTTATCCGTTGCCTGACAAATAAAGAAGACATTTGAGATTATACTTTTATATCATCCCGGGGAAAAAAAAGATAAGGAAAAATCAAACAGAGATAAATTATGATTCGAAAGTGTGACACACAATGTTCATCAAGATGTTGCCATCTTCATATGGAGAATGCTTCAAAAGGCTAGATAAATGGTATTCAAGGCAGGTATATGCACATATGCCCTTGCAAATGTAAACATGGCATTACTAAAATCTACATGTAGCCATTGCTTGTCGGCAAGATGATAATCTCGACATTTGAAAGAGTCATTGTGAAATGACTTGAAAATTAGTCATTTACCCTCCGAAAATGCCTCGCTCGCATAAGCAATCAAGGGGCAAACAGATGATGAGAACTGCCAATGGTAAATGATGTATAAATCCGGCTTATCTATGGTAGCACGATTCTACAGCCACTCATAGTGTACATCTAATATGTGTCACTCACTATTATTTACAATACAAAACGTTCATGGTTGATCAAGATGGGTATGTAAGGCAAGTGATCACGTCAACTCAGGCAATTGTTTACAGATTGAAAGCAGAGATTCATGTAAAAAGGGGATGGAGGATCTCATATCATCTCCGAATCAAGTCTCTTGATTTATCCCTCTGGTGAAGATACTTGTCGGTCAGAGATATTGCGCAATGATCATCTGGATCTTACATCTGGGGAGTTAAAAATGACTCTTACTTGTTCACTTGCGCTTTTGCGTTAGGTACTGTACACCGATTCATCCCAATATAAATAGCTGTAACTTCCAGGAAATCGTTCTCCTGTCATACACTTTTTTTTTTTTTTTTTTTTTTTTTCCATATTTTAAACTTTTTCATTTTGTTTCCATTACATTTACAAGATGGTCCACGCTGAAAACACAACTGAAAACACTCTTGCTACCACCAACAATGTCACATCTACTGATGTTGAGGATTTGAAACGCACTCGCTCCGGTTCATTCAGCCTGCCTAAAGCCAAGGTACTCCGTCCATTCAACACAAGCGAAGTCAAGATTTTGTTATTGGAGAATGTCAATGAAACTGCTGTCAGTGCTTTCACCAAGCAAGGTTATCAGGTAAGATCATTACCCAAACAAACAAAACGCACATAATCAACATGTGATGTACCCATATGCTGACCCCCTTTTTTTTTTTCCTACCAGGTTGAAACCTACTCCAAAGCTTTGGTCGGCGATGAGTTAATCGAAAAGATTCGTGATGTTCATGTCATTGGTATTCGCTCAAAGACTAAGCTTACCAAGCAAGTCTTGGAGCATGCAAAGAACTTGCTGGCTATCGGTTGTTTCTGTATTGGTACAAATCAAGTTGATCTCCAAGCTGCTGCTAAACAAGGTGTAAGTTACATGAAATTTATCGTGTTTGGATATCATTGGATGGGATGCTGAATTCTTACGTTTGACATGATTTAGGTTGCCGTGTTCAACTCGCCTTTCAGCAACTCCCGTTCCGTTGCCGAACTTGTTATTGGTGAAATTATCATGCTTGCTCGTCAGTTGGGCGATCGTAATATGGAGATGCATCAAGGTATCTGGAACAAGGTCTCCAAGGCATGCTATGAAATCCGTGGCAAGGTCTTGGGTATCGTTGGCTATGGCCACATTGGTGCGCAATTGTCTGTCCTGGCTGAAGCTATGGGTATGACAGTCTACTTTTATGATGTGCTCCAAATCATGCCTCTTGGTCAAGCCAAGCCTTTGGAAAGTCTTGATGAACTTTTGGCGATTGCTGACTATGTTAGTTTGCATGTTCCTGAAACCGAAGATACCAAGAACATGATTGGTGAGCATGAGCTCAAGCAAATGAAGGAGGGTGCTTACTTGCTGAACAATGCTCGTGGCACTGTTGTTCAGATCCCTGCTCTTACAAAGGCTCTTCAATCCGGCCGTCTTGCTGGCGCTTGCGTCGATGTTTTCCCCAAGGAGCCTGCCTCCAATGGCCCTCATTTTGATTACTACCCTGAATTATTAGCATGCAAGAACCTGATATTGACTCCTCACATTGGTGGATCAACTGAAGAAGCTCAGCGCATGATTGGTATTGAAGTCTCTCAATCTCTTACAAAATACATCAACGACGGCACCTCACTGAATGCAGTCAACTTCCCAGAAGTCGACTTGCGTGCTATCCGTGAAGACGACAAGAATACGGTTCGTGTGCTTTACATCCATCAAAACATCCCCGGTGTACTCAGGGTAAGCTTGGGGGTTTCACTGATACAAGTCTTATTAAACACAAGCTAAATTTAAAATTATAGGAAATTAACGAAATTTTTGCTGACCACAATGTCGAGAAGCAATACTCTGATTCTAAGGGTGATATTGCTTACGTGATGGCTGATATTGCTGATGTTACCGACCTCAAGAGTCTATACAGTGCAATTATCCAGACCCGTGCCAACATCCAAACTCGTATTCTTTACTAGATTACATGCTCAACTATTTCATTTGTATACTTCCTTTTCTTTAACTTTGCATTCAACATACATACCCTTTTTTCTCTTTAATCTCTCTATATACTATATATTTCAAAATAGCATCATGTCTCCTCAACTCGGCATGTTTTAAAATAAAATCTACGTTATCTATTATCCAGAATCTCAATGAGAGGCTTCTATAAGCCAAATGTACTTGCAAGCGACAGTAGAATACACCAGACTTTGATGGATCACACGAGGCTTCCATCCTCAAACAACAACTTAAACTCACAGTCATTCAGATCATTCTAGCAAGCTATCCTGACAAAATGTCGCAAAATAACAGTTGTGCTTGTGTAGCCTGGGCCTTGTAAGGCAGCCATGCGCTGTTGAGAACAACGAGCACTGCAAATCACTTTGATTACATGCACCATCCATTGTATGTGTTTCTCGGATTTGCCTCGACAAACACTCGATCAACATCGTTTTCAATGTCTTGGCCAAAAGAAAAGCGGCTGATTAACCAGCACATGTAATGCGCTCAATTGAATGTGTATATCGCACAATCATCGCACTTGTGATCCATAGTTGTAGTAATGGACTCTACCTGACCACTGTCACACGAATGTAGATATAAACTCTCATGTTTTTTTTTTTTTTTTTTCCCTTTGCCTCGCTTTCTCGTCTCTCTTTTTCTCATTATCTTTCAATTACCAAAAAAGTCAAATCATTTTGATGAAGCGATTTACCAATGAACCAGCTTCTTCGAAAAAGCATCTTCCTGTGCTATTAGAAATCAGCGATTCACCTGTCTATTTCATCGGCCCAGCAACAAGAGAGAACCCAATGTCTCAAATGAGAACGAAGCTCATGGGAAAAGTCGTCTTTCAGGATCGCAAAATCAAATGGAATCGGGTCAACCTTCAGTTCATAGGCAAAGCAGGTATAGACATCGATGCCCCTCGCTCGGCATTCCCACGAGAAAATTACCTCAGTGATCTGGATGATCCCGTCAATGCAAATGCAACCACTAAAATACAGACGACTATGCCCATTTGTGAGGTGGAAAAGGAGCTCATCTTCTCAGGGGAAGAATTCATCGAATTTGGCTTGCATTTGCCTTCGCATTTGCCTGCCAGTTGCAGAACCAAAAACACATTTGTTGAATATACCCTAGTGGCAAACTTCACTGCTGGCACGTTTTTCAAAAAGTACAGAACACATCAAGTTGTCACTGTTCATAGGCATTATTTGCCGAGCCCCAGTGCAATGATACCTACGATGGATTTTTCAGGTGTGAAGGAATGGTTTGAATGGTCAGCAGAGCTTCCTAAAGCAACTGCAATTGAGTCTGGAGAAGTTGTTATTGCCTTTCGTTGCAGTGTTGAAAAAGAAAGGGTGGAAGTGGATAGAATCGAACTGGCTATCGAGGAGATTGAGACATACAGGTGAGTGTATAAATCCATTCTTGTAGGGGAGGGCTGTTTCTCATAGTTTCGCCTAGATTTTGTACAAAACAAGGTGTACATAGTTTACCACCTATAATCACCAGATTCCCACCTGCTACATATCACTTGCCGTCATTCTCAAGTAGCTCAGAAACACATTTTATCAGAACGCCAATGCCGTTGAGCAAGAGTCCCAAAGTGAAATCCATCCACACACATCAATTTGATCCTTTCTTGGAGATATCGCACCGATGCCGACTGACTGTACACTTCAATAAAGTACCTACATTGACTATCGAACCTGTAGTCTTGGAATTCCCTATCATCATTACAGACTATCCCTCCGTCGTTTCTGACTCTGCCTTGTCCCTGGCATCTTCTACGCATAATGTCATCTCTACAGAAACACTCAATCAACCAAGTACTATTACCAATGGAGGGGGCGATGATGCCGTGCCTGTGGATTTGGACCTGCCTGAATACACACCACGCTATGAGGAGGCTTCTTCGTCTAATGCTTCTCCACCACCTATAGTTACCAACTAAGATCTAATTGTATATATTCATTTAGTTTAAAACTTTTCAAATATTTGTTTGTTTTCTTATGCCTAAATAAACTTTATTGTCACCCTTTGGTCATTTTATCTATTATCAAATTTAGATTAGATGTGGATGGTGCCATCTTGATTTTGTGTTCCGCTGAATGTTTACCTTAAATTTGTGGGTATATAATATAAGCTTTTAAGCGTTGTAGGCATCAGTGGTGCTGCCATGTACATAGCTCTGACGCTGGCAGGTAAACATGAGCTATCACTAGCTATTTTCCAGCGATTCGGACGTTTTATTATTACAAGTACGAGTGTATATGCTTCGGATGGCTCTCTACCTTTGCTTCGTTTCGGTGAGAGCCAACCTGCGCAGCGGCAGCTCACGCTACCGATTGCTCTTGCGTATCTCATCAATATACTGTTACTTTCATTTTGGCCCTCTACTTACACATGAAGCCCCTTTATATTATCTGTAGATCTAATTCTTATCTGATGCTCTACATCCATATACACGTAGCTACTTCATATACCGGCAAGTAGCATACTGGTATTTCCCCTTTTTTAGTCCTTAATGTCCCTGATACAGCAAAACCTGAGCGCATTTGAGCTGCGTTTTCTCGTATTCAAGGCCTATTTAGAAGGTCAGAATAGCACCAAACAATTGCTCTCGTCTAGAACTTACTTTCTGATATCTTTGCTCAACTTTTTGGGGACTAAAAAAACATGGACAAAAAAATTGACTAAAAAGCATGAGGTACCCCTCATAATTTTCATCGAAAATCAAATGATCGCGTTTTTCACCTTGATAAAAAAGACTTTTACTATGATATATATTGAATCAAAATGTTTCTATCGATCTAACGTAGCCCCTAAAAGCATCTTTGTGGAACTTTGATATGTAAAATCTCGACTTTTTGGCCAGAAACCTCTTTTCATATTTTTGTAAGTTATACAATAAGTTTATTCAAAACATCTATCTTGCTTTGTACCATTGGATGCGTCTTGAAAAGCACTCCAAGAAAGCTTAAAGACACATTTTTTTTTTTGTAGGGGAGTCGAGCTCCAGGTTTTATTTAAAGTCCTTAAAATGTCATACTGAGGGAAAGAAAAGACTGTTGGTGGACCCAATGTCTGCAAAGAAGGGGAATAAGATATTTTTGAATTAAGTTGGGAAAGAAATCTACTACTAATAAGGTGCGACTCCTAGAGCCAGTACAGTCTTGCGGAAATCGTCAAAATATAGATCATGGATAAGAGTACAAAAACACCAAACGAGGACATCAGTACTACTTCAAAAAATCAAACAACTTGCGTTCACCAGGATTTGAACCGGGATCCTCCCGTTGGCATACGGGAGTTCTACCACTTCGCCCTACCACCAGGGACACAGCTTAAAGACACATAAGATGATCATCCTATTTTGTATAGTCGAATCTGGCAAAATAGTTCAATCGAGTCGAAGATCATCAAAATTTGGCCAATCTTGAACAGACCATGAGTCTGAGTTGAAATTAATTTTGGCTGGTAGGGCCAGCTGGTAAACTCTGGCAATAATAATAGATGCTTTTGAAACGTATAGCAAATTACATAGCACTATCGTTAGCCATGCTACCCTCCTTGAGTTCTATAATTAATAAAGCCAGTCTATCAAAATACTTATTAGGTCAGCTTCTTCTCTTTGAGGCTTTGAAAGTGTCCAGGGACCATAAATTTATTACGTTACGATGAGCATTTCGACTCTGGCTGGTTTTCTGACCTATGCTTCGCTTTGGTGGAAGTCAACCTACATTTAGGTAGCTCGCGCTGCCGCAGGTCATGGTCTAATATTGCAAAATCAATAATAGCTAAAATGTTAGAGGAAACACGATTGCTGATTGATAATAATTTAATATAAATCTGCAATCATATACGAAACATGCCTGACAAATGCCTGGCTTATATATGATTAATGATTTTACAATGAATTAACAAAAGCCATTTTTATTTTTATTCTCTTTCCTCTGCTCAATGCTTTCAACGTTTTCTTTGAACGACGACCCGGAGTCTCAGAGATATAGTCAACGGTTGCGATCGAGACAACAAAACAAACATACTCGACCATGGAGAAGAACTCGTCGAAACAGAAACCTAGGCAACATATTATTTGAAATACTAAAAACTTGAAATTAACGTTTATTTTGTTCCAAAGATGATATATTACTGATAACACCCAGTTTAACGAAACTGACCATCTCTTGGAGAGAAATATTGATTATGATCCAGTTTCCCATACTTACTGCAGACATGTTATGCAGCCCCTGAATCTTTAATGTCCAGATTGGCGTTATTGATTATAGAACTCAAGGAGGATAGCATGGCTAACGATAGTGCTATGTAATTTGCTATACGTTTCAAAAGCATCTATTATTATTGCCAGAGTTTACCAGCTGGCCCTACCAGCCAAAATTAATTTCAACTCAGACTCATGGTCTGTTCAAGATTGGCCAAATTTTGATGATCTTCGACTCGATTGAACTATTTTGCCAGATTCGACTATACAAAATAGGATGATCATCTTATGTGTCTTTAAGCTTTCTTGGAGTGCTTTTCAAGACGCATCCAATGGTACAAAGCAAGATAGATGTTTTGAATAAACTTATTGTATAACTTACAAAAATATGAAAAGAGGTTTCTGGCCAAAAAGTCGAGATTTTACATATCAAAGTTCCACAAAGATGCTTTTAGGGGCTACGTTAGATCGATAGAAACATTTTGATTCAATATATATCATAGTAAAAGTCTTTTTTATCAAGGTGAAAAACGCGATCATTTGATTTTCGATGAAAATTATGAGGGGTACCTCATGCTTTTTAGTCAATTTTTTTGTCCATGTTTTTTTAGTCCCCAAAAAGTTGAGCAAAGATATCAGAAAGTAAGTTCTAGACGAGAGCAATTGTTTGGTGCTATTCTGACCTTCTAAATAGGCCTTGAATACGAGAAAACGCAGCTCAAATGCGCTCAGGTTTTGCTGTATCAGGGACATTAAGGACTAAAAAAGGGGAAATACCAGTATGCTACTTGCCGGTATATGAAGTAGCTACGTGTATATGGATGTAGAGCATCAGATAAGAATTAGATCTACAGATAATATAAAGGGGCTTCATGTGTAAGTAGAGGGCCAAAATGAAAGTAACAGTATATTGATGAGATACGCAAGAGCAATCGGTAGCGTGAGCTGCCGCTGCGCAGGTTGGCTCTCACCGAAACGAAGCAAAGGTAGAGAGCCATCCGAAGCATATACACTCGTGGCTTATAATAATCATTGATAGCCCTTACTCGCAATGTATTCAAGATAAACGAAATCTGATTATTGGTGCATGTAAATGGCCATCACGCTGATAGAGTAGAGCAATTGAGATTGGCCTTTAGTGGCGTATACAAAGCATCCATACAATGCACCTTTTGTTCAGCAATCAATTAGTGTGCGCTGACATGCAGAACAGAGCGTCTCGGCCCAATATCTGGAATGTCATTGTATCATATAGTAGGGAGATAGGAGTTATTACATACATTCTACGGCATTATTGTTTGATTCCATTGTCCTATTACAAGTAGAGTGCCATTTCAGTTGCATCCATTCTTGTTTATGTTCAGTTTGTTCTCATTTTGTTCCGGGATCACGCTGATGTAATAATCGACATTCCCCTCCCCCCCTCCTCACTCTTCCTACCATTATGATGTAGGAGTAGTACCAAGTAACGTGCCTTTGAACCACTCTTTGTGCCTTGATACGTTCTCTTCATCATGCCCCCAAAAAAAAGGTAGTTGAGTACGAACTGAGTAAAATGAAATCACTTGTTGTGTCCTTCAGCCTTCAACTGCCAAAATCCATGCACAATCACATGAACTGACATAAACTATCATGTACATCGATACATGATCTTTTTACGTGCGTCATGTGTGTCATGTCAGTAAAAGAGGCACGTACAAGGTAACATACATTTGTATGTAATCCAGCAAACAAAGAACATGCAACTGAGTTTGGGTTCAATATCGCTTTAAACCATGTAGTCCATGATTCTAATCGCCCGCGTACCTCTCCCTTTTTGCCAGTGTGGATAGTGTTGTCGCCATACAAATCAACATCTCGGTAACTCGACACGGCTCAAACTCGCTTTTAACTTGTATTTTTGTAATATAATGTTGTGCATATTGTTGTCATCGCATGCATCTATGTTTGTATAAATGAAACTTTTTGAATATATGGAATAGCATCATTATTTGCAATCAAAAAGCAACTGCAAAATCATATCAAATACTGAAAACGGGCGTTAGAATATGAATTAATTGTGATATAAAGAGGAACCTGGTGTCAATTAAATGGAACAAAAATCAGCATAATGACACTATGGACATGTATCGTTCCATATTACTGGAAATCATTATTTTAGACAAGCCGTTTTAATAATATTTCGCATTTCTCCCTTCTTCTTTTCCTTTTTCTTTCTTTACACCTTAGAGATTCAAACGCACTATTCAATGAAATCGATAAATGGATCGACGTTCAATCTGTTCCTATTATCAATGTTCTTTGTTTCCTCTGTCATGGCTCAGATAGATCAGCAAAGCTCGCTCAAGCCATCTCCCAGATGGGCCAATGGCAAGTTCATCATGTTGTGTGCATTGTTTCTGTCTTGAGCTAAACCGTTCAAATGACATTAAAAAAGAGTAGAATGCGTACTATTGACCTTCAAGGGTGCACTCGTATGCTTTGGGGGATTACTGGAATCAGGCGTTTCGACAAATTCGATGCACTCATTAGACCTATATCAGTCATGGAATACAACAGACCCTGCTTGGTCTGTCATGGAGACATCAGTAGATCAAATACCGCCTGTATCCTTCTTTGCTGCAACGTATTTGCCCAGCACACACAACTTTTTGATTGATGGAGGTGCAGCCATCGTTCAACCCAACATGAAGAATCAATCGACGCTGTACTATGGCGCATTGCAAAATCATTGGGAAAGTCCCACCATCAAAGGAGATATGCCAGCACGAAGGTATGTATCTTATTGCCGTTATGACGATTATGCAAAAAAAAAAAAACTGAGTTATTCTATTAGAAAACAACATACCGCAGTGTCAGATGATCAAGGTCGTATATGGCTCTGGGGAGGTCAAAGGTAAAATAGTATCAAGATCATACAATAATGGTTCCTTAAAAATAATGCCTTAATATCAGTGATATGTCTACGTATGGCGGTCCCAGCGTTTTCTACAATACATGGACTATCGTCGATACACAGACATGGACAGTATCACATCCTCAAGTCGAGAACAATCCCTCACCTCGTATTGACCATACTGCCACCATAATATCCAACAAATACATACTAATCATTGGTGGGGTAGTATACTCACATGATGTGACGGATCCAACAGGCCAACTTGCCTTAAATCCCGTCTCCATGAGCTCCTTGTTACTATTTGATATAGACAATAATCAGTGGATCAATATTAATGCCGGTGGAAACATCCCTGCCCCTCGAAGAGGCCATTCCGCTGTACTTAGTAAGAATGTATAAAAATCAATGCTCATATGTATACAGCAAAAGCACTTGCTGTATACTTGGCAATGGCTGTCTGGATGGTGCTTTGTATACTAATGCATATTCAATTTCATTTAGGCCTTGACGGTAAAAGCGTCATTGTCTTTGGTGGAGGCATGCCTGAAGACGAACACATTCAGATGAACGATGTTTTTATATTAGAGCTAGCTACAATGCGCTGGACAGCACCCTCCATCAAGGGTGTACCACCAAAACCAAGGAGATATCATAAAGGTATATCAAGTTCACTCAAGTTTTTGACCCAACAAATCTCACAGAACATACCCAAAGCCTATCTTGTAGACGATTTCATGCTTGTGACATTTGGGCTAAGTGGCGATAATACGGGTTTCAATGATGTCAATATTCTCAGTACCTCAAGTTGGTCATGGATTACGCAATACACTGCCAATGTGGCATGGCTGTCAGGAAACACATCATCTACAGACGGCAAGGTTCGAAACAATACAGGTAACCAAGCTCATAAGATTGCCTAACAAAAGTACTCATACATACCGCCCGCAGGTAATATTACTGATCTCGATCCCAATGCAAACATTGAAGGAAAGGAACATGAAATCTCAACTGAAGCCCGTATTAAAGCAGGAGTAATCGCTGGTGTTGTCAGTGGAGGTGTTGTTATAGTAAGTGTACTCGGTGACCACGCTTTATACCAAAAGTTGACACAATTTAGTTGGGCGGTGGCATCTTTCTTGTACTGAGTGTCGTGATACTTAAACGAAAGCAGAGCAAATCAAAGAAATCCAGTAACAGTAATGCAATTGATCCAGCGAGCATTGGCCAGGACAGCGAGTCAACCATGACAGATTTTGTCTATGAGCCTGATTCAACGATTGTGCAATTTCAAAAACCAGATAACCGGTCCTCCATCCGTTTTGCGTCTCAAATTGAAGATGGAGAGCACTACTATAAACCGAATGCCAAAACAGATGAATGAAATAGCAACGCATATTAGGCATCACCTTGTACCATAAAATACACAAACACTTACATGAAAAAAGCCACAAACTACATACACATTCACTTAATCTCATTATTGAACTGCCAACAATAAAATGTCAAATATCAATGCCTTGAAATGGTATTTTTAATGGTGAAATATGTACAGAGATCGTCTATGAATATAAGCAGTTACAGCCAACTGGGTCGATGTTGATGATCGTAAGGTACCAAATCGTGGTCAAATGTCTCTATAAACTGTGTGTTCTAAATGTTATCTGATGTGCTCTGTCCAAATCATCTGAATCGCTGCTTTACCTCTTGATCTGCGAGCACTTTGGTTCCTGCAAATTTTCGATATTCATCAAATATTGAGGTCATTGACCATCTTTGAATCTTTCTTAAACAGCCCACTAAACAACCGATTCGATGCTATAATAATGACATACTCTCAGCAGATGCGCATTTGTTTGTCATTTTCTAATCTTACCTTTCCTTTTAAACAATGGATAAGCACTATCAGGGTGAGCTGCTATAAGTTGACCTGTATATTCTCAATTCCATCTGATATTTACCTGGATGGCTTCTCTTATCCAGCAACTTAACCAGTGCGTGTGATATGTCTTCAGGATTCACTTCCACAAACGGCTCCTTATTTCCTTCAGTACGATAGTGCAAGACCTCAATCCCTTCTTGCTCGACAAAATGCTGCATTTCTGGAGGATAGTCTTCCATTGCAAAATATCTAAAAAGTAGACAGACATGTCAATCACCATCTCTCAGCTTGAATCATCCACATGTTCATTACAATATTGTTTTCAATCCAAGCTTTCTCAAAAACGCGAAGTTCTGCTTGTTTGGGTGTCCTGACCGATACACACCTGAACCTATCATTGCAAAATTGAGGGGAGGCACTAGAGGCATACCCGGTCGTGTATAGCAAATAGGACATGTATCATAATAATGCATTGAAGGATCCGCACGCTGATGTCTGCTAATAATAACCGAACTCTGCTCTCGCTCTTGATTGTGATTGATTGCCATCTTGAGGATGCTCACTATTGAGAAATAGAAGGTAAAGAAAAAAAAAAAAAGCACAGCGGCCTGGGCCACTGGCGCATTATTTTGTAGTAATTCAAGATGCGCACATGTTTGATTCACTCATATTGGACTCCACACGATGGGCCGCATTGTAAGTCTCTCGGTAGAGACATCTTGGATCGTATACTATTCAATTAATAGCATAAAACAAAGGCTATGGCAGCGCAGAGTATACAAAAAAACCTCCTTGAATAACATGTACGGGTGATACAAAGCTTGATGTTCATGGTTATGTACTAGTTTTATCAGGCAATTCGATTTTTCCGTGCCTAAATCATGATGTAATACACATAATATAACTGCAAGAGCATCAGAAAACGTATATATATATATATATATATATATATTCAGATGTATACAGAATTAAGAGATCTCGACTCTTTCTTTAAACTAAATATTCTTTATGCCTGGCGTTTTCATGTCAAATCTTCTGCCAAGTTCCTTATTTAGCAAGAAAGAGGCTATTGTCAAAGCCGATCCTGCTTCTTCTGACGGATTGGCAAATGACAAGAGCCATAGTGTGCCGCTACCGCAAGACAATCATAAAGACAAGGAAAAAGACATTGTGCCTTTACAAAGACAGGTACATTGAATGCTGGTAGCTCATAATGCAAGCAAAAGAGACCATATCTAATGGCACATTCATTTTTCAGAATGCTCCTCCTCTTCTCCCCCCCCCCGACTGGAAATCAAGATGTATCTACAAGTCATCTCACAATTGATACGAAACTACCGCCCAGACTGAGAGACGAGATACCTCCCCGCAATTGTCACCTATAATTAATCATCCCAATCTACTCGAGGAAAAGAAGAAGTTTACTCGGCCCTCCATGCTCAATGAAACAAGTCGTCTAAGCACATCTGTTCGCTTTCAAGACAGTAAAACTGAAGGAAGACCGAGCATTTACTTGTTCATTTTTGTGAATCCTCTTTCCGGTGATTGCAAAGGCAAAGATTTAGTGGAGCTTCCTATTCAGCACTTTCGATTGAGACGATTTCCTCAAGTGCAAGTTGAAATACACATCATTCTGGATGAACAGGACAGAAATCTAGGCGTACAAAGCATACAACTTGTAGAGCAAATGGCCAAAAGCGGCCAGCTGCCGTCGCTCGAAGATGAAGCATTACTAGAGCAACACGACTCTGGTGTTCGTAAAATTAGCAAAACTGTAAGAGCTCGACATATACATGTGTGGAGCGCAGGTGGAGACGGAACAGTAATGAGCGCATTTGAGCTACTGGTTCATCATCATATCGATCTGGACTACATGTTTTTCTCATGTAAGCATGTACATTTGCAATATCTCATGTAGAGCGACTCTAACTCGACGTTTCTTTTTCGTAGGTATTCCTTTTGGCACTGGCAACGATTTCAGTCAGGTGCTAGGCTGGGGCAGAACCATCAAGCATCCCAACATTCTGGGCAAACGCCTGTAGAATCTAGAAGAGTTGATCACTGAGCGACTGGAGAAATCAGAAGCAGCTCGTTTGGACATTTGGCAAGTTGAAACGACCGCTTACCCTGGTGGCTATGTCAAATTAGCAGGTCCACAGCGCAAAGATGGACATGACGTGTTGGAGATTGATGAACGTGAACAGCAAGGAACATACCTCACATTTGGTCTGTAGAGCTAAAGCCTTGGATATACATATATTGACATGCTACCTCCGCTCTCAGGGGAAGAGAGGTTGACCTTTGGGGCGATGCCAAGTACGGATTGGAAGCAGTTGAAGATCGTACTGGACACAATGATGCACTGACTTGGACACCCCAGTTAGCCAATGACGGAAAGCTGGAAATTTTCACCATAGAGAATATGGCCAGTTACATCAAGAAACTAGCAAATATAAGACAGCATGTATCTCGTGTTGGCCAGTTTGAAACACCATCCGAGATTGTCTTCAGAGAGCCCGCCTCTTCATCTTCCAAGCAGAGCAAGAAATGGTGGCACAATCTGACTAAAAAACAAGTACAAGCGAGGAAATGTGATTTGCATCATGTGCGATGGTGAATTCTACATTCTCAAAGATCCCAAATCATTCAGATTCAAGCGGTCCGCTCAAGTATGGACACTGGGAAGGCTTGATGAGCATGTTCGTGGTAGGCTTGTTCAGGATGAGCAAATATCTCAGAAGCGTCAACGAGAGCAGCTTTATCTGAATACATTGTAGCATTTATACCTTCGTTTTTTTTCATGTCTCAAATCAATCAAACTTATCAATATAACTCACATATCAAAGATTTCGTATTTTAATTGATAATGGCTCAAATAAGGCACAATGCCCTGATGCATTCCACCTCTGTGTGCTGATCTCGATTATTATCATTTTGCATGTAGACCAGACTCGCATTGTTGTGACGATTTATTCTCTTTCATAGCCTAATTACTTGTGCAAGAAAACAGCATCAATACCTTTACAACTTCTCTATCTACGTTCTCATGACAACCGAAGCATCTTTCTCGTGGGACAAAGAGCTAGCACACTTTTTCAAAAGCATTGGTCTTGTAGAAACGAGCGAATGCTTAGAATCAGAGCTGGTTGTGCTCTCGCAAAGCCAATTGCAGAAACTGCCAGCAGAATTGGAGACACTGGTCGAAAAGCTTTTAATTTCCCTGGAGAGACATGTAGATGCCAAAGAAGAGATTATTGGCAAACCGGACAAGACGCACGACGGCTTGCTTGTATCCAAGCGAAAACGAAGCGACAATGAGCAGGACGAAGAAGATGAAAAGGAGAGAATAAAGCGGTTTGATGGAGAGCAGATTCAAATCAGAGCAACGACTGAAGAGGTTGAGCAGAGAATCAACACGTTTATCCAGGCAAAGCAAAACGAATTGGACGAAAGCAACAGAACAGAGTTTTTGAGTAGACATGATCCCACAGCAGACGACGTTACTTGCGCGAGGACAGATGCTAGAGAAATCAATCGCAACATTCAGATGAAGTTTGACATTGTCAACAATGAAGATGGCCCTATTGCGAGATCTCTGCTGGCACACAACGACAAATCCAAACCAGACGATTCAACGCAAGTAGCAACAGCAGCGGATACGTCTGAGAGACTGAGCAATATAGAGGAGCATCTCAATGTAAAGCTGGATAGCGCTGCAAAACCACCATTTTCTGCGTTTGAAAGGATCAAGATATTGGAGAACACACTGATGGAAATTGAGCGACAACATCCCACATGGGCAGCAGTGCATTTCAACCAACCCAATCGCAACTTCCCTCCACCGCCACCAGTTACTTATATTACACGGCCCAACACTGAATCAGAAGAGCTATTGTCGCCGCCACCGCCAAAAAATAGACAGCAAGAAGAAGCCACTTACATCTCTACACAGATCACTACAGCGGCACCGCAGCAGAGGATGCTACGAGCCCACGGTCGAGCCAATTCATCGCTAACACGAGCAGTGATAGATCAGCTCAACAGACAGAAAGATATATCCATTACAAGGCAAACCATCGAATCATCGCAGCTTTGATGACACACACTCAATAAACCCATATAGCGTCTACTTTTTTTTTCATGTTTTATTCTACTATTATATATAAAGTGGTTGTTTTTTACTTAGATTTCAAGCTTAAATGTAAAGTAGTCAGGATCAAAGTGATGGACACGAACGTAACCATCTTCACCACCACTTGAATAACTTGTACCATCAGGATGAACAGCAATGGTATTGATAGGACCGAAATGGCCTCTAACACGACCGACTTCCTCTTCAAGGATCTTGTGATAGAATCTACTCTCGAATTTACCTTGTCTGGCAGATGTAGTTGTGACATTCATGGCATCTTGACCACCACCCAAAATGACAAATTCTTGGTGTTTGGGAGTTAAAGCAGCTGAATTGAGAGGTGTATCAGCAGAAAATGATTTCTTTTCGTCTAAACTGAGTGAATCAAAGATCTTTGCGCTCTTGTCCTTGGAAGCAGTGATAAAATATGTGCGATCAGGGCTGAATTGCATGTCGGATAAGACACCTTCGTGAGGGTGAATAGACTTAACCTTTTCGTTTGTCTTCCAATCCCATTGACAAATAGTGCCATCTTCATGACCAGTGATGATGTACTTGTCTAAGCAGGTCCAGCCAGCAACGACAGCCTTTGAGCCACCGTTGTTAGTAATAGTAACGACAGGCGCATCGGATTCTACAAGCATCATGCCAAATCAGTCTCACATCTCCTTTGATATACACATGATAACTTACGAGTGCCATTCACATCATTGTTGACAGGGTAAACAGTGACAGTACCAGAGAAACCCATACGTTCCTCAGTAACACACAACACCATAGTATTATCCTCACTGAATTCAACGCGCTTGACAGCAGTCTTGAACTCCCATGTCTTCAAACAGCGGCCTGTTTGAACCTCCCAAAGCTTACAGCTATTATCGGCAGAACCAGTAACGAGCAATGTAGAGTTGGCTATGGTATGCGTCAATCAAACAGGAACCTAATGCGCAAAAGTGTGCACCACTTACCATTGACATCAATGGCCCAAACGGAACCTTGATGGCCAGTATATGTACCGAGACGTTCACCATTATGAGAGTACCAGACATTGGCGACCTTGTCTTTGGAGACTGAGAAGAGTAAATCACCTTCTCTGTTGTATTTGATTTGAGTTAAAGCTCTGGTATGACCTTGAAGCAAAATAGGTCTCATGTTGTAGGTTTGTTGAAAGAGGGGTGTGTCGTTAAACGAGAAAAGAGGTCGAAAATGTTGAAAAAAATTATGAAAAATTCTATACGAAAAAAAAAAAGAGGCTTTCTCTGCAAAGGGCCCGAGGTAAGCGTCCGGGTCGGATGCTTATGATGTTGGTGCACCAAGTGAAAACTTTTGCTGGTGAATGCGCTCAAGATGGACAGTGAGCATAGCGCAGGGTAGTGCTGAGAGAGAGAAAGGCAGAAGGGGGGGGGGGGGAGGATATATGGATTCTACAAACGCACATTCTAGTAATCTTCCCTTTTTTCCTCATCATGGTATTGTATCCATACATCAAAGCATCAATTGGATGGAAGGAACTGGATCAGACATGGAGATGAATGGATGGATGAAGTGGATCAGCTCAATACAACATGGATACCATTACTCGCATCAGCCTCTGATAAATACCACATGTCGATTTATCGCCCAGGACATCACCACATGTACACTTACTACTGGAAATCACTGTTTATTCTCTCCCTCTCACTATGCATTCCTTCCTGTCCTTTGAATTGATCAGAGCCAATGTTGCAGCTTATTCATTAATTCTCATCTACATAGGCTGACGAGCAAACTACTCCTAGAAAGAGAACTTTCCGTAAGTTTACCTACCGTGGTATTGACCTTGAACAACTCTTGGACTTGTCTTCTGAACAGGTAAATCATATCGCCACTTGAGATTGCACATATACGCGTGAGAATGGAGACAACTGACATTGTTGCATTGGCCAACCTTTGTAGTTCATGGAGCTCGTTCACTGTCGTGCTCGCAGAAGATTCCAACGTGGCCTTAAGCGTAAGCCTATGGGTCTCATCAAGAAGCTCCGTGCTGCCAAGAAGAACGCTCCCGCTGGCGAGAAGCCTGAGGTTGTCAAGACCCATCTCCGTAACATGATTATTGTCCCTGAGATGATCGGTTCCGTCATTGGTATCTACAACGGTAAGGTTTTCAACCAAGTTGAAATCAAGCCTGAGATGACTGGTCACTACCTCGCCGAGTTCTCCATCTCTTACAAGCCTGTCAAGCACGGTCGTCCCGGTATTGGTGCTACTCACTCTTCCAAGTTTGTTCCCCTCAAGTAAATTCGACAAACAGAAAAAGAAAACGAATCGATCAGAAGAGAGCAAGTGTATTTTGCTATTCCTTTTTCGATTTGTATTTTGTTTCCTTTTTTTCATTAAATAGGGCTTTTTACCATTAAAAAAGCATGGTCAGTTATATTTGTGGTTTTGAGTGTTTTGTTGTGTGGGATGTGTTGGTGATTTATTAGAGCCACTTGTCTTGTTTTTCAAATTGGCTTATGTGTAATGAAATACCAAGTTTATTAATAGTCTGGCCTACCCTCTACACTCTTCTGTTGTGATTTTTTTTTTTTTTTTTTTTTTTTTTTTTTTTTTTTTTTTTTTACTTCTTCCTCCCCTTAGACGTTGGAAACACCATTTTCAATCCATATTAAAGCTATTAAACTCCAGGCTTCACAGTATTTTTCGCAATAAGGTGTTCGCTTGCTGCTTTCAATATAGTAGTTTGGCTTTTCATAGTTTACATAGTAGTCGATCGTTGTGTGCTTTTAAGTTTAATTGCTTGCTTTTTATTAAAGGATTATGCCTAATCAAACTTATGGCCGTATATTGTCCCTAGCAATCTAATAAATTCACCATTTGTTACATCCTAAAAGAAGTCTGGGGCTTGGAACCACGTATTATTGGCTTAGTCCTCTGTGTTGTCATTATATGAACCAGTGTATCTACGCTTCGGTGAGAACCAACCTGCACAGCGGCAGCTCACGTTACCGATAGCCCTTGCGTATCTTATCAAAATACTGCTACTTTCGTTTTGACCCTCCACTTACACATGAAGCCCCTTTATATTATCTGTAGATCTAATTCTTATCTGATGCTCTACATCCATATACACGTAGCTACTTCATATACGGGCAAGTAGCATACTGGTATTTGTTGTACCAACAGATACATTATTAAATAAATTAAGATAGAGATCAAAAGGAAGACTTTAAAAGTAACCAGATACGAAAACTAATGGGTTTATTAACTGACTCAAGCACCTCTTATTTATATGAGATCGTTATCGCTGAATCATCAATCAATCTATCTTATTGTTTAAACTGGGTCAATACATCAAGTTCTGTATATCCAATACCGATCATTATGAAGGATTCGATCGCCAGTTCAGCTACGATGATACGATTCACAACCTATTATCATGATAATAAAAAGGGCATTGAGTTTGCCAGCCAGCCACACAAGCTAAAATTAATTCAAACACAGACTCATAGGCTGTTCCAGATTGGACAAATTTTGATGATCTTCGACTCGATTGATCTATCTTAGCAGATTCGACTATATAAAATAGGATGATCATCTTATGTGTCTTTAAGCTTTCTTGGAGTGCTTTTCAAGACGCATCCAATGGTACAAAGTAAGATAGATGTTTTGAATAAACTTATTGTATAACTTACAAAAATATGAAAAGAGGTTTCTGGCCAAAAAGTCGAGATTTTACATATCAAAGTTCCACAAAGATGCTTTTAGGGGCTACATTAGATCGATAGAAACATTTTGATTCAATATATATCATAGTAAAAGTTTTTTTTATCAAGGTGAAAAACGCGATCGTTTGATTTTCGATGAAAACCATGAGGGGTACCTCGTGCTTTTTGGTCGATTTTTGGCCATGTTTTTTTGACCTTCAAAAAGTTGAGCAAAGGTGCCAGGAAGTTACTACTATTCAAGTACAATTGTTTGGCGTTATTCCGGTGGCTCAGAAAGGCTTACATGTCAACCTATGAAGGCTTGAAAACTATCCAGTTTGGTTATGTTTTGTTTTATGGCTTTTATTTACACAGCATGAATCACATCTTTAGTAGCTGAAGTCTTCTGGAAGGGCCGTTGCAGCCTGTGCAACTTCTAATTCGAACCGGAGGCATATTGATTTCGGTAAAGCTGATTCATGCAGATTTTGATGCGATAAGTTACTGGTAAGCTTATTAACAATGGAAATGAAAACCCGAATTTGCTGCTTGAACACTATGGTTTTACACCTTTGCTTCGCTACGGTAAAGCCGTCATTAAAACCAATGCTATCTAGTATTGGATTCAATACCTGATTATCATGGCTTTGCACCTTTGCTTCGATACCGTAAACCCTCTCTGTAAACCAATGCTATCCAGTGTTGAATTAGGTACATTATTATGTTCTTGTAGATAATGAGGTCGCATTCTTCTTAACTCTGAATTCAAAACGGCAGGTGCTCTCGGTGACCTTGGTGTTCTGGGTGGTCTCAATGCAGCTCCTTTTTATTTCTTTTGATTTATTTATCAAATTTCTCTATTTACTCGACATAAATCTCATTTTCGAAAATTGTAATCTTCAGGTAGAGCAACTCTACCATTTACACGGTTTCTAGCTTGAACAGGAGGCATGACAATTCGATTTGATTTTAACAAAAGATATTTCATAAACTGTATGCAAATTGTGATGATTGATGTTCTTGGTGGATGGGCTAAGCCCCTCCCCCAAACACCCCTCCCACTTGTATCTTTGTTCTAAAAAAGATCCATCCAAGGTTTCTGCTTAGATAAATGAAGTAAATACGCTGAGCCTCCTATGAGACCAAAAGTTTCCTTTCGTTTCTTATTCTTACTGGCAAATATGTATCGTTCGATTATTGTATTCAACAAATTAATATAACCCTTTTATTGAGAACTAATGATAATCTGGATGCGCATGATACAAAAGCTATGCCATTTTAGCGAGGTGCATGGGAAATTCTATTCTTGCATAATCATATGTTAATGTCAAGCAAAGATCATTTGAAATATATAATTTGGATATGGTTTAATGGAAAATAGGCTTTGTAGTAATGAAATGCATTTTAATAATGAAGAGCAATTATAAAAAAAAATACAAGATCCTTACAAAGAGCTCAGATTGAATGAATAGGAGAGTTGATTGCCTTGAGCACATCCCGTGGGTCAATTGAAAGGGACATTGTCTTGAGCACTGCTTAGTGCAATTACCAAATATTTATCTCACATACCCCAAAATGTTGCTGTTCGATGAAAAACAAAGGATATAGACACCTTGGCATGCGCTAAACGTCGCCATCTCAAGAGCAAGAGGTATTTGATTAAGCGTTCATATAATGATGTGCCTATGATTTCCTAATGAGCCCATCTTTTCAAGTTGCTCAAAATAGTTGTCAAGCACTGATCTTCATTGGGCATAACTTGGATTTTCCAGATGTTAAATGCGTTTGTGTTTGCTTACATAACGCTAGCACTTTTTGTAGAAAGTGTGAGTGCTGGAGGTCTTTGCTGAAAAGAGGCTGATACTTATATACCACATCACTCACCACTTTCACATATAACTTTTGGTAGCAGCCCTACATTTAAAACCGAACGTTACGAATGCACCCTTCTCATGGCTGCCCCTGACCAACTTGGTTTTTTTTTTTTTTTTTTTTTTTTTACCGATTGAAATGTTGAATATAATACCTTTACTCGGTGAATGGTTTCAGCCTGTTGTATATATACTATATATATATATATGTATGGGAGATTGCCGCATTCGTATGTCACAATGATGGCCAATGCCATGAAAATGGAAAAACTTTAATTTTGACATGTATAGACTGAATTTTGAATTCTGATGAAATTTTGCTTTGTCATGCTATGAATAAACCAAATCGACTCAAAGCTCGACACTAGAATTTTTATTTGGAAGATCACTGATGCTGGGGTCCAGCAAGCCCTTTGCACTTTCATCTATCACAACTAGGTGTATGTACGCGCTCGCGGTACAGGTAGTAAATGCGTTTGAACCCAGGCGAAAAAAGCTATTTATGGAAAATATGACGAGGAAGCGCTAACTTGTAGAATGTTTTTGTGTAGTATGCCAAGTATAAATAGTTGCTCTGCAGTATATATTTTTAGTTTCTTCCCTTCTTCATCTCCTCTCATTCAGAAATGTCCCCCAGATCTTTGTCAACCCCTCCTCCTGAGGACAAATCTTGCAATGCCACCACGATCAAATACACCAAGAGAGCTAGACATGGCCATGGCCAAGACGTAACTGATGCTCACAATATTCGACAGGTTGCCGGATGTCTACCCATTGATCCTACATCCAAGAGATTTCTCTTGATTTCTTCCAGTAAAAATCCTGAGGCATGGGTTATCCCCAAAGGTGGTTGGGAAACTGACGAAACACAAGAGCATGCTGCTCTCAGAGAGACGTGGGAGGAAGCTGGCCTCAAGGGACGTATCACTCATCAATTGGGCGTCTTTGTGGAGCGTGCCAACAAGAAGATTAGAGCCCATCATTGGATTTTTGAAATGGAAATCGACGAAATTGTAAAGAAGTATCCTGAACGCATGAGACGTGATCGTCGTTGGTTTACATTTGAAGAAGCTCTTATTGCAACTACCAACAATCCATACATTCAAGAAGCTATCCGTCTTTCAAGCATTAGTCCCTTGCCCCGCCCAACAACACCTCGCTCATCTTTTGATGGAAAGTTGAATCAGAATGTGCCCAAGCCATTGACACAGCAACAACAACAGGAATCTACACCCATGGATAGCCCACCTTCGTCCGTCCCTTCTACTCCTACTAAATCAACCACAACCATCGAATCGCCATCAGTCCAAGAAAGTAGAAAATCCAACGATGCTTTCCAGGCATTGAGGGAATTGATGGAGCAAGCAGCTGTAACCGTTTAAAGCAACGTATGTTAGATATGTGTACTAGTATTTATAACCTTTTTGTCACTTTTTTTTTTTTTGCCTCATTCTTGGCTACAATTTATACCACTCTTTTTTGTTTTTCTCTTTCTCTTTCGCTATCTCTGTCATTCTATATTTGTGAAATAAACACTGTTTTAAACTGATATTGTATTCGTTGCTTGAATTATCGAAATTGCACTTTGTTTGGTCATTTTTCGCTGTACTAGTAGTTCCTTTAAAAATAGATTTCTCGGGTTATGTGCCTTGTGAGTTTAGTGGCTGCTGTGGCATTGCAACCTATGAGGCAATTGCTGCTTGCTCTACTTGCTTCATAAGTTAATTGCTTTTTATGGAAGGGACAAATAAAGGGTGATTTGAATGGCATGAAAGCATTATACGAATGAGATGGCTTACAAACCCGGTGGACTAGTTGCTAAAAAAAAAAAAAGGCCTGATTGAGAGATTACAAGCGGGTCTTGATAAGGAGGCATCAATTGACAACAACTCAAGCATGCACACATCCCTTACAAGGCAAAAATATGTAGGCAGGGCAATGCTTTGGCGCTTCAACCTTTTTCCTAATATTCGTCAGACTGAAAACAGTACTCTCTTCTGTTACCCGGGTCTTTTTGATACACAAAATAATGTCTGGGGAAGAAGATTTCTTCCCATTTAAACTGGGAGCACATGGACCTATTTTTACTTGTTGACATGTCAAACATTGCGGCTATTTAATGCATGATTAGAGGTGCTGAATCCGAGATGTTTCTATCTAGCACTCTGCGCTGGTCGAACTGAAGAAGCAAGAACAATAACAAACGTATTAATCGAGCAGTGTGTTTATGTTCATAAGACACATCACAAGGAATGCATGGTTTTTGGGTAATTCATGATTCACGATCCAACAAATACTTACATGCATGACATTGCTATATTTGTGCTGACAGAAAAAGATCCATGCGATTAAACCATTTGACACATTGTGTGCCATGGCTTGCATTTTATTTTAGCAGTTAAAATACACGTTATATACAGATTAGCGTCTTTCCTTAACGAGATACTTGAGGAAGAGAAACGAGGTGAATAATGTGGCAAAGACAAATATAATCAGTTTTGATACATCAGACCAGAAGGCTTGCCCATTGAACCCGAATCGAGCAAGAATTATTGGCCCAGGGATTTGAATGTCGGCAATGGACTTGTCACGCAATGTAATGTCCTTAAGCTCATTAACAATCAATGCTTCGTAGCCATAGTTGAAGAAGCTCAAATGCTGGAGCCAACTAAATTAAATGCTAAATTCAGATATTGAATCTCACCAGATACAAATGACTTACCTCAACATGGGTGGTATGTGATCTATAAATGACATTGAATTAGCATTGCTGACCACACAGTCAAGATGTCTGCCTTACCTTTGTTCAACAAAAACCCACCAAACAGCATAGAGAACAATATCACCAAGTTAGCCAGCAAATTGGCAGCAGACAAGTTTTTAAATGCGGTGGCAAAGCAAAGACACAGCCCAGCAGCAGCTAAATTAAACAATACCAAAACTAGCAGAAATTTACCGAAAATAGGTAATGCTGAATTAAGCCCAATCATGTAATAACTGATGGATCCCATTACCAAAGGTGGCAGCACACGCAGAGGCACAATGTCGAACAAGACTTTGGCTACAAAGTATGCGCTAGGACTGTAATAGCCATTCTCCCGTTCGCGCATAAACAAGATTCGTTCTTTGTTAAACATATCCAAAGCACTTGTTGCTGCAAAACCTAATAAAGCACACATAAAGAACAAGACGCCAAGTCGGTTCTGAACACCGGATAAGTCAACATCAACTTGCCAAAACAAGCTACCCAACAAGATGGCCAGAACTATTGAGAATGCAAAATGAGCAAAAAAGAGGAACGGATTTCGATACAGATTGATGAATGTGCGCGATGATAATAGTGTCTAGACAAGCACGTAACGTTAGCTCGAGCATGAGCTTCTACAGCAAAGATCAACAATTACCAGCTCATGATAAAATTGATAGATTGAGAATGCAGATTCCTTTTGACCAGGCGTATCCACCCACACCGAATAGTCGCTTGCATTAGCCGTTGCTCTGCATATGCGATTCTCAATTACTTGATACAAATCAGAAGAATAGAAAGAGTCGAGTAAAAAGTGCGCATGGTTTGAGTCTCCCAGTAGATTCACTTCGCCAGCTTCATCTTGTGATTGCTGGCTGTTGCCAAGGGCGTATGGTGCGTGTATTTCTTCTAAAGGTTCGGTCTCTACATCGATCTGACTACGACTGGAAGGCATGGGCGTGGTTGGTCTAGTAACAGCATCATCCGGTCTCTTCATCGTAAGATCAACTATTCAAGCCATTAGTCTGTGCACGCACTTTAGCATCTTAGATGCTACATACTCAAATAGTCAGCAACATTGTAGTCTGCAGGAATTTTAAAGCCAAGGTTTTTAAAGTAATTGGAGCACGTCCTTGCTGGTCCAAAGTAAACTAAGCGTCCACTAGCAAGGAGCATGAGGGAATCAAACATTTTGAATATATCTGATCTTGGCTACTGACATTGTAAGTATCCATGAATGAGCATGTTTCATGCATTTCTTACCTGATGAATAGTAACAATGATGGTTCTCTTGCCTTTATGGGCCAATCGTTGTAGACACTCCATAACAACACCCGCATTATAAGCGTCCAAGCCGCTTGTTGGTTCATCCAGGAACAATAAGCTGGGGCTTGTTACCAACTCTTTACCGATACTCACTCTTCTTTTCTCGCCTCCACTGATACCTCGTTGTCCAGGCATTCCAATTTTACTGTCTGCAATTTTGGAGATACCCAGCTCCTGAATGACATCCTCCACTCGCTTCTGTTTGACCTTGAGCGGGATCTTGCGGGGTAGACGCATCAATGCAGCATATGTTAGTGTTTCTCTCACGGTGAGCGTTCCCATCAGACTGTCGTCTTGATCCACAAATCCAGTCATGCGCTTGAATTGTCTTCGTGTGGGCGAGACGCCATTGATCAAGATCTTTCCACTGATAACACCTCGCTTGTGCTTCCTTGATAGGATATCTAGCAGGCTAGACTTGCCAGCACCAGAGGGTCCCATCACTGCTGCTAACTGGCCAGGTTCCATGTAGCCATTGATATCTGATAAAATGGGTTTTCCGGCGACGGTATAACTGATATCTGCAAATGTCAAAGCGACTTCAGTTGATGTGAAATGGTTGAACATGCTTTCATCATCGTCGTCATCTTCAAGCTCAATCCGTGTACCAAACATCTTCTTTTGGCGAGACGCAGTGAATTTGGTGATGGCAAACAACAAGACGCAGGCAACGAAAATCGCTCCAATAATCATCATTTCTGTGTAACTGGAAAACTCTTGATCCTGCACGCAATACAACAGTTAGCAAGACAGCCCTTGCATGATCACATCTGTGGAGACTCTTACAATAGGAACTGCATCCAGGAAATCTTGTTCATTCGCGCATTCACCAGCATCGCAGGCCAGTTGAATATTGTCTGGAAATACACTGACTAAAGTGGAATACTCTTGTGTAATTTTGTACATTAGATCATGTACGACCCCAATATCACACCATATACAATTGCTTACCGTTGTACCAACAATCTTTCCCGTTTTTGCAGAACCATTCGGAAGGCCCTTTTACATTCTTGACCAACTCTGACATGTCTAACACAGCCCAAAGACATAATTAACACTGTCACCCATGACTCCACATACGCCCAAGCCAACTCACCCACTTCTTTGCCGCACATAAAGGCATCCTTCATGCAACCACAATTTGCTTTCGCACAATGGCCTTGAACATCATTTTCTCCAGAAGCTGAATGGAATTGATATTTTAGATGCACTGCAACACTAACCTCTTAGCGCATGATATACTTACTGGCTTGAGCGCACTCGCTTAATTCACAATAAAACTGTTCCTCACTATCCTTCCAAAACTGAAATACACACTCGCTTTTTTCCCACTCACATGATAGCGACACATGTGTGTTATCAATCCAGGGTATATCTAATATACATTCACGTCAATTTACCATGCTCCTTTGCCTGCTTGCTCTTCGTCTTACTAGTGGTAGCACACCAAGCATGCAGTGATTTTAGTCCAATAGCTGATTTGATGCAAGTTGCGTTTGTTCCTTTAAACGGCTGACATGATTTGTCTTCTTGGCACACGTTGCAATTGATGCCTCCCCATCTACATACTTGATTAGCGCTGTTGATTACTGGCATGTTGGCAATATATCTACCCAGGATCACAGGCACAATCCTCGCCTTGCTTTCGCTGTGGCCTATCTGTGTCGTAGAGTGATCCACAGAGTGGCTGTGTACAGTCCAAATCCCCTAATAACTCTACATAAGCACCTGTATCTTCGATCATGCTTTGGCTAAATATTACCCCATCCTGCTGGACACACACAGGCTCCACTTGGGTCGCAAACGCCTCCATTAGCACAATTGTTGGTAGCTAGTTGACAGTTGAAGCACACAGGACATTCAGGACATTCTTGGCGTCTGCTCAAATGCGGGAAAAAACTGTTTGGATAGCTTTTCATAACTAGAATCCAGAGAGAAAATAAGAGAGAGAAAAAGAGAAAAAACAGGAAAAAGGCTAGAAAGTCGCTTTAAATCCATCTAATGTGCATTTAAACTCAACGTGGATCTTTTCTATGTAAACAACAAGCACAGCAATTAATTCATGCAACTGATGACAGTAAGAGAAACAGGATGCAATTTTCCAGTGCAACTACTACTTTACTTGATTTTAAAAAATCAACGATATAGCCAGAGATGCTTCTTGCAATACATAACTGTGATCAACGAGGGTGACAGTGCTTCCCAAGTTCCGGATATTTTTCCAACCTCACCTAATGTGCCTACTGTACTTTGCAAAAAAAAAAAGAATAGCTGAAGAAAAAACACAGCATTGTGCACTTAGAACTTGGTTTTCTTATAAGCAACGACACAATAACTGAGGTCTCTAGAGGACCCTAACTAAAACCGTTTTTCTTGAGTCAACCAGCTTAACTTTTCCAGACACTACTCTCTGAAATAGTCTTGGCAGACGTAGCGACTTTCGCCAATGATTCGTGCCTACCAGAGCCGACTAAGCAATATCCGTATCTTAAAGATCAGCGTTCTTAGTAATAATGCACAGCACGAAATTGTTGAAGCGCATTGTGTTCAAAATATCACCTTACAATTTGAGGTTCTGCCTTTCTTACTTCTTGAGCTAATTTATTTTCTAGCTTAAAGATTTGTTTGATTTTATGTTCTACCATTTTGAATGGAAAGGCAAGTTGACATCTTATCTGTTTTCTGTCTCAAAGTAGGTATTCTTAATAGGATACCATTATATCACCGAATGTAAATGCTGTATATTTCATTTCAGGACCACTGTATGCCCACTTTGAGGGATGGTTGCTAAACATATGAACGCGTTTTCAATCGCTAAATTGGCTACTGAATATTTAAGTGAGTGAAGTGTTACAAAACCAATTTAAAAGAGTAGTATTTGGGTGCTTTCCTTGTTGTTCAACTGTTAACTCAGCCCGCTTTCTCCATTAACTGAATTCTGCTCCCCTGTGTTTGCTTTACGATATGAGATCTCGTTTGAGTATCTGCGATGTTTCCTCGCAAAAATCGAGTCGTCAACCTCCAAATTTGAGTTTACAGCAGTGATGCATGTAATGAAATAACGACTCAAACGCTGCTTGACAGAAAGCCGAAATTCATCGAATATCACATTCAAATCCATGCTATTTGAATTTATTAATAAAGTGCTCAATATACTTCAACAATCACTCAAACACACTAAAGTAAAGATACACCCTTGTCTCACACATTGTGTGAATGAACCACTCTTAACTACAGTGTATTCGATCACACGCATGATGGCCGTCATAAGTAGTGATATTATCTTTATCCAAATAAAATTGAATCAATAACAAACAGATTTACATATGACAGCTATGCCCTGATGCCATAGTTGCACAGTACTCCAGATAGAGAAGGGTTCTACATCTTAATAACAAACATCACGCGTTAAACTGTCAAAGTCACTGCATTGAATCATGCTATGACGGTAGCTCATTCAAACCCATCAAGATTACTCAAATCGATCCTTATGGCCTGTGCTCTTGCATCGATTACTTCTTTAAATCAAACATCAACAGCATTTTCCAGATATCGCAACAATAGGTGCTGTTATTGCTCTTTATCATCACTAACCCTACAAGCTACTAGTTACAAATGTATATAAATACCTTTTTTTTTTACTCAATTCCAGGATCTTCAGTTCATTTTATACACAAATAAAATACAATGGATTTCTATTGTATTATTGCTTTTTTTTTGTGAAATTTATTAAACCCAATTTCACTGTACAAACTTAGCCATTTTGAAACAGGAATAACTCATGCTACAAAGCGTCTACAACGCTTGGAATAGGACCAAATGGCTCTTCTTCAATATGCTTTACTTACTGATGCTTTATCTCAAAATTTTTTAGGTCATTGCAAATCCACGAAAATCCTCATTTTTTTATGTGTATTAGTAAGG
Organism: Mucor velutinosus; assembly: GCF_035048745.1. Taxonomy (NCBI): domain Eukaryota; kingdom Fungi; phylum Mucoromycota; class Mucoromycetes; order Mucorales; family Mucoraceae; genus Mucor; species Mucor velutinosus. Next base: position 1,364,986 of record NW_027041893.1, on the reverse strand, counting down.
GAAAAATTCTTGAAAATCAAACGACCGCGGTTTTCGCCCCAAAATGAAGACTTTTCCTATGATACATATCAAATCAAATTGATTGCAAAGATGCAATGCATCACTGGAAACTGTTTCTACGAGAATTTATATGCTAGATTTTGACATATTCACAGAAAACCTGTTTTCATATTTTTGCAAAGTGCTCATTATTTTCGGTCACAAATCTGAATGCAATTAGCACCATTTGATGCAGCTTCTTTAGCCCTCTAAAGATGTATTAGAAAGCTGGGTGTGACAACGACAATTTTCATAATCAAATTTAGCAAAAACGTTCAAAAGATGTGAGATCAAGTCAAATTTGAACACGAAAATACCCACTGCACAATTTCAAATTAAAGCGCAGCAGTTACGACTGCCACGGGAGAAGACTCAGACTAATTCTACTGGCCGTGACGTCGTGTAGAGCGCTCTCTCATTCTTCATACCACCGTTTTTTCCCCTTTTTGCAAAACGCGTTTAGTAGCAAATCATGGTGGTTTTGTAAACCGTTTATTGATAATAACACCCTACTAGCCTCTGATAACATTGTCTCGCATTGTTAAAAAGACTTGATACTGCTTCTTTCAAGTGGAATTTAGCAGGTATGGTTTAATAATGAGCACAGGAAGGCGTGAAATTAACACTAAAAGTATTTATTTGTTAGGATTTGATAATTCTTTTGCCTGTTTGACGTGGATCCTACTGCCTTTACTTTTATGTTATCTCTGGTATCTCTTTTAGTCTACCATCTTTGGTATCTGCTTATTTGGTATGCGTCGGGTAAGTATCTGGTCTCTGCACGGTCACTGTATGGTCTTCTCTAATGTTGTTTGTTCTCTCGTTTATTATAATAATGCTGTTGTGGCTGATTATTCGGTCTGTGTATGGCCTTCGCTGGCGCTGTTTATTCTCTCATTTCTTTATCCTGGTGCTGTTATTGCGGCTGCTTATTTGGACTGTATCTTGTCTCTGTTTGGTCTCTATCTGGTCTTTATCTGGTCTGTGTTTGGTCTGTAACTGGTATGTGTCTGGTCTGTGTACGTTCTGTGTATGGCTTTCTCTAATATTGTTTGTTCTTTCGTTCCTCTATTGTAGTGGCGCTGTTGCGGCTACTTGTTTGGTCTGTGTCTGGTCTGCGTATGGTCTGTGTACGTTCTGTGTATAGCTTTCTCTAATGTTGTCTTGTCGTTTCTCTATTATAGTGGTGCTGCTGGTAATCTGCTGGTCCTTCATGGTCTACTGTTTTTTATGTATGCTTGTTCTCTGGTCTGTCTCTGGTGATTGCGCATTCTCTGCTGGAGGTCTATTGGTGGTTGTGGTAAGTGGTAAGTAACTTTTTTTCTTCTGGTCTCAATAATATAAAACTTCTCTGGACGTTTTTGTTATTATTGCTTCCTTTTTCGTAATAATAATGCACTCTTGACGTGTATTTTGTTGCGTTTTTTGTTTCTTTCGTTGACTGTGATATGTTCAGCTCAACAAATGCGTGCAATGTCGTTGTTTCGTATGTACGAACAACAACAAGCATGACTCACTGCTACTACATACTTGTATTGCGGTTGTAATACTTTGTTATATTGCCGTGGGTTGTTGTCTGTGTTGCCTCTGTGGCTTCACATGAGACAACATTAGTCATCATGTTGTATTATATTGCACACTCATATATACCACTGTTGCTCCTGCTATTGTGCGTACTTGTGTTGCTTTACATCAGACTTTTATCATGCACGTTATTTATGTATATATTCTTGTTGTTGCAACCAGAATATAATATGAACATCTTTGCAATGCATTCAGTATAATATCTTAGATGTTATATTCATGATATGCTTTTTTTTTAAACCACTTTGTGTGAGTATTTCTTTTTTGCTTACTATACTCGTATAGTATTATATTCTTTTCTTCTTTTTCTTTCTTTCTCTTATTATATGTTTCTTTTGAAGCATACCTTTTTATGTTGTGTGGATGTGCCTATCCCTGAAGCTCAACAAGACTTTATCCGAGGCTAGGAGGTAGATAGGCCGCCTCCACTTGGTTATCGCTACTTACTTTAGTGATGATTGAGGGTCTCAATGCCAGAATTTAAAAGCTAGGTGGTGTAAGTAAGGCATGCTCTAGCACCTGGGGGAAATTTGATGATAGCATCTGCTATATTATTGCTGTATAGCGGAGCTTAAAATTTTGCCTCACATCAAAACAGGGGGAAACCCTCGCAAATTTTTTTTAGGTCAGCGGAGTTTTCAAGCAATCTGATTGGCTCGGAGGTTGAAGTAACAAAGGTCTACAACTAATTGATTTCCGCTTGATGTCTTGTATTATAATTTTGTGTTTGTAATAAAAATATATTCAAATATTGATAATAAAATTTAAATCCCTCTTTATCCAAAAGTAAGATAAGGTGCAATTACTGGATCTGGCATCTATCACACGGTTTTATGCGAGGGATATTCTTTAAATAAGTTCACTGCAGTATGTGAGGAAAGTTATATAGCTGCTGCAGTATACTAGGTACCAAGTATAATCCCAATGCCGTATGCCTTGCCAAACATACATCGTTTAAGATTGACTCCCAACATTCAATTTCATGAGCTGCTGTTGTGCTGGAAAGGTTACAAGTGTCTATAAGGTTTACGTTATTCTTGATGGGTATGTGTAATACATCCACTATGATCTGCATTCCGACAGTTCATCCAGTTACCAAATTTAGATATAAACTGTATGTACAATGGATTAGATGTACGATATCGATTTATGCTATAAGAAGATATGGACTTCAGATACGCTAGTATTATAAGATTCATATTATATAAGATATAGGCTATAGATGGCACCACGGACATGGATGGCGCTGTAGGCTTATACTTGTATTCCGACATTGACTACGGATGTTTACCATATCTGGATAGGCACCAAGATTAATGCAATATGAGCTTGTTGCTTCAGATGTGCACTTTATGATCCACGCTATAAGACACATGCTTATATCTGTGATACTAGCTACAGATACTTTATGTACTACAGACTTGTACTATATATGAGACATGCTATAGACATGCATACGATATGCTATAGACATGCCATATATTCAGGTACATGCTAAAGAGATGTATGCTCAGCGATATACACTTAGATATGTACTATTGATATAGATTAAGGAGACTGTACCTATCGGATACATGCTACTAGATCGATATTAATTATCCTTATAGAAAGAATAGATCAGGGTACTTCGGATGAGAGTCTAGTTATTCACCCAGGCAAAGCTAAATCATGATTAGCTTGCTGGAGTTGTCTTTTAGCATAATCCGACATTAGTTGATCTGAGTTGATTTATTTGTCAATCGAGTTAATAGAACTTTTATCCATTGTTATAATATATAAGAAGGGTCATCTACCTGGCCAGTAGAGATACTTCAGTTTTACTTTACACCTGTCAGTTTGATAATAAAATAGACCTTTATCAAGTTAACTTTACTGTTTTTATTCTTTTTTTTCCGTGAATTTTAGTCTATAAATCCTCAAATTTCACACTGAGTTTGTGCGCTGGATTGAATGTAAAATACGAGTTTATATTATAAGGACGACATGAGAGTCAAATACCGTAGTACTCTAGTAGGATTCATACGACGTATGTAAGATATGGGCTGTGGTGTAATGATCCGCATTACATATTATGTTTCAATCCGCCGCATGATTGAAACATTAGTAGCATAGTATATAAATAGCCTTCCTTTTGACATGTATTAAAGTCAGTAAAAATATCTGTCATTACTTCTTCCTATACTTTTATTACAATAGACCCACCACTAAATCCTACTTTTCTAATAATATTTACATATCATATTATAATAAATGTTCAGTCCCTAGACACTTTTACAACCCTAATATAGAAACTGAGTTTCCAGGCTTCTGTGAGGCCTGACTCATATGTGGTTAATGATTTTACAATCAATCAACAAAAACCACTGTTATTTCTAACCTCTTTCCTCTGCTCAATGCTGTCAACGTTCTCTTTGAACGACGACCTAAAGCCTCAGAAATTTCACTATTTACTGCAAACATGTTATGCAGCCCATGAATCGTCAATGCCAGACTGACTTTATTAAATATAGAATGCAAGAAAATAGCATAATTAACGATAGTGATATGACTTGCTACCTACTTTCCATACGCTTCAAAAGTGCCTATTACTGTATTGCCTTCATAATTAGAAGGGCATTGGGTTTGCCAGCCGGTCCCACCAGCCAAAATTAATTCAAGCCCAGACTCATAGTCTGTTTTAGATTGGACAAATTTTGATGATTCTGGACTCGATCGAGCTATTTTTGCAGATTCGACTAAGTGAAGTATGACAATCACCACATGCTTCCTTAAGCTCGGTTGCCACTCAACAGCATCCGCTTTTTTAAAAAACTACGCAAAAACCTACCCTCTTCCTCCTCCTCTCTTTCTCCTCTCCAACCTCCTCAATGGCGCTCATTCTGGACACTCGCAATTCCCCTTGCTGCTCGCACGGTCTGGTATCGGGCTATATATGAAAAAATCCCCACCAGAGCCCTCCTACATCTACGCATTCCTGACAATCACCCTTCTCACCGCTGTACAATCTGCCCTGCCTCTCCCACGGAGGATATCACACATGCTCTGTTCTCCTGTCCTCCCAAGTTGCTGGTCTGGCGATACATGTATCACACCTATCTTTCTGCTTCTCCATCAATCTCTGATGTTGATCTGATTCATTTCTTACAACAAACTTTACTCTGTTCTTCCCCTTTTCTTGATCGTGATCCCTCTCTCTCGTTCAATGAACTCTCTATTCCTCAACTATTCGCAACTACTCTTTTGACAATTTGGCAAGCGCATTGGCGCTGGATCTTCGACCGAACCCCGTTCATCGCTGACACCGTTCAACTTCGCCTTGCTCGCTCTCTTGCTCGTTTGGATGCCGAGTTAAATCTTGATTCGTAAGTATTCAGTTTTATCTTTTCGTTCATTCTTCTGTCACCTTTTTTTTTCCAACCCATTTTCCATCCGATCCTTTGTCTCTATATCCAGTCTTTTCTATCCCTCAGCACGACATTTAAAGGACTTTAAATAAAAACTGGAGCTCGTCTCCCCTACAAAAAAAAAAAATGCTTCCTTAAGCTGCCCCTGGTGGTAGGGCGAAGTGGTAAAAACTCCCGTATGCCAACGGGAGGATCCCGGTTCAAATCCTGGTGAACGCAAGTTGTTTGATTTTTTGAAGTAGTACTGATGTCCTCGTTTGGTGTTTTGTACTCTATCCATTATCTATATTTTGACGATTTCCGCAAGACTGTTTTGGCTCTAGGTGTCGCACCTTATTAGCAGTAGATTTCTTTCCCAACTTAATTCAAAAATATCTTATTCCCCTTCTTTGCAGACATTGGGTCCACCAACAGTCTTTTCTATCCCTCAGCATGACATTTTAAGGACTTTAAATAAAACCTGGAGCTCGACTCCCCTACAAAAAAAAAAAAAAAAAAAAAATGCTTCCTTAAGCTTTCCTGGAGTACTTTTCAAGGCGCTTCCAATGGTACCAAGTTATATAGATGTTTTGAGTACACTTATTGAATGATTTGTAAAAATATGAAAAGAGGTTTCTGGCCAAAACGTCGAAATTTTACATATCAAAGTCCCACAAAGATGATTTCAGAGGTTGCTTTGGATCGATAGAAACATTTTGATTCAAGATATACCATAGCAAAAGTCTCCATTTTTAAGGTGAAAAACGCGATCGTTTGATTTTCGATGAAAACCATGAGGGGTACCTCATGCTTTTTGGTCGATTTTTGACCATGTTTTTTTTTGGTCCCCAAAAAGTCGAGCAAAAGTGTCAGAAAGTAACTGCCAGATGAGAGCAACCATTTGGGGCTATTCTGACGATCTAAAACGGCCTTGAACGCAAGAAAATGCAGCTCAAATGCACTCATATTTTGCTGTATTAGGGACACTAAGGACTAAAAGTGGGAATACCAGTATGCTGCTTGCCCGTATATGAAGTAACTACGTGTATATGGATGTAGAACATCACATAAGAATCAGATCCACAGATAATATGAAGGGTTACTATGTGTAAGTGGAGGGTCAAAATGAAAGTAGCAGTATTTTGATAAAATACGCAAGAGCAATCAGTAACACGAGCTGCCGCTGCGTAGGTTGGTTCTCACCGAAGCGAAGAGAAGGTAAAGAACCATCCGAAGCATAAACTTTCATATGATTAGTGGTTTTATATCAATCGACAATCAGGGTTCTTCTAGCACTTTAACTATATCAGTTTTGCGATATTAGCCAAAGGCTCGTATTTAGATAAAGATAGCATCACTACTTATGACGGCCATCATGCGTGTGATCGAATACACTGTAGTTAAGAGCGATTCATTCACACAATGTGCGAGACAAGAGTGTATCTTTACTTTAGTATGTTTGAGTGATTGCTGAAGTACATTGAGCATTTTACTAATAGTTTCAAACAGCATGGATTTGACTGAGTGATATTCAATGAATTCCGGTTTTCCGTTAAGCTGCGTTTGGGTTGCTATTTCATTACAGTAGATTTGACGGAAACGCGCTTTCAGGGACAAAATGTCATAGGCTACGACACATCAGGAACCAGAATATACATTAATCGTCTGATAGCACCACTGATATTCCTTTGCATTGTGCGAATAAAGAGACCTCAATACACCACGTATCGCTACTCCTGCTCAATCCTTCTCATGTACTATACGTTGTATATAATACATACGCCTCTCAGATATGATCTGTATTCTAAACAGATTGATGGACTAGGTGTTAGAAAACGTTATAGTGAAAACTTCTTGTTGGTTGAATCTTCCTTCGTTGGGGTGTGACAAAGGCTTAAGCTGTACTGCGCATTTTAGCCAATTTTGAGTAATGAGCTTCATGTAAGAACTTTTAATTACGAGTAACTACGCGTAGTAGATTAATAGATCAGATGTTGAAAAGGTTATTCAAACCCGCTTTATCATCAGATGCTTGGTTGTCGTTTGGCGAAGGGTCAAAGGTTTGCTACGCATTTAGGAAAAAGGGAGAACGGCTGATTCAAACCCTATCTTAATGCTGGAGCCTTCAGATTAGAATCGTTATATGTGTACTTTGAGGAGTTGCCAAACATATAAACAGATTTTCAGTCGCTACGTTAGCTGTCAAGTAATTACGCGAGAAGAGTATAAAGTAATCAATATATAAAACCAGTGTTTGGACGCTATTATTTGGTAAAACTGTTTACTCAATTCGACTTGTCTATTAATTGAATTTTGTTCTCTTTGATTTGCTTTACTAAATGAGACCTTGTTTGTTCATCTACGGTGCTTCGTTTCAAAAATCGATTTATTGGTACCCAAATTGGAGTTTATACTTGCAAAAACACGTTTTCTTTAAAATAATGGCATTTTCGGCAATATTTCATTGCTCTATGGCGTGTTTCAGTTTATTGGAATATTGCATCCCACCTGATATCAATTTCTGGATGCAATTGCAGATGCAATTTTTAGGCATGAGGCTGTTGTTACAAACTGTTGTGTATACAAACTTACGGCATTTTAAGTTAGAAAACTTAAGATGCTGTTTGTTAGATTAAGTTTTATTACATTAAATGCGCATTAGCTATACAGTTTTTTTAAGCCGTGCCAGACAGTAAATTTTGAGCTTTTGACACGACAGCCTCAATTTGGCTAGCCAAGTGATCTTGATTTGCCAAGTAAGTTTGAAGTCTTTCTAATAGTTCAACTTGTTCCTTTGATGACAGATTATTGACGACCAGAGCCAAGATGGTTCCCACAGAAACATTATACATCTAATAAATATTGTCAATTTCCGTATCATGGCATTTTACAGTTGCAATCTACCTTGATAAAGCTTTGATAATACATGTATGCAAACAAGCCCATCAAAAACTGACAATCACATCTGTCAGTTAATCCGCCATGTCCAGGAATACTGTGTCCAAAATCCTTAATCTTGAAAGCTCTCTTTACTGCACTGGCAAAGAATCCACCGAAAGGAGCAATCAATGAAGCAAAACATGCCATGACGATGGCATGTAATTGAACAGGAGCAATCCATACTTCTGTAACATCCACAGTGGTCTATGTGGTTTGTTAGTTTAGTTTCATCTCAGTAACCACACTTAATTCGCGGCTTACAGTGTATTTGATCAGATAACGGAACAACGAGGGCATTTCCCAAGGTGCAGCAGTGAATACGGGATTTTTGGGTTCACAAGAGACATTAGACCATGCAGATGCACCGAGATCTTGAACAGGACATGTCATATAATCAAATCTCATTAAAAGAGTTGTAGCAAGGAAACCAAAGATGAGTGTAAAGAACATGCCGCCAACAAATCCTTCAACAGTCTTTTTGGGACTAAGTTGAATAAGAGGGGTTTTGCCCCAAAAGAACCCACAAACGTATGCAAAGATGTCATTGCAGACAACTAGTGCAGCAGGCAATACAAACCAGATCAAACCCTCCAAGATATTATCCACAATGAAGTGAGCTTGGAAGACAATGAGAAAGATGGCCATATGAGTCCAGCCAAATTGAGACATTTGAGATCTGTATTGTCCCTTCTTCAAGTTCATGACAAAGAATACAAACCCTGGTTTTTCGTGAAACGTTAATGCTTAGTGCAATTATACAATGATGGTCTATCACAGCGATTGTACTTACCAATGACGTAGAGAATGAAACTGATGAATCGATGATGGGTAGCAAATGGAAGGAGAAACGCGTCCACCATAACAATCTCTTTAAAGTAGTAAATGATGGATTCGCCGTACAAGAAGTACTCGGTTGTGATCAAATAGTACCTGTGTCAAAGTGGTCTCTGTCAGTCTAAAGTACACAAACAATGATCCACACACACACACACACGTTCTCTCTCTTGTCCTCAGATCCCACTTACCAGCTCATTGTCTTGAACCATCGCAGATTACCTTTCGCTGAGTGGTATGCAATCGATATAACCTCTCTGTAAACCAGTACGGTGATGATCATCACCATAACAATGGACCAAATATAACCAGATGCGAGAACAACGAAGAATGCTGCAATCATGATTAATGTAGTAATCGTACGGATCCACCAATTTTGCCATTTTTTGCTTGGTATTTCTGCTGCCAAGAGAATTGGAGGTGCTTCTTCGGTTGTGGTAGGCATATCAACATCTACTTTCTCTGTGGTAGGCGAGTTTGAAGAGTTTGGTTTCTTTTGCTCCTTTGCAGACGCTGATCTACGTTTGGGTGCCATAATATACGGTTATTTATGCGTCTTTTGCTGTTGTGATATAAAAAAAAAGCGAAAAGGTATAACGACAAAGTTATTTGCCCGGGTTTAGATTGGATTGCTTTTTTTTTGCCTATTCTTTAAGTGTATGTTGCAAATGATGCCGATGAAGTCACATCATTGTTGATCAGGCATGTAAGTATGATGACATTGATTTGTCTTGTAAAGGGATCTTCATTTCAGTAACATGATGTAGCAGACAACAGGCCCTTTGAAAAGTATTTCTTCACTAATCTACGTTTATAGTCTTTTGCTGCTGATTTTACATGTCTTGTTATTTGTCGTAGATCACATCTCAGCAAAATTCAACCATTTGTCACATTCTGACAATTGAACGTCATAATGTGCAAAACCAAAGCTTAATTGTTACAAGAAACTTCTAAATTTGCGTCTTGCATTACCAATATCCACACGGCAAAATCAATGTCTAGCAGCTGCTTTGAGTCACATTCAGAATAATCTTTATCATTAGGCCCTTGATCAATTTAGTGTAGACATTTCTCGTTGCGCTTACAATCTATTACAGTCACCGCTTACGTTTACGTTTGACAGGCACTGTTCAGGATCGCTTCTAGCCTTCAGATTTGATATGTACTCTGATATCGTGTATTGCGATCGATTATTTGGCAAGATCATTTCGATCAGGCTATTCTTTGAAAAACACTACGAACATGTGTTTATGTTGAAATACAAGCACATTAGTCTACCTTCAATGTCTGTAAATTTTAGAATTTTACATGATCAACGCAATCATCGGCACTTCAAGTTACCATGCTGTACTCTTCATTTCGTCCATCCTCCATTGCAGGTTTACTGAAATTACATTCTGCCCTTGCCGACTATACTCTGTATCTCTTCAATCAATTTAGTGTGGGTCTGTATCAGGATCTGTAAGTGTCTAAATTTAAACATGTTTAGTCAATTTGCGATGTCATTCGGAATACGCAGCCTCATCATACAAATGTTGCAGTCCAAGGTGTCTAGACAAAACTCGAGTTAGACCGCTATATGTTAAAATAAAACCAAACCCTGCATATCTAATTAAATATTATCAGATTGTAACACTTTTAAAGGCTGAAGACGTAAAGCATACATGTAAATGACACCAAGCACAATATGACAGAGGTTTTAAAAATAGCTCCAAGGTTGAGTTTGTTTCTAAATATAACGGCAGTCTGTGCACTGACACATTATTTTTAGATTTCTTTCAAGTGAAGTGCAAAATATAGTACTTGAGTGAACTTCTACTGTACGACATTAAACTAAAAGCTTGAAATTACAATTATTATTGAAATAAATTTGCAATTAAGGTTCGTGTCCAGTAGTTTGAAGAACTGTAAGCTATCGAGCTCTCAAATACACCAATATAATATATCTTCGCTCAGCTTCATCAAGCTGGGCGAAGACATCAACAATCATTACACATCAAGCATAGTCGGCTATCAGATGACCCTCATTTAGTTGCCGCTCAATACAGTCAATGCAAAAATAATGGCAGATCAAACATGTACCTGAATTAATCTATTGTGTTGCACTCAACTTCTAAACTTGTGAGACCATGGTATTGAATATGATATCATCATATGTCGGTAATTAGGCAGAGATCAATACTCCAAGTGTATGTCTATTTTTAAGTCTGATCCCAAAGAGTCTTAGAATTTGACAGTTAGTACACAAAATAAAATCTCAAAGATGTAGCAACAGCTATTGTAGTTTGAAATAATTTCTTTATTGATTAGACTAGGGAGTAATATAGATATAGAATTGCATACTTGAAGGGATAAGATATAAAGTATACGATTACTTAGAAGGAGTAAAAACAATGGTAATAATAAATAGAAGAAAAATATAAAAAGTTGATAAATGTAGATCAGACCATGCACAGCAATAGGCTCAAAGAGAAAGGCGTTGTTGTTTAAGTTCTACGGCGGGCAATGCTGTAAGCAGTTCCATTACATAATAAGAGCATTTGGTCAATATCAATATAGACTGGACCTTTGAATGATTGACTTTGGATCCAACTAGAAGAATTGAGCGACCACAGATTTTCAATGTGTTGTTGAGCGACAGCATCTAAAGTGACCCAATTGCAACCATTAGCGTAAACCCATTGAACTGAAGGCATTTGAATATTAAAGCGTCTAATTGTTTTGTTGATGTGGATGGAGAAAAGTAGAAATGGCGATCTCCCATGCCGATGTATTTATATGATTTTCAAAGTAAAAATGTGGAGATCTATTTTTACAAAAATGCGCTTTAAAGAGGAATACAAATGTCAAACATATCGTCCATCGGCCCCGCCACATACAGATAATTGCAAAGAGTCTATACACAAAGCACATAAAGTTTAAAAAGGAGGCTTTTGCTTAATATCTCCATGAGCCTTCCTTGTGTATCATCAACCTTACTGCCTGGAAGCTTAATTCTGGATGCAGTGAGATTTTAAGTCAGCTGAATCATGAGCTAATGGACGCCTCACATTTGTGAATTTTGAATATCATTTCAAAGATGAACAACCATACATGTACTTTAAAATACATATCACATAGAGCAATACAGCCACAAATTGCAATTGTATGCTCTGTAGACATTCAATAGACTGCGACAGAGACATAATTTGGCTCGCACAAGCATTGCTACGATATTGATTGTACCTTGAGCTATGATACAAATTTATTTTTAGATAGATGTTGAGGTAGCACATACAACGATATTCTCAACATTAATTCGAATTTAGCAGACTATTTTACATGAACTGCTGAAATCTGATCAAGGGTTCTATCAGTGGGAGTTTGGTTGGTCATGTAAATCAACGGCTCAATAGTTCAGAAATTAAGGGCAATTCAATTAATCGAACCATTCTTCGAGTTTGTTACACACAAAGTTATAATTATACGCGTCAAAGTTCAATACACACAGATGTATGTAACATACACCCATTTAATATGAGCAGTACGTTGCGAAATCAGGATGATTAAACAGCTCTCTAGCTGCAGGTATTCAATGACAGCAACGTCAATTGAATGTAATTTAAGACCTATACATATATGTATGGCCGAAAATATCAATTTCAAAATGTCCAAGATGCAGTTTTAATCTCATCAGCCTCATCACATCACTATTACAGCTTTACGTTCAACATTGGGACATCCTTTTAAGAAGTAAAACGCCTCCAAAGAGAAGAAAACCTGGCGACGAAATGTCGAATTAAGTAATTGATATATGTGTACTCATAAAATCCAACGTTGGAGATCAATGGACTTGTTGTACTATCGGCGATCAGCTGCATGCAAATAAGTCTATCATCGCCGGATACCATAATGTATTCCAATGCCATTGAATAATTTGTATTCGCGAATGCCCATGACTAAACTATGACTGTATGTATACATATAACACCACCCACGCTGTGATACGTTATCACTACAATTTGTGATACAAATCCTGGCTCGATCTTTGTACCTGCAACATGTAAACACGGAGAATGGATTCTCCTTATTGCAATATCACACTTCAACCCTGACAGCATTACACAATCTTTAACATTTATCAAAAATGTCTATTAATAAATCTTTCAAATTAAATGCAACAATCCGATCTGTCGGTTTTTGGAGGATGTAGCTTTCCGAGATTTTTATTTTAGGCCATCAGATATAAATCTCGTCATATGGGCTCAGCGATAAATTACTGTTATTTCCAGGAGCTTGCGGTATGTAAGAATTGGCCTCTCCGAATTGCAGTTTTTGCAACATACACAGATTCGCATCAGTCGCATTGATTCGAGCATTGACCACTGCTCAGATAACTCACTGCATTTCATTGCTAGTGTCTGATTGTATGATTACTACTTATCCATACACATTTGCTTTGTATGGTGGTGGTAAACAAGCAATTGAAATTCTGCGCAATTCGCTCATGCTGTACAAATTGTTGATAGAATCTATGATTTGCTACATGTTAGTAATCTTGGTACTATTAATGAAAAATGGTACATATATGGGCATTTGGTCGTTGATGTATTAAAAATAAAATCAGCTAGCACGACAAGAGCGCCACAATTGCTGAAGGCTATGTCTCACTGCAATAATTGTTGTGAATGATGTAAATCAAGAGATGGCCTTTTGGCTGGAATCATGTCTCATGACCTCTATTATTGTGCTCCTTCAATCAGGTCATTACTGTATTGTACCACAAATATCATCATAACATTTTGGTAGACTGGCGCTATTAAAATAGAATACAAGAAGAATAACATGACTAACGATATCGTTATGTAATTTGCCACCTACTTTTCATACGCTTCAAAAGTACCTATCACTGTATTGCCTTCATGATTAGAAGGGCATTGGGTTTGCCAGCCGGCCCCACCAGCCAAAATTAGTTCAAGCCCAGAATTATAGTCTGTTCCAGATTGGACAAATTTTGATAATTCTGGACTCAATCGAGCTATTTTTGCAGATTCGACTAAGTGAAGTATGATAATCACCCCATGCTTCCTTAAGCTTTCCTGGAGTACTTTTCAAGGCGCTTCCAATGGTACCAAGTTATATAGATGTTTTTAATACACTAATTGAATGATTTGTAAAAATATGAAAAGAGGTTTCTGGCCAAAATGTCGAAATTTTACATACCAAAGTCCCATAAAGATGATATCAGAGATTGCTTTGGATTGATAGAAACATTTTGATTCAAGATATACCATAGTAAAAGTCTTTATTATCAAGGTGAAAAACGCGATCGTTTGATTTTCGATGAAAACCATGAGGGGTACCTCATGCTTTTTGGTCGAATTTTGCTCATCCCCAAAAAGCTGAGCAAAGGTGTCAGAAAGTAATTGCCAGATCAGAGAAATGGTTTGGTGCTACTCTGGCAGCCTAAAACAGCTTTTAACACGAGAAATCACAGCTCAAATGCAGCCATATTTTGCTGTATTAGGCGTACTCTTGACTAGAAAGGGCATAATACCAGTATGCTGCTTGCCCATATATGATGTAGTTACACATATACGGGTGCGGAACATCACATAAGAGTCAGGTCCACGGAGAATATGAAGGGTTCTCATGTGTACGTAGAGGGTTAAAATGAAGTAGCAGTATTTTGATAAGATGAGCAATGGCAATCGGTAGCGCGAGATGCCGCTGCATAGGTTGGTTTTCACCGAAGCGAAGCGAAGGTAGAGAGCCATCCGAAGCGTAAACACACTCATATTAATAATTGATCTAACGTTGCTTTAATTTGAATGAGATACCATCATCAAAGCCTACAGACTACCAGGCTCAATCTCACTATTAGCAATTTAAAATGCTAATGTTACCTGCGACTTTAATTAGGCACTGATTGCCTTATTCATTTCGTAAAATTAACAAGCATTGCTTGCCACTGTGCTTTCAAAATGAAACACCTATGTGAGTTTCTTTTCAGCATAGAAACAGGAACAATCACTTGTTTGAGATGCACTGGCTTCAGAAATTGTCTCGTTGCTTTGACAAGCCCGCGACCTGAACCAAATGTTGGATCAACTTGATAGCTATGGCACTATTTCTCAAGTATACGTAGTGGTCATTCCAGAATTGATGATGAATTTGATGTTTAGGTGTTGATCGATGAGAAATAACACACCAAATCCTTTGAAATTAGACTGCAATGCATATCTCTATGTAATTATACGCCTGATTTAAGATTAAGGTCTATCGCGTCATGGTAGTAGTATATCATTACTTCCGTTTTAGGGCATAGCGATCGCATCCCTGACCCAGCAGGAACAGAAAGATTGCTTGTAGAATTCTTTGATCTATCCAACCATTCGAAATACGAGTATTCAAACACAACATATTATAAGATTTGCCAAGTTACTTTCAACCATTATAAACAGTGGGAGAGTTTCACAAAGCTTGTTAACAGGCCACCTAGCTCCACTCAATGGAGACAAAAGAAAATGTTTATTGTATTTCTCCATACACAACATCGGAAAAAAAAAGCTCGTGCAAACCACACATGTCGATCATACATCTACAATGATTGTATCATACAAAGCTTACATAGCGAGCGGTACTGTCATCGCAATACGCTCCGTCATTTTGCTGATTGATATCCCCTACTGCACGCTGCCTTTCCTCGGGAGCAGGCAAATCATTGCCAAAATGTTAAGACTGCCATTGAAATTCTCACCCTCTCATAAGCGTCTATTTTAATCTAATTCTTGTTTCTTCTTCCCTTCTTCCCATACAATTTGAGACCTCCTTTTCTTTATTATCATGGTGTCTTCAGTTACAGCGGCAACAGCAGCCTCCGCATTGAAGAAGCCGATTGCAGAGGATGATTTCGAGTCTCAACAGAAAACCAATGCTGAAGTATGTGTCGATTATTTATCATACAAATTCGATGAAATGGATTTAGCAGCTTCCTGGAGAGTGATGACCAAGCAAAAGAAAGATGTAGTCGATGGTATACGTTTAGAAAATGCCTCATGGAGAACCTGGGCCAAACAAAGAAACAACCTCAAAACTGTTAGTCCACAAACTCTGAACTGGTAATGAATTTTTCTTTCAAATGAAAATGTGGAGGCAGAGAAGGAGGGGAGAGACCAGGGTGATATTGATTGAGTTTCTTGATAGGTTGAAAGATAGCGATGTTACATGGCTATATGGCCCTCTACACACAGTTATCAGAGCAGAGGAAGATCCATTCCTGACACCTAGACAAGCAACAGCAGAGGATACCCTTGGCTTGATACTGCAAAGCAAGACTAAACAACAGAGCAAGAAGCCTTTAAAATCGGCTCTAAAGAAAGTTACTACGGTTGATCTTTTAAAACGTTCTGCTACTGAGTTGGCCATCAATACAACTAAAGATAGTAGCAGGCACCGTCGCAAAATTTCCATCTCCCAAGTCAATGACGAGCTTCGTGCTGTATCACCTGTAATTTTAGCCTCACATCGTCAGCCTAGACTTCGATTTAATCATCAGGTTGAACAATGCATCGCCTTGACAGATGAAGATGAAAGAGAACATGAAGACATTGAAGAAGAGCATGATGATCTAGATGAAGATGATGAGGACTTAATATTGAGGTCGCCCACCATGGACCATCATGATGACAGCAGCGAAGGAGATGAGGATACAGATCAAATCATTACATCTCACATTACTTATACTGAAGCTGCTGATGGGAACGGAATCGTCGGTCGTCGTCAATTGTTCATGCCACAGCGAAAGTCTATCAAGAAGATTGCTCCTGCGCGACTCAAAAAATCACAATCTGATCAGGATACAGACGATGCTTCCATCTCATCCACGTCGACAACATCCTCGGTGGGCTACATTACCAGCAGATCCCCTATACCTTCATCGCCTATCGTGTACGATAATGAAGAAGAAGAAGACGACGACGACGACGAAATGACGGAAAACCATTCAATTTCAGACTTTGAAGAGTACAATTCGCAGCCCACAACGACGATGGACTCATTTTATCAACGGCCCACGCCTGGGCAGTGTTTACGACAAGAAAGACCTTCAGCGCAGACGGTGAGATCATCTTCATCCAATTCAATTACACAAACGTATAGAGAAAAAACCAACGCTGCAGAGCCAGCCCTGGTAACCATGCATCAAACAGCTACTGACATCAATAACAGCCCGTCCAACAAAAAGGAAGATAACAGCACATTATTTAATCACATTGCTACGTGGGCAGCATCGTATTTATGGCCCAACAACACTAGAAGATCGCCTACTCCCCAAGCATCGGTTTCCACATCGATTCTCCCTTCTTCGACCACTGCTGCTTCCAGTCCGACATCCACTGCTACTTCCGCGATCCCAATAGAAAGACATTATGTCCCTCCTACTTCATTGAATGCCTCTAGTTTCTAGATTTCCGTAGATTTGAGTATTTAAATTATTCCTTGTTATATTACTATCATCATATTTTGCTTTTCCCTTCATTCGCACCAACAAAATATCACACAAATACATCTTTTTTTTTTTTTTTTTTTTTCAAATAAACACCATTGTAGATTACCAGTGATACTTATATAGACAGATTCGCCAAGTTCTTGATATCTGTACATCTGAAAACAACCAGTGATGAATTTAGGCAATACTGTGCATTGATTCAGGGTCCGGAAATGCTATCAACATGATTATGGCTTTTTTTTTTTTTTTTTTTTTTTTTTTTTTTTTTTTTTTTTTTTTTTTGAAAGCGTGTATGAGAGAAAATCGTATATGGTGCAATTTATTAAATGAGGATGAGAGAAATAAACATGCTCCCAAGGTTTGATATTAATGTGGTACAACAAAAATTGGAGTATTGAAATAGGTACACGCTGCAGATGCACAACAGCACTGTTTGAATGCTTTTGAAACTTCCCGAAATCAAGTTACAGCATGTAATTTACCCCCCACGATGTCTCGTTCTAAAAGGCACATATTCAGGACAAAAGGAAGTGTTTATTTATAATAGAGAAGAAGATGTGAGCGCATATAAACAGTTTTGTGGTTAACATTTAAAGGAGTATAGCTAGTAAGATTTTTACAAATTTCTTTGTGATGGGATGATATATTCAGTGGAAGGGGGGGAAAGGAAGAGGGAATTTTTTTATATTCTATGTACATAATATAGAGCGATATATGTATAAAAAAATGAAGAGGTGTATGTTACATGTAGGTGATTAATGGACAAGATTGATAGTGGTATTGAAAGAGTAGTTTCTTGAATCACCAACACTGAAAGATCTGGGACGAATAATTTTACTGTCTGATGAAACAGATAAATGGGAGACAGCTTGATGAATAGGAATAAAGCTGGAGTCATTGGGCAAAGGATTGTTGGTGCGGATGATGGCCAGATCTTCCATCATGCTTGTGTGAGAGGTAAGAATCTGTCGAAGCTCTTGACATGCTTCATCGTTTTCTGACCAGAAATGTTGCTGGCTGTACGAAGAGGGCTTCTTTGGGAGAGGTGCAATAATGTTCATGTTATTTACAATATGTAGAAAGAAAAGAAAAAGAAAAGGGGGGGATTGGAACCAGATGTAGCCTCGCTTGGGGTTTTATACTTTTGGATGGGATTGGAACGCCGTTAGATATAAGGTTCAAATTTAGATCACTGGGCTGACGGACCATCTCATTTAAAACTGTTCGTTTCTGTATTACATATTTGGTTGGTCTAATTTGAAAACGTTTTATACAGCTCATACATCTGATGTTACATTCTGTATTTCCAAGAAACATGTTGCAGCATTGAGGCGACATGTGTTTCGGTGTCTGTTGACATTGGAGCTATTATAACTATCAACGTTGTATGATTTATCGAGCTCCATTTGTTTAGACTGCATTTGCAGAGACTGTAGTCTACTTAAGTACAAGTTCATGTGCCCGAAATACCTGTGATCTCTATAAATAAATTCGGGCCATTTTCATTTTTGTGGTTGAAGAAAATAGCTGTATCATTTCTCCAAACGAGGATCAATCAAACCAAGTCGGCTTTCAAGTGTTGTTGTATTACAGGTGAAACCATTCCTGAGGAGAAATTTCTTCTATTCAAATTGTCTGTGAGTATAAAGTACGTTATTGGAGCTGGAACAATCTCAACAATACTTGGAACTTTATCTCTGGAAAGAGATTTCATTTGCAGCGATGTAGTCCAAGAAACAATCGTAAAAGAGAGACGATCCAGAGAAGGAAGAAACTCCCAAAAAGAGGCACTTTATGTCATGATCTCAAATCGACAACTGTTGCTCGGATTACGGAATATTTTAAATATCCCACCTTTCCCAGATGGGCTGATACCATTCTATAAGCTTCTCATGTGGTGCCTGAAAATCATGTTACTGTGATTGATTCAATACGATAGGTTTACAGGCTATTCGCTTTGGGAACAGTTGATCGCTGATACAAACGAATTGACTAGCAAAGACGTGTATTTGTAAAAGTTTATTGTGTTTTGATTAAAAGAGCTAAATTGTCTATAAAATGTGTAAATCTACATGGAATGGTTGTTTGTTTGTATAAGTGAAGAGTAAGAAAGAGTTATTTATAGTAAATGCGTGAAAGAGGGAATAGTGTGGATGCTTGAATTAGATTCTGGCATCAACAAAATCGCTCCAGCACTTGACTTCATCAGGGATGTCAGTGACTGTGTGAGGTTTGTCAGTTCTATGGCGAACGCAAGAGTCGGCAAAGAGAGCAGCGACCTTGGAATCGTTGAGCAAAGGAATACCGAAATCAACAGCAGCACGACGGCAAACGTAACCTTCATCTAATTGATCAGGAGCACGAATCTTTGCAAGATGGATGACGAAATCAATGTTGTTATCCTTGAAGAGCTTGTTCAAGACACGCTTATCCTCGGCACACGAGGCAATAGGCAAGCAAGTGGATGGAACTTGAGCTTCCTTTTCCAAAAAGACCTTGTCTTGCTCAGTAGGCACAAAGATGGGATGACCGAGCTCCTTGTAGAAGGTTTGAGCAATGTGAACATAGTCCTTCTTGTCAGTAACGATATCACCACCAATGAGGACACCAGCACCACGTTGAGGAATACGGAAGTTTTGAGTAGCTTGGATAGCAGCCCAGAAAGCTTGGTACTTGTCCTTACCAAAGCAAGCAACTTCACCAGTAGAGGCCATTTCAACGCCCAAGAAAGGATCAGCACCTTGAAGACGAGTCCAAGAGAATTGAGGCACCTTGATAGCTTGGTAGGCATACTCCTTTTGCATCAGATCAACGGGAGCAGGGACGTCCTTTTGAGCCAAAGCACGGGTAGCAACATCGATAAAGTTGACACCGAGAACCTTAGAGACAAAGGGGAAAGAACGAGAGGCACGCAAGTTACATTCAATGACCTTGAGGAGAGGTTCAGCTTGACCAGGGATGTCTTGCTTGATGATTTGCATGTTGAAGGGGCCAGTAATCTCGAAAGCCTCAGCAACCTTCTCGGCAATTTCCTTTAGACGAGCCATGGTTTGGGGAGAGAGGTCGCGAGGAGGCAAGATCAAACTAGCATCACCCGAGTGGACACCAGCATTTTCAACGTGCTCAGAGACAGCATGAACGAGAAGAGTACCCTTGCTGGCAACGGAGTCGACATCAATTTCTTGAGCATTCTCAATGAACTTGGTAATGACAACGGGATGAAGAGGAGAGACGTTGGTGGCATCAGTCAAGTTGTGCTTGAGGGCATCAGGTGTGTAGGCGACGTTCATGGCAGCACCGGAGAGGACATAAGAAGGACGTACAAGAACAGGGTAGCCAACTTGTTCAGCAAAGGCAAAGGCAGCATCCACGCTGGTCAACTCCTTCCAGGCAGGTTGATCCACGCCAATCTTGTCCAGCTTTTTGGAGAATTGGAAGCGGTCTTCAGCAGCGTCAATCATTAAAGGAGAAGTACCCAAGATGTTCAACTTGCTTTCGTGCAACTTGAGAGCAATGTTTTGAGGAAGTTGGCCACCAACACTGACGACAACACCCTTTGCACTCTCCAATTCAGCAATATCCATCACACGCTCAAAACTGAGCTCCTCGAAATACAAACGATCACATTCATCGAAATCAGTGGACACAGTTTCAGGGTTGTAGTTGACCATGACAGTCTTCTCGCCCAGTTGACGCAAGGCACGCGTAGTGGAAACACCACACCAATCGAACTCGACAGAAGAGCCGATACGGTAGACACCAGAACCCAAGACCATGGTTCCCTTGTCCTCAAAATTAACATCGTTAGAAGCAGCATTGTAGGTAGTGTACAAGTAGTTGGTATGAGCAGGGAACTCGGCAGCAACAGTATCAATACGCTTCACATTGGGGATAATGCCATGGCTCTTACGAAGCTCACGAACAGTCAATTCCTCAGCATTGACCAACTTGGCAATCTTGAGATCAGAGAAACCAGACTTCTTGGCGCTTCTAAGTAGTTCAACAGGCAGCTTCTCGAGAGGGGTGTTGGCCTGCTCAGCGAGACTCAAGTGGATGTTGGCAATCTTTTGCAGCTTGAACAAGAACCACTTGTCAATGTTGGTGAGCTTGTTGAGGTGTTCCACAGTGTACTTGTCGCGGACAGCCTTATCCTTGTTCAACATGACTTGACCCAAAGCAAACAAACGTTGATCAGTAGGATCGCGCAACATGTCGTCGACATTTTCAAAGGGGACAGGGAGACCATCAAAGCCTTGGAAGCTGGGGTCCACTTGACGGATAGCCTTTTGCATACTCTCTTCAAAGGTGCGACCCACAGCCATAACTTCACCAACAGACTTCATAGCAGAGCCAATGTGGCGATCGACATATTGGAACTTGGAGAGATCCCAACGAGGAATCTTGGTGACAATGTAGTCAAGGGAAGGCTCGAAACAAGCAGTGGTAGTCTTGGTGACAGCATTTTGAAGGCTGGGCAAGGTATGACCGAGACCAATCTTGGCAGCAATGAAGGCAAGAGGATAACCAGTGGCCTTGGAGGCAAGAGCACTAGAACGGCTCAGACGAGCATTGACTTCAATGACCTTGTATTCCAAACTTCTGGGATTAAGAGCGTATTGGACGTTACATTCACCAACGACACCCAAATGACGAATGATCTTGATGGCAGCAGTACGGAGCATGTGGTATTCTTCATCGCTCAAAGTTTGAGAGGGAGCAACAACGATGGATTCACCAGTGTGGACACCGAGGGGATCAAAGTTCTCCATGTTACAGACAGTGATACAGTTGTTGGCAGAATCACGCATCACTTCATATTCAACCTCCTTCCAGCCCTTCATGGATCTTTCAACCAAGAGCTGAGGTACGAGCGACAGTGATTTGGTGGCAAGTGTACGCAATTCTTGCTCGTTGTCGGCGAAACCAGAGCCGAGACCACCCAATGCAAAGGCACAACGGACAATGACGGGATAGCCAATCTCGTTAGCAGCCTTCAAGGCCTCCTCGACACTGTCGACAGCAGTAGATTGGGCCACAGGAATGTCGATTTCTATAGAGTATGATATATAAGATTAGATGATCTCCTTTTTGCAACTTGGAGATCCGATTGAATAGAAAAAAAAAATTTTCCTTGTGCGATAATACTTACCATTAAGAGCTTTGACGAATAGATCACGATCCTCAGAGGTAATCAAAGTTTGAATAGGAGTACCAAGTACCTTGATATTCAATCTCTTCAAAATACCAGAGCGGTCCAATGCAATACCACAGTTCAAGGCAGTTTGACCACCGAATGTAAGCAAGATACCGTCAGGGCGCTCCTTTTCCAAGATGCTGGAGACATATTCGCAAGTGACAGGCAAGAAGTAGACTTGATCAGCAAGCGTGTGGGATGTTTGGATGGTAGCAATGTTGGGATTGACGAGAATGGTGTAGATACCTGACTCGCGCAAGGCCTTGATGGCTTGAGAACCTGTTTATCTATCAGTATACGCACCGGATTCATCTAATTGATCTACTAGCTCTTACCAGAGTAATCGAATTCACCAGCTTGGCCAATACTGAGGCCACCGGAACCGACAATCACTACCTTTTTGACATCCACAAGGGGCACATTGGACAGGATCTCCTCCGAGACTTTGACAGCGGAGCCTTCACGAGATGTAATAGGGGCAGCAGTGAGGCCAATGACTTCAGATTGAGTAGAAGAAGCACGACGAGCGTTATTAATAACCATTATTTACTTGATTAAGATGTTGTCGATGTAAGTTTTATCAAATGCCAAAAGACCGGAAGTAATCAAATTAAAAGCAATGTTCATATAATTCCAAGAGATGTTTATATGAATTTGATTATCTACTTAATGGTTTTTCCTCCTTAAGTTGATAGGGTTTTTGGAAGAAAGAGAAAAGAAGAAGCTTATTCCAAGGGCAATTGATCAAAGGTTTATATACCAAATGTCTAAACCCTCCCCGCTTTTTTCAAAGAGTGACGATACTTGCACACTCTGTGAGTCATTGTTGGTCTGCTTGTAACATTTAAGGTTTGTTTTTGGTGTGCAAATCCAACATTGATTAAACTCAGGTTGGTTGCAATTGGGTACATTGAAACATATAGTGTAGTATGAGATGGAAATATAGGCCCCACACGCTTCAATTTGATGGCTTTAAACTTTTAAGAGATAGGCAAAGCAACCAACGGTACATTGTGGATTTCTTTATTTGAAAGCTTATCATCTCTGATTTTAATTTAAAAATCTTGTGCAACTCAATGACAACGAGGAGCCTCTTTACCCGTATCACATCTAGTTTTTTTTTTTTTTTTTTCATCGTTATCCTGGACAAACCACTGTGATAGAGGAGCACTTATATTGTGCTTAGATCGAGCATAGTCTCACTAATACTACAAGTCAATGATGTGTAGATTGCCAAGTCTCAATGGCAGACAGCATTAGAAGCGTTGCCCCTGAAATCAAATGAACCTCAGCCATCAAAGCATCCCTTTGAAATGAGAACGATTTACTAGTCTTCAGCATAAAATGCGTGGGCACTCGGTAGATACAAGCTCTCCATCATCATCTGTAGCTCAATCATGAAGATCGAACTAATGGCAGGACATGTCGGTGTATATTCATCAAATGAAATTCGCACTAAATTAGAATCATGATCCTTAGACAGAATGATGTGTGTTGCAGTGATACAAGCCAGTGACTCTTTCACCTGGATTTCCGAATCTTATCTTGTGGTTAAAATATAGATTTTTGACAAGATGCTTGGTAGATCAAAGTAGATCAACCGGGTTAGTTATGTCCATCATGGATGTATGCTTCAAAGAGCGTACTCTTTGAATTTTGCATGAAATGCCTATAATTTACATTTATTCATTGATTGTCAAGTGAAGCATTGAATGGCAATGGTATATTAAACTGGGATTAGACGAAATCACGCCCACTTCTGGAGCGCATCCACAATTCCTTTTCGACGCATTGCCTCAGCTACAGGCAGCAGATAGATTGATATGTGTCGACATTGGTCGTTCGGTTTTGTTTCATAGAATTGCGTCAATGCAGTTATTACGTCTGACTCTTGACAATGCACGCTTTTGATCTTTCTGATGAGTGTTTGCTTGGCTTGCCATAGTGATGTGTATGCTCGTAATGAACTGGTAGATGGTGGAGTGCGTCGGTTTGCTGGCTTTTGCTTTCGTAACGGAGATGCTTCAACGGCTAATGGCAACAAAAGATATTAGCAAGTGATTGATACATTTGGTTGTGATGTGTACCTTGTGGTGTGGTTAATCGTGCGCGCTTCTTTGATACTATGGAGGGCCTAGTCTCACTCTCGCTCATATTATTATAGTCGTCATTGTAATCATCATCATCAGATTCTCGAACACGTTTAGAGGGTGACATTGGCGATTCCTCCACAGGAGCAGCAAATTGGGGCCGTTGAACTGGTGTAGGTGCTGGTTCAGTAGCTATATTGTCGTTCCAAAAACTATGTCTCAAGCTCTCCAGCACTTCAAATAGCTCGCTTCGTTGTACGTCGAATATATTATCACATAGTGGTTTTGTTGGCTATTGTATTATTGTTCATCAACGGTAATTATTTGTTAAAATGCTTGCTCTACTCACCTTTTTTGAGCTGACACCGTCAATGGGCCCCAGCATTTTGGACAACTAAAGCAACTGTGAGCAAGCCATCTATCGTTAGATATATTTGTATGCTTACATCGGACAAGTTTGGACATCTAGTTTTTATAACAGACATGGTTGTTGAAGGATGATATGAGATAAAGAAGAGACGTGTTTGAAATCATCCGACTCAAATCAATGCTCTACGTCGACATGGCTGGACTGCTGCTTTAAGCCTTGATGAATCTAAATGTCTGAATGTTCATTCTTAACTGCCAAGATTTTCACATGGCAGACTCGTTATTGAAGAGAGCTCATAGACAGATAATTCAATGCGCCTCATCCAAGCATCCATATGTAATTCAATCTTTTGGTGATGGCAGCGCCAAATCCATGTCATTCATAAATTCACCAGCATTGAGCATCCAAGCTGCTGTGCCTTCAGCCTGAAATACAAGCAGGTGTAGCTACGAACAGCTCTTATTGCAGCTGTCTATAACCAACAGCATTGCTCCTTGAGCTACTTGAGTGAAGCTTTACTACATGATCTTGATTTCATGTAGATCAACCTCATTGAACAACCGCAATGAACGTTTTGTTCCAAACAAGAAAGTGGGAAACTAAATTACGTTTCTTTTTCCTTTTTCTTTCTTTATTTGTATCTAAACTACCTGAAATGAAGTTGTATTCCATCTTAATCCTACGCAAAGATGCCGACAAAGCCAAGATCTTGACCTCCCAGTTTGATTTATCAAGCTTTGGCTATTTCCAACGTGGCAGGTAAGCTGTCTGTTTCTTGTGTGGGTGTGTTTGGTTGTGCTTATAGTATATATATATATATATATATAGCGTACAAGAATTCATGAACTTTTCTGCTGCTACTATTGCAGAACGCACCCCAGCTGGTCAACGTCAAAGCGTAGAAAGTGAAAGTAAGTGGATGGTACTAGAGTGCTTTGATGAAATACCAACAGCTCTGTGCTAGATAATGTTGCACATGTCTATGCTCATCCTCAAGGTATTGCTGGTATGATTATCAGCGACAAAGAATATCCCAGTAGAGTCGCATTCTCTTTACTGAACAAGATAATGGATGAGTTCCTCGTTAAATTCCCTGTTGATGTCTGGAGAAAGGCAGATACACTTGAATATCCTGAACTGTTGGGTTATTTGCAGAAATATCAAGATCCTCAGCAAGCAGATACTATCATGAAGGTTCAAAAAGAGTTGGATGAGACCACTGCAATTTTGGTAGGCTGTTGATGTGTTTACATTGAAAAAAAAAAAAGTATGTTTGTTAACATGGAACTGTACGTAGCATAAAACTATTGATTCAGTTCTTCAACGTGGTGAAAAGGTAAGCATTGCTGAGCGGACGGGAATGATATATAATCAGACACTCAAAACGCATGTTATATCGACTAGTTGGATTCTCTTGTCGATAGATCAGAAGCACTCTCCAGCCAATCCAAGATGTTTTACAAGACAGCCAAGAAGACCAACTCTTGCTGCGTCGTCATGTAGATACAAACACTCTCTATATTCTTACAACACTAATAAACTATCACATTATTGCACGACGAAAAGAGAAATGGAAAGATCACTTGACGAGTTCTGTTCGTGACAATGTGGAATTGGATACTAATCAGAACAAAAGCATGAGCTCTGGAAGTTACTACATGTTCCAGCTGCTATGAAATATCTCGTCTCTCTGTGCGCAGAAGCAGTTCATAGGTTGTAGATGTGCCAAGTGGATAGTACATACGCATTACATCTAGGTTCGGATGCACGCTGTTCCAACGAGTCGAAATCTTCCCGAAGTTTCTTGAACGTTAAACCATACGAGTTGTCCAAGCACCATCGAGCATCGATAGGCCTAGTAGTCTTCAAACCCTTGGCCGACTTTAGCCTTTTTTTTTTTGAGCGGTATGATCCACAAAGAAGAGAGAAGAAATGCCAAGATCCAAGCTAGAATCTGATTACCTCTGGTGAGTTACATTTCTGGTCACATATTCTTGCTTTTCATTTGTCCGTAAGGTGATGAAACTCCTCTGCCAGCATTTAAGGGCTAAACCCCTCGCTATTGCAATTTTTAATTCTTTTCCCTTTGAACGAAAATGCTTAGAATTAAACCAGTTCAATGGCTTCGATACCGCACTCACTTTAAGATACCTCCTTCTTATCAATTAGTTGAGAAGCGAGTCCTTCCTTCGATACAACAGCCCATCTTGAGCCGCAGCATAGGAACTCAAACGGAAGCAGCTATGGAAACTTCAATGGATATGCCACCGTCTTCAACAACAACATCCACAGCTTCAGTAACTGCTGCATTTCAAGATCTCCTCGGTGTATCAGCTCCAAGCACAGCTACAGACGATTTGAAAAACACATTTTACCAAAGAGAATTACCTGCAACACTTGTTCGATTTGCCTCTCCTGGGGGTAAAAGGCTGTTTAGAGAGGCCATGGACGATGGCCATGCAGAGGGGTTCTTTCCTCTTACTGGTAATTTTACTACGCAATCAGAGCCTGCCTATTGTGGACCAAGCTCATGTAAGTATCATAGAGTGATCAGTCATCCTTCTCTTGTGTCAATGCTAATCGCTGTGTGTAGTGGCCATGGTGTTGAATGCATTGGAAGTGGATCCCAAGCGAAGATGGAAGGGTAATTGGAGATGGTTTTCAGGTAGGCTCTCTCGCCCAAGAAAAAAAAAAGAGATGAATAGACGACTTACCCCTGCATTTGATGATAGACGAATTTTTACAGTGCTGCTCCTCTAAAGAAGATATGAAAAAGAACGGCATTACATTCGACAATTTCGCCTGCTTGGCAAAATCTCATTGCGATGTCCAGGTCAACAGAGCATTCGATTTCACTTTTGAGCAATTCAAGAAGGACGTGGAGGCGATTACCTCAACTTCTGACAAATTCATGGTGATTTCTTTCTCAAGAAAGGTATTAGGACAAACAGGCGACGGTCATTTCTCACCCATTGGTGCCTATAATGCAGAGGAAGGCAAAGTACTTATTCTGGACACAGCTCGTTATAAGTACCCCAGTTACTGGTGTCCCATTGAAACATTGTACGAATCCATGAAGCCTGTTGATAAAGAAACAGGCCTGCCTCGAGGTTATTTTGTGCTCAGTTACGACGCTGAACATCCTCCATTGAGTCTTTGCTCTGTCAAACAAGACGGCTGTTCAACTATAAAAGGACCAAAGCAACAACCATCAACCAAGCCAGTATTCACTGCACAACCTAATGAGGATAAAGCTAAGCTGAATTGGTCGACACTTGCCAAATCCTTCTGTCAGCGTATTCCAGAGAACATGTGGTTAGAAAAGCCCAGAACCCTACAGCATGTCGTTTCGCTTGTACTTCGCAATGTGCCCAAGGAATACACATCGATTCTCGCTAATCAATCACTTGCTTCCTTCAACGCCACTACACCCAACAAAGCCGAAGAATACATCAACGAACTCCTCTTTGATACTACAAAATCGCCCCTGTACCCAGTCGTTATGGACGCTTTGTATCCCAACAGAGAAAACCTGTCTTATACCCGTCTCGATTGCAATGCTGCATTTGCTACCTTGTTTGTCCTGGGATCACCACGCATGTTATACACCTCGCTACCCAGAGATCTTCAAGACAAATTAGACGCCTACAGAAAAGGAGATGACATGACAGCAATCATGAAGCAAGAAGTGCAGCGTATCTCAGAGGAAGTAGTAGATCTGACAAGTACCTTCTGCACGTGTGGTCCTAGCAATGGATGGAATGAAATCAACGATGGCATCACCGAAAAACCTGTAACAAAAGGATGCTGCAATTCTAAATCATTCTAGTTGTATACATATTTGCATTATTTACCTCTTTTTCCCCATCTCTTTTTCAATAACATAGACGGTTGCTTAGAGCAATCCAATCCATTTCCCCTTCATCACAACATAATAGAAGATTTGAAGTCGCTAGACATTTTAAAACCTTAAAAGGGAGTCGTTGGATATACAAACATTTCGGTGAATCTCCAAGCGTGTTGGCTCTGTCAGATATAAATACACATAACAAGAGCAAAGGAAAGTAGTCAAGCTTAGTGATAGTGCTATTCAATTCACAACATCCTTTCTGAAAGCTTCGAGAGTGTCTATTGTCTCTATAATAAAGATGGCATTCGACTTTCCCAGCCAAAAATAATTGACTCTCCGCTTAACTATTTCTGATTTACATTGGTTAAAATCTGTTCAAAATCGATCTGTTCGATCAATTTTATCAGACTCGACTATGTGAAAAGTATCAATCACGTTATGCTTCATTAAGCTTTCCTGGAGTACTTTTCAAGATGCATATAATGCTACTATCTATAATAAATATTTTGAGTAAATCTACTGAGCAATTTATGAAAACATGAAATGAGGTTTATAGCCAAAATATTGAGATTTTACATACAAAGTTCTCATAAACAAAGTTTTAGGGGCTTCTTTGGATCGAGAGGAACATTTTGATCTAATATATATCATAGGAAAAGTCTTTATTCTTGTGGTCAAAAACGCAATCGTTTGATTTTTGATGAAATCTATGAGGTATCCCTCATGGTTTTTGGTCGATTTTTGGCAATCCTAAAAAAATCCAGTAAAAGCTTTAGGAAGTTGGTCCTAGTCGAGAGCAATTGTTTGGTGCTATTCTGGCGGTCTAAACCGGACTCTAACTCGAGAAATCGCGGCACAAATGCACACAAGTCACCCTGTGTTTTTCATAATTTCGTGTAGTAAGAGGTATTGCTAGTATGCTGTCTACGTACACATGATACAAATATAGAGGATCCTCACAGGCTAGTGGAGGAAGGTCAAAAAAATGTACATTAATGGGATGGGGATTACGAATGCGGCAAAATCTGTTAAAACGCTGTCATTTGCTAATATACGTGAGTATCTATTTGAAAAGGGCTGCAGAAGAGCTCTTCCTCTCATTGTTATGCCTAGCAAATATATTAAAAGCGGGAAAATGCTCCAGGGATGTTCATTCAAATGGGTTAAACGCCATGTTTTTAAAGTAATAATGTTGAGGACAACTGGTAAGAATTAGCAACGAAAAGACATTAAGCGCATGGCATAATTAACTAGAACAAGTGTTTCTAGCTAGTGCAGAAAGCGTATGGTTTATACTCCATATACAGAGCGTTTGTGCTTGCTTCATGGCATCTGCTCCATTTTATGTCTGTTCAAAAGGGTGTCGCTCCTAGCTATCTTCATTTACACATTACTAATCACCATGATTTGATTTTTCCAATCCGCCAGAACCAAACAAGGCGCAAATACACAAACACCTTCAAGTACCTTAAACAGGAAGATGATGCAAATGAAACTCGTCATACTTGCCTATCGTGTCTTAGCCATTCCATTGGCGGTAATGACTTTCAAGTACATTGTACAGAGCATACAGCAAGCAGTAACGCTAAAGAAAATGCACCATCATCCGAGACGACTTAGCCCGTCCATCAACAAGTACACCAAGGTAATATCACCATTAACCAAGACTCAATTAAGCCCATCCACCAAGAACATAACGCATATAATTCAACATATGGCAATTTTGACCTATGAGGCGGTTTTACCATAGCGAAGCGAAGGGGCAATCCCACAACAAATTCAGTTTTTTATTTTCATTATTAATAAGCTTACCAACAACATAACGCGTCAAAATTTGCATGAATTAGCTTTACCAAAATTAATATGCCTCCTATTTGAATTAGAAGTTGCACAGACTGTAGAAATTCCCTTCCAGAAGATTTTAACTACCAAAGATGTGATTCATGCAGCGTAAATAAAAGCTACACAGCAAAGATACAACCAAACTGGACAGATTTCAAGCCTTCATATCTTGACATGTATGCCTTTCTGAGCCACCGGGATGACGCCAAACAATTATACTTGAGTAGTAGTAACTTCCTGACACCTTTGCTCAACGTTTTGGAGACCCAAAAAAAACATGGCCAAAAATTGACCAAAAGGCATGAGGTACCCCTCATGGTTTTTGACGAAAATCAAACGATCGCATTTTTTACCTTGAAAATGAAGACTTTTACTATGATATGTATTGGATCAAAATGTTTCTATCGATCCAAAGCAACCTCTGAAACCACTTTTATGAGGTCTTTTGTTGTATTCAAAGATACAGTATTAACAAATTAAGATAGATTTCAAAAAAGGAAGGCTATAAAAAGTAACCAGATACGAAAACTTCTAGATTTATTAACTGATTCAAACACATCCTATTTATAAGAGATCATTACTGATGAATCATCAATCTATCTTGTTGTTTCAACTGAGTCAATACATCGTATCATGTTTATCTAATATCAGTCAATTGAAGGATCTGATTCGTTCAATCAGCCATGATGATACGATCTGTAGCCATCATTATCCTTCACTATCAGAGACCATCATAATCGATTATATGATTCACTTCTGTGTCGAACCTAATGTCCTAATGTAGACAGTGAGAAACAATGTAAATCATGATCCGACTCTTGCTGAGTTACTGAATGTCCGCAACCGCTACAGACTCAACAGCCCCCAACCAGGATCAGGATATACCATTGTTACATACCATAATCTCTAATTACAGCACATCATAAATAACGATATTAGATAACATACAAATACAATATATATACAATATTCAATCAAAATGATATGGGCAGCATCCGTCATTAAAAAACCTTTAAAAACCTCTGAAAGGACAAAAATATACAATAAGGTAAAAAGACTAGATCAGACATCATACCATTCAGCCATTAAGACCGATTCTTAGCTGGTCTACCACGTTTCTTCTGAGGACGAGTAGCAGCCTTATTCTGATTTACTGTTGCAGGAGCAATCTTGCGCTTGCCAACAGCCTTTGCACCATTCCTTCTACCCCAATATAATTCAATACATTCAGTAGAGTTGAAATGTTCAATAGGTTCCCAAGTAGGTTCATCAAATCCTTTCCACTGCACCAAGTATTTACACTTGCCCGGTGAGCCTCTATGGTTGATAACCGCTTGAACCTCTTGATGTTCGCGAATGAAGTCCTCTTTAGAAGTTAGCGTAGCATTAGCCGCAGCATTATACACTAATTTATGCGTAGGTACATCATAACTCAGGAGATTACCTGTACGATCCATCAGAACGTACGAGCCTTTGCTAGTAATTCCGTTGATCAAATAGGGACCCTCATATCGAACATCCAACTTGTTGCTCTTATTCTCATTCACTACCATCACCTTACTCCCAACGGGATAAGGCTTCTCGATGATCTTGTGCTTCTTAGCAAAATTGGCATGATCCTTCTTCTGAGTCTCTAAAATACGTTTCGAGATAGCTGGAATAAGAACATTTTGAACGAAGCTATACTTCTCATCAATCTTCTTCTGATCCACTACATCGTAACTACGAGTCAAGTCTACCTTTGAATAATCCGTCAAACCATTAGGTTGGCGATTAAACAAAATCGTATAAGGACGAGACTTGTGCAATCTAGCATACTTGACATTCAGACAATAATTAACCCAAGGAATATAGTGTTCCCACTGATCACGTTTTCCTTTAAGCAACTTAACTGTTGTCGACTTTGCAAGTTTAATCCAACTCTCCGCAACACTGTTACCCAACGGGTTCCATGCTAACGAGAGACGTCTGTCAATACCACTGATCTCGACCATAGCTTCTACAACCTCATTGATGAATTCCTTTCCTCTATCAGATGTCAAGATCTTTGGCCAACCGAAAAGAGAGAAAACCTGAAGTAATTCACGAGCGATAGTAGTAGCATGCTTATCTGGAATGCAGCGAATGACCGTAAATCGACTATAAATATCCGTCATTACGAATATGAAGTTGCTACCGAATGAACTTGTGACACCCATATCACCAAGATCCATACACCAATGATCCAAAGGTTGATCAGCTTTGGCACTTCGGAAAGGATGATAACCTTCTCGAGCAATGTTGAACTTGTTACATTCAATACAATCCCCCAAGATACGTTCAATATCCTTACGAATGTTAGTCCAATGGAATCCTTCATGATGAATAGCAGTTTCAACATGGTTGATTCCGAAATGACCGACCAAATGTTGAGAAATAATCATATTATCTCGTTCAGTAGCAGGTGGGGTAACATAATCGCAAAACTTCATAGTACGTAAAATTAACTCTTGTTGTTGCTTTGACGAGGCAGCTGATGAGGTGCTAGCTTTCATCGAAGAATGCTTCACATCAACCAGGCCATCATCACCAATACTAGTATCCTTTCGTAAAGCACGAGTAATTCGAACAGGAATACGTTTCATTTGAACAGTTGGTGTGGTAGATTTCAACTTAGAACCCATCTTTCTCTTCTGCTTCAACCTTTCACCTCCATCAGCATAGTACCTGCCCCCCAGAAGATGGCGTGCGGAAGCATCGTCATCTTCATACAGCCGAGATAAAGCATCAGGAATGACATTCAAAACACCAGGTAAGTGAACAATGTCAAAAGTGTAAGAAAAGATGTTCTCCCACCACCCAAGCATCAACGCATTAGGAATCTCTTGCGTATTCAAATAGATCAAACTCTTGTGATCCGTGTGCAGGGTAAACCGTCTCATATACAGAAACCGATGAAACTTTTCTAATGAATAACAAATTCCCAAAAGCTCACGTTTCGTAGTACCGTAATTGCGTTCAGAAGGAGAGAGTTTACGCGATACCAAACCAATATACCGAATTTCATTCTGAATCACTTGGTACAACAAACCACCAATTGCAGTGAGACTAGCATCAGTAGCTAAATGAAATCGACATGAGAAATCAGGGGTGGACATAACCAACGCATTGGTAAGTGCATCCTTCAAATTTGCAATAGTTCTGTCATGTCTTGCCGTCCAGACCTTCGACAAATCTTTACACTGCTTCAACGAGTCGAGATCACCCGTTAAGCGAGAATACATCGGAATAGAAGATCGGAAATAGGACATCAGACCCAGAAACGAAGCAAGCTGTCTACCAGTCTTAATAGGAGGCCACTGCATGATATTGGTAAGTTTTCTTCCATCAGGGACTAACTTGCCATCAATTACACTCCATCCTAAAAGGTAAATGCTTCTCTGAGCAAAGACCACCTTCTCTGGATTCAAAACCAGATTAGCCTTTGTCAAACGACGAATCACTTCAGCAACAAGTTTAAAGTGATTTTCCAAGCTACCCGAGGTACTACAGATTATATCATCAACGTAGCAGAACACTGACTGGTCATCCTTGGTAGAATTGGGAGTAGCAGCATTGGACGTATTCAGATCTGACAACAGATTCTGCAATGTACGAACAACTACTGAACCAACATGACGAATACCGTACGCAGCCTTCCGAAAGGTGTACTGAGTATTGCTAAACGGCGAAGTAAACGAAACCTTATGAGCTTGCGAGGGATCCAATCCAAAACTGGTAAAACAAGCATGGATATCCAGACAAGTATGAATCGTTTTATTCCCAATATTCTGATGAATAGATGAAATCAACGGCAACTGTTGTTTGTCATCAACCTCCAAAATCGAATTCAACTTACGGACGTCTAACACCACACGAGGCTTAGACATGTCATAATTGCCATTCGAATCTTTCTTCTTCACCACCAACAACGGATGATTGAAGCGGGTATGACTCGCCGATCGTTCGATAACGCCTTCATCAAGCCACACTTGGATCTGTTTATTAACAGCATCCCTATAGGCCTCCGCAAGTGGATATTGAGCACGATAGGCAACACAGCCAGGCTTAGTATCCAGCTTGATAACAGAATCAGGCAAATTACACAGAGTATTTCTCATGTCAATTTGCGAATTCTCCAATAACAGTTCATTCAATAGCCTAACGTAAGGAGCACGTTCCTTATCACTACCAAATGGATGGTGATTAGGTTCAATCGAGTCGTCAACAGGATCTGGCTTTCTGGGCCCAGTCTGAAAATCATGCTGACTCACTAAACCACTAATACCAATACCAATCTTAGAGAGAACATCCATTCCCAATAACACATGTACATTTTCTTCCGAATAAAATGTAAAAACTTCAAATGAATGTGAACTAACAACTTTATTATAAGTAACATTCAAGACCACAGAACCAACACGAGGAACGGTAGTCGCTTCATGTGCCAACTGTACAATACTGTCAGCAGCAGCAGCTTCAAAACCAGAATGAGTACGACCTCCTAGATGATCGAAAAACTCGTCAGTAATGCAACTAAAAGTCGCACCAGTGTCTACGATGCCGAAACAAATGACATTTTGTACCACAATTGGAACACAAATGGCATTGGAACGCAATGTAGGAGGTGCACTAAATACAGCATCAAACTTACATTCTTGAGCAGACAAATTCTGCACCAAGTCAACATCAGACACAGAAACACTGTCCATACCATCAACAATCGAAGCCTGAGCTCGACCACACAGGTCCTCAGCATCGGTGATAGTATGACCATCTGATTCCGACATTTCCACATCAGAGTCAACCTCAGTGTTCTCAGTCTCCTGAACAGGAGACAAACCAGGACTAACTTCATCCCGCACGGGAACAGAAGCAGCAACGACAGAAGCAGCAACCGAAGACGCAGCGGAACAGGCATTGATCTCCCTGCTCTTTTCCCGAAGTACGGCAGCACCAGCCTCAGACGCCAAAGCCTTGTTCACCATGGATTGTACTGTTGGACGCTTCGTCATCATGCGAACAGTCTTCGTAGGACCAGAAGAACCACCGTTGGCACACGAATGACCCTTTCCGTAGTGTCCATTGCATTCCTTGCACGATTGCTCCGCACGATGTTGAGCCATGGTCTTGCCAAACTTCGAAACCCAAGGATCCCATCTTGAGACATTTGAGATAAAATGGAGTAAACGGTTGTAGTATAAAATCAATAGTGATCCGGATTACACGGTTAAAAAAAATGTTGTATTCAAAGATACAGTATTAACAAATTAAGATAGATTTCAAAAAAGGAAGGCTATAAAAAGTAACCAGATACGAAAACTTCTAGATTTATTAACTGATTCAAACACATCCTATTTATAAGAGATCATTACTGATGAATCATCAATCTATCTTGTTGTTTCAACTGAGTCAATACATCGTATCATGTTTATCTAATATCAGTCAATTGAAGGATCTGATTCGTTCAATCAGCCATGATGATACGATCTGTAGCCATCATTATCCTTCACTATCAGAGACCATCATAATCGATTATATGATTCACTTCTGTGTCGAACCTAATGTCCTAATGTAGACAGTGAGAAACAATGTAAATCATGATCCGACTCTTGCTGAGTTACTGAATGTCCGCAACCGCTACAGACTCAACATCTTTGTATACAAAATTTTGACATTTTGGCCTAAAACCTTATTTTTTATTTTCTAGAATTGCTCAATAAGTTTATTCAAAACATTTATTCTACTTAGTATCATTGGAAGCGCCTTGAAAAGTACTCCAAGAGTGTATTAGGAAGCATTTTTTTTTTTTTTTTTTTTTTGTAGGGAAGACGAGCTCCAGGTTTTATTTAAAGTCCTTTAAATGTCGTGCTGAGGGATAGAAAAGACTGGATATAGAGACAAAGGATCGGATGGAAAATGGGTTGGAAAAAAAAAAAAGGTGACAGAAGAATGAACGAAAAGGTAAAACTGAATACTTACGAATCAAGATTTAACTCGGCATCCAAACGAGCAAGAGAGCGAGCAAGGCGAAGTTGAACGGTGTCAGCGATGAACGGGGTTCGGTCGAAGATCCAGCGCCAATGCGCTTGCCAAATTGTCAAAAGAGTAGTTGCGAAAAGTTGAGGAATAGAGAGTTCATTGAACGAGAGAGAGGGATCACGATCAAGAAGAGGGGAAGAACAGAGTAAAGTTTGTTGTAAGAAATGAATCAGATCAACATCAGAGATTGATGGAGAAGCAGAAAGATAGGTGTGATACATGTATCGCCAGACCAGCAACTTGGGAGGACAGGAGAACAGAGCATGTGTGATATCCTCCGTGGGAGAGGCAGGGCAGATTATACAGCGGTGAGAAGGGTGATTGTCAGGAATGCGTAGATGTAGGAGGGCTCTGGTGGGGATTTTTTCATATATAGCCCGATACCAGACCGTGCGAGCAGCAAGGGGAATTGCGAGTGTCCAGAATGAGCGCCATTGAGGAGGTTGGAGAGGAGAAAGAGAGGAGGAGGAAGAGGGTAGGTTTTTGCGTAGTTTTTTAAAAAAGCGGATGCTGTTGAGTGGCAACCGACTACGCGAAGGCGAGGAAGAAGGAGGGACGAAAATGCTACGGCAAAACGCCCGCAGAGAGGGAGGTTGATGAGGGTCTAGGGCTGGACGGGGAGCAATGAAGCATTGTTGTGCAAAGAAAGGTTGGAATATCAGTTGACGAGAATTGATGAAATCAGCAACACGTTGGGAGACAATAGGATGGCTAGCAAATTGGAAGGAAGAACGAACACGAAGCACCTGATGATCAGCATCTAACCGGAAAATGTCGCTTACAAGAAGCTTCTTTGCAACGTTGGAGCCGTCTAAGAGAAGATTCGGTGGTATAAAGCTAGATGAATAGAGAGTATTAGTAGTAGGTGGTGAATGTAAAAGAATATCATAGAGAGGAAGTGAGTAGCAAGTAACAGCATCAACATATAAGTTATGACGCTCTGTTATCTGGAAAAGTGACAAACAGGACTGAAGATTAGTAATTGGATTGAGATAGCTGTGTCGACGGGATGGGCTTTGAGGAAACCACGACCGATGGCGAGCATAAGGAAACAAGAGATAGTAGAAGAAATGAGGGAAGACGGTGGAGTAGTAGCACCAGGAAAGAGTATAAGTTAAAACAGAGAGCGAAGGAGTGGTGTACTTGGGGAAGGCCGGAGAAACAAGATATTGAAGTAATAGTGGGCAAACCCAGTACCATTGTAGAGCCTGTTGTTGAGAAAGAGGATCTAGGAGCCCCAAACCGCCGGCTGACCGAGGTAAAGAGAGAGTAGCAAAAGAGAGTCTAGGGAAAATGCGAAAATTAATAAAGGAGGTGCCCAGGCTTCGTAAAGAGAGCAACTGGGCCCTGGTAAATGTCGTTAGTCGTAAAACATGCCATAATTTGGAGTAAATGAGTGAATTGAGAATGGTAGCACGGCCACGGATGGAGATGTTGCGTTGTGAGTGAAGAGCAATGGCATTTCGGATGGAATCATATAGTTTTTGAAAGGCAACATTGCGTTGAGTAATGCTGGAACAGATGGGATAACCGAGATAAATGAGGGGAGTGGCGGATGTTCGATCATGCCAGGCGTTTATGCCATAGGTTGCGAGTAAGGCTTGCCAAGTTGCTGAAGGATTGCCTGAGAGAGATGTAGCTACTGTCTTGTGATAGTTCAATAATGCGTTAGAAGCTTTCATATACATGGTGATGGCGGTCTGCAAGCGATGAAAGTCCTGCGTATCATGGAGATATACCAATGTATCATCCGCATATGCCAGGATTTTTACCGCCAGAGGTGCAGAGGAGGGAGAATCTGGAGGAGCAGGAGTATCAGGACTGACAGCAAGGCCGTCATTGTCCGGAAACAACTGTTGCATAGGAACTGAAATATCGTCAGATGTAGTTTGATTAGTAGGAGGTGGAGCTTCAGTATGCAGGTTGAAACCAGTAAACTGAGGATCTTGTTGAATGGAACGAAGGAAAGGATCAAAAGCAATGTTGAAAAGGAGGGGTGAGATGGGATCCCCTTGGCGGATACCACGTTGTTGGGTGATGGACGAGGTGGATATGTGGCCGTTAATGTTGATGTGAATTTGCGTAGAGAAGAGAAGGGTTATTAATGAATGGATAATGTTAGTAGGAAGGTTAAATCGTTGCATCACCGCCCGAAGGTAGTCAGGGTGGATGCGATCATACGCTTTCTCTTGATCCAAGAGCAGCGCAATACTGTCCGATGAAGTTTCAGCAGCAATGAGACGAGTGTTGTTGAGAATCATACCATTATCACCGATAAAACGACCAGGCATGAATCCAGATTGTTGGGGGCATATGATCTTGTTCATGAAGGGCATAAGGCGTTGATTAAGCAATCGTGTGAAGATCTTGGCATCACAGCAAATCAAAGAAAGAGGACGCCAATTCTTGAGGTTGGAGAGGTCGCCAGACTTGGGTAGTAAACAAATGCAAGTTTGCAACCAGCTGGAAGGGAAGATACCCAGGTTGAGGGCATCATTAAACACCTTAACAGCAAGTTGGGCGGCCTTCTGGTGGTTGAAGATAATGTTGAGAATGGGGTAAGGTAAACCGTCGATACCAGGACTGGATTGGAACTTGGTACGATGAGTACCAGTCAATAAGTCGGCAATGGTGAAAGGTTGCTGAAGGGTATCATGATCGGCATCCGCGATGGTGTCAGAATCCGGAATAGTGGCACACAGAGAGTCGATACTCGCTGAATCCACGGCATCACAGGAGTATAATGTTGCATAGAAACTAGAGGCTGCTGTCTGCATTGAAGAGGGGTCAGTGCATAATGAGTTAGTAACTGGATTGATGAGGCTAGTAATCGCCTTTTTGACCGCACGAGTGGCAATGGTACGTTTGAGGTATCCGGCAGAGGTTTCTCCCTGCTCGCGCCAATGTTTACCAGCACGTAATCGTAAGTTGGAAGCTATCTCCCGTTGAAGAATACCTATCTGCTTTTCAATAGTCGAGAGTAGAGGAGCGCGGATCCGAGGATCTGTATATTGTCGACAGATGCGATTGCGTTTACGTTGGAGTCGTTTGCATTGACGTCCCAAGGCACTACTTCTATCACGACTGACTCGACGAACAATTTCTTGGACCAAGGTTTTGAGAGCATCCCAATTGTCCTGTGGGGAAGCAGGAGGAATAGAGGCGGCGATATCGATAGAGGCAGAGATCTCCAAGGTATTGAAAAAGTCATCAAGAGCTGTAAACAGTTGGTCAATGAAATATGGGTTAGTCGAAAGATTTGGGTTAGCACGCCAAAGGCCTGATCCCTGACGATCCGAAGAAAAGACAAATCGAGCCCGTAGTAGAGCATGATCCGTCCAGGAGGAGTCAAGGAACATAATTTCAGACGAATGTAGATGTTGAAATAGGAAATTAGAAGCATAAAGGTAATCGATAGTAGATTGACCAGTTCGTCTACGATAGGTTGGTAATAGAGGACCCTCTTCCCTGGAATGAGTGCATTCAAAGAGGTGGGTATTGATGAGTCGGTGGAAGTGTCTGTGAATAGCAGCTCCTGAAGTAATATTGTTAGTATCAAGTTCCGGATCATCACTATCGTCGGTCAGATAGGAGGTAGCATGGTAGTTGAAATCGCCCATCAGAAGCATAGGAGAAAGATTGGAAGGATCAGAATCGAGCAAGGTAGATAAAGAGGATAGGGATTCCCGAGAGGTTGAAGAAGGAATGTCGAAAAGGGGCAACGTAAGTAGGTCTCTGAAGAACCGAACTCGGGGTGAGTACTGGGCTGGGGCATAAACATTAAGGAGCGTAAAGGGTGGAAACAACGCATTGGCATGGACAACCTTACAGGCAATGATGCGTTGATCTAGATCTAAGTCTAACGAATGTAATTGAATTAAAGGATTGAATGAAATAATACCACAATGTTGGGTCCATAAGGTGTCATGAGCTTGAAATTGTAAATTGAGTTGATCTTGAACTGCCTCGACTGCATGCGATTCTTGAACACAGAGGATGTCCAAATGTAAGGAACGGAGGTATCGGATGAAGTCAGAGCTAATCTCGGGCGTAGATGCTTTGACGAGATTGCGGCAGTTCAAGGAAGCTATATTTAGATTGTGATTGTGCATAAAAGAATTAGTATTCGTGTCATAATGGGGCATATTATTCGCATAGTTGGGTGATTCAAAGGAAGTAGTACTCATTAGACCAAGGGGGCTGAGACGCCGTCAGCTGGGCTAATAGAGGAAGGGGAGGCAGCAGGTTGGGAAGTAGAATCTTGAGAAGCAGGAGCATCATCCATGTTAACATCATCCGTTGAAGAAGATGAGGCAGTCTTGGATGCCTTGGCAGGGTAGATCTCACGGTAAAATGTTTGATACATAGTCTCGGATATCCATTTACGTTTGAAGCAGAAGTCGCGAGCGACGGCCAATTTGATGTTGGGAGTGTTGAGGCGTTTAATCATGCGGAGCAATCGTTCTTGGTGAATGCGGGCCGCCTCAGACTGCAAAAAGAGCGGATCAGCATGGTTGGCGTACTTGGGATCCCTGAGGATGGTGGGTGCACAAGGGTCGAAGTCGGTAATCCGTTGAGAGTCAGGGAGTTGAGCCATTGCTTCCACGACAGTGGAGGCATAGTCGTTGTGAACTAAGAAACTAATGATGTTATTAGTAGGGTAATGGATATCAAGAATGCGGCTTTGAGATAAACCAAGCACCTGGAAACCCGCACGGACTTTCGAGATGGCTTCACGTCCACGAGAGGTGAAGTACAGGAATTGGTAACCGTGGGTCGTCGAGGGAAGAGAGTAGAACCGGCTAACCTGCTCTAAAGTCAATGGCCGTTTGGCTTTGGCCTTGGGAGCTGGTTTGGTGGAAGTGGAAGCCTTGGGCTTGGATTCCTTGCGTTTAGTAACGGCTGGAGCTGATTCATCCGCTGGTGGTTTGGCAGCCATATCTGCCCATAGAGAGGCTGAGGTGCCCTCGGAGCTCCTTTCGAGCACCGGCGTAGTAGCAGATGGAGGTGTCGAGGTTTGATTGGCAGCCGACTTGAGTTGCGCAATCTCGTGGTGAGCTTTATCCAAAGCCAGTTGGAGTTCCTGGTTCTTTTTGATCAATTCTTGAGTCTGTTTGATCAAAGCTTGGTTCTGTTCCAGTTGTGAGTCGTGAGTCTGCAAGTGAGTGGTGACAGAGGCAAGACGTGAATAGATCTCCTGAATCCAAGTGGGCATCAGGGGAGACTGATGGATTTCGTCTGGTTTAGGTGGGTTCATGCCTTCAAGGAAGGCAGGTGGGTTGATCGCATTAGTGGAAGGCTCAACGACCATATTGATAGTGGAGCTGGTGGGAGCGGTTGTAGGGGCAGGAGCAACGGGTGTTGCAATATTCATAGTGTCCATAAAGTCAGTAGGTGCTTGGCTTCGCGGTGATCTACGTAAAGGTACCGTGGTAGCTTTGATAGTGGAGTGACGCCGCTTCCTAGAAGCAACGGGAAGTTTAGAGGTTCGGTTGCCGGTTGTCGTCTGTTTGGCTAAAGTAAGACGGGAGTTGGAGGTAACGGTAGGTGTCGGCTGGCTTGACAGACCTGACTGGCTTGTTGTAGCTGTGTTTGTTGTCGGTTTTGTTTGGATCTTTACTGCTTGATGATGTTGTTTTCGGGGTTTAAAAGGCCCTAAAAACAATTTAGACGAAAGAAAGGTGTGGTATTAGGAAGCATCGAATGATCTTCAAATTTATATAGTCGAATCTTGCAAAACAGTTCAATCAAGTCGAAAAAAAGACAAAATTTGTCCAATCTTGAACAGAAAAAAAAACCTTGAGTTTGAATTAACTTCGGCGGCGGCTTGCTGCTGCTGCTGGATGACCTAAATGCTTTTCTGATGATGACAATGATGATTGCGATGCTGATTAAATGGAGATCATGAAATTGAAAAGACAATTGCTTAGTGCAAATACTTTTCTTGGGAGTTTCTCCCTATAAAGATACTCTTTGCAATGACAATACCTCAAGAAATAGCTGTAGATCTTACACTCCTGCGTTTACGCATGGCCAGGTTTATGTCGCCATCTCAAGAGCAGCATCAGCGAATGGACATCTCTCCCTCCTGAATCGGATATACCCTTTTCTCTACTATTAATTGATTGTTTAAAATCTACTTGATATCTCTGATCTGAATTGTCTTCGGCGAGAGCCCGCAGGGTGACACTGACATCGAGCGAAGCGAGATAGATCGGCTAGTACCTCTTAATACTCGAAACTATACAAAACACATCAAAAACTGGGTACATTACATTGTGTTTTCTCATGCTACTGGAAGCCTTCTTTTAGGATTAACTTGCTGATATGTTTACTCGAATTTCTTTGTCGTCAAAAATTGCTATAGGTACGTACTAGACGTTCAATCCTCAAAGACTTTGACCGTACGGTCTCTACGGGAATGTTGCTATTGTACATGATACAATTTACCAAAATCGCTTCTCTTGCCTCATGCCAACTCTAAAAGCCTCCAACATATATCCATATTCTAGTATTTTATTAAAGCAATAACGTCCTAGTCAACTATATACATTAACTGTTTATTCATTACACAAATTTACTACAAACAGCAATAATTCTGGTTTCTGATGGTGCTCTCTCCCCTTATTGTAACAAGACAACTTGCTTGCCGAAATTTACACCCTTCAAGACA
The DNA here is from genome assembly GCF_035048745.1 of Mucor velutinosus. Lineage (NCBI taxonomy): Eukaryota > Fungi > Mucoromycota > Mucoromycetes > Mucorales > Mucoraceae > Mucor > Mucor velutinosus. The sequence continues at coordinate 1,321,639 of NW_027041893.1, read as the reverse complement.
TCAATCAAGGCTTGAGGAGTCTTTTCAATACCCTCAGCAACAGTCTCACGGTACTTCAAACCGTCTTGAAGCCACTTGGTCATATCCCTTCTGAAAGGTTCTTGCATTTCAGGGCTATCACTAACGATGAAACCACGGATTTCAAGGGACTTGGCAACAACTTGAATAAGGTTATGGATGCCGTAAGGTTCAGTGGTGTTGTATTGAGAAATCATACCACAACAGACGATTCTGGCAAACTTGTTGGCGTGAGCAATGACATCTTCGAGCATCTTGCCACCGACATTTTCGAAATAGATATCAATACCGTTGGGGAGGAGCTCAGCAAAAGCTTCCTTGGTATCCTTGGTCTTGTAGTTGAAAGCGCCGTCGAAACCGATGGACTTGAGATACTCGACCTTTTCATCACTACCAGCGGAACCGACAACGTGGAGACCAAGGATCTTACCGATTTGACCGACCAATTGACCAACAGCACCAGAAGCTATGATATGACACGCAAATGATGAATTTCCTACACACAGTCTATTCCCTCCAAACAACTTACCGGCACTGACGTAAAGAGATTCTCCCTTCTTGGGCTTACCAAACTTGATCAAGCTGAAAATACACGAAATGGGTTTAGTCATGGAGTTTCAAATAACGGAAATGTTCTTCCCGCATGAATAGAAAAAACTTACCCAACGTAGGCTGTCATACCAGGCATACCAAGAACGCCAATATAGTTGGTAAGGGGAAGACCAGAGTCCTTGGCTTCATTGCGAACCTCCAAGTAAGTAGTGTAAGGCTCAGGAATGAGAGCGTATTCAGCGAAGGAGCTCATACCATAGACGAGATCACCTTCCTTGAACTTGTCATTGTTGGACTTGACAACGGAGGCCATGACATGACCGTTCATGGGTTGATTAAGAGGGAAAGCGGGAGAGTAAGACTTGGTGCTAGCATCTCTCATACGTCCACGCATGTAAGGATCGACAGACAAACATAAGGTCTTGACAAGGATGGCGCCTTGAGGCAATTCAGCGTCGAGATCAATTTCGCTCTTTTTGACAATCATGTGCTCGCCCTCAACAGGATAGGTAGTAGGGACTTTGGCAAAGATAATTTCAGTGTTGGCAACCATTGTTTATGAAGAAAAGATGTGGGAAAGAATAGTGATAAACCAACATAGAAAAATGAAATGCATCTCGTATTTATACGCCAACAGAATAGTGAAATCGGCCAATAAAAATGTCAATGCCATTCTAGAAAAAAGGCGTGTATTATTAATCCAAAGTTATATAAACTTGAGAATTACTCATAAATCGAACTATTGAGCGTAAATCGAGCTTGCCTGGATAGCTCAATTAATTTACCTTATTCATCAAATAACTATTTTGAAGTAGCACACTGCTAAAGCGACAGGATCGGAGAGCGTAATGCGAATCATATCACGTAAGTTTATATGATTTGGAGTGTCTCACACTGCAATTGAAGTCACCATGCACAAGGTGAATGTGTGCATAGTAAGCATATCTTATGAAGGGCGGGCAGCATGCGCATATGCCAAGGGCCCTATCTAATGCTTCGCTCATCATGTGTTTTCCTAGGTCTTCTAGCCATTTCATCCGGGAATTATATTTAGGCATTTAAGCCCTATGTTTGGCGGCTGAACGTATTAACCGTTGTATTTGTATCCTTTTTTTTTTGTCGTTTCCCTGTGGCTAGACAAGTTGCTTCCCTTTCTTTTGTTCTTTTTATCATTCATCGAGCCATTATACTTCTTTTTCTCCTCTGTAGGAAATTTCAGTGTAATTACAAATTGAATAAAGATGGAAAATCAAGCAGCACACACAAATTGGACACATATTGACTCAAAAGACACTAAACAAACACCTCCCAAAGCGACAGGCAACAAGAGATCAAGAATTACCAGAGCTTGTAGGTGTGATTTTGGTTGCTGTTTGATACCAGTGCTAATACATGCCATGATGCTTTAGGCGATATTTGCCGCAGAAAGAAGATCAAGCAAGTATTTTGCGGTTGGATGGCAGGAATCTTGGATTAACATGTTTGCTGTTGTCTCGATAGATGTGATATTGATGAATCACAGCGCTGTACTACTTGCAAGCAATATGGCTGGGAATGTACCTTTAATGATGTAAGTTTGGGTGAATATGGCACATCACTGTGTGTGTGTACTAAATTCTTTTGTTACAACAACAGACAACTAAGAAAAGGGGCCCACCAAAAGGGTAAGTAATACAACAAGCTTATTTCTCGGATTATTCTCATGGGGTCCTGTTTGTAGTTACATTGAAAGTCTCGAGACTCGTCTTCGAAACATGGAAGTTTTATTAGAGAAGATGCAACCAGAAGACCAACAAACAGCAACAGCAGCAGATCAGCCACCCATGAAGAAAAAAGTAAAGAGAGAGATATCACCTTCTGTTGAGATGCCCAAATCAGTGGAGCACAGCAAGGTGGTTCGCTTCCTCGGTAGCTCATCTGGATATTACCTAGTACGAAACATTCTTTCCACCGAAGAAGAAGACATTGATGAATTGCAATCCTCTCGCCGAAGATCCTCTTCACTTACTTCTACAGCAGAGGCCGATGAACATCCAGGACCGCTGAAATTCAAAAAGATCAATGTCATTGACGACGATATTATGTTTGTACGGGACAAGACCCTGGAAGAGCATGCAGATCAGTTGGAAACAGACAAATTAGACCTGAATCCAGCCATTGCACCGAAATCGCTGGTCAGTGAATTGATTACTCGGTTCTTTCAAATGGATCATGCCAGTCTGCCTATCATCGACAAGGAGCCATTCATGGATGCTTACGAAGGCCGTACACAGCCACCACCCGCTACCATTCTGATATATGCTATTTGCACGCATACATGTATTTTATTGCCTACGGATGACCCCATTTTCAAGGATGCAGGACTGGATCGAGATGATTTGTTTGATACGCTTGTGGAACATACAACCAATCTGGTAAAGAAAGAATACCTCACACCCAGATTAGCCACTATTCAAGCACTTGTGTTACTCTGCGCTTATCCTGCCTGTGATAAGTCATTCTACAGAAATTGGTTGCGTGCTGGCATGGCAGTGCGAATGGCTCAGGAACTCGGTCTACATAGAACTCTGGAAAAACTGCCCTTGACAGAGTATATGTTTGAAGCACGCAAAAGACTGTGGTTCTGTGTGTATATTACTGATAGATGGACTTGTGCTGTGATGGGGAGACCACTCGCTATTGCAGATGCTGACTGTGATATCGATTTACCACATATCAATGGCGGACCCCAAGGCACCAAAGACTACTCACTCTTTATCAACTTTGTCAAGCTCTCAGGCATCCTAGGAGAGGTGTTGCGCAGAATCTATTCGCCCAAAGCTAGATCACAGGGATACAAGAACATCACAACCTACCATACAGTACAGAGCATCCATCGTATGCTGACGGATTGGTTGGAGCAGCTTCCAGACCATCAACGTATTACGCCACTCGAAGCCGAAACGCTGTTCAAAAGCAAGATTAAGACCAACAAGATCCAAGAGGCAGGCCCTCTCATGGTGTGCTATCATGTGGTCAATATTCTGCTGTACCGTAACTTCATGGTGGAGAAACTAGATGTTTTGCCAGACTTATTTAATGAAGCCAGTCAACGTTGTACAGAGGCCGCCAAGCATGCCATTGACATTGCAAGGTTACTGACGCCTACTCAAGTGGTACATTTCGGCTGGAATTTTGCTGGTAAGCAGAGTGTTTGGGCTGGATGGGAGCTCTTGTAAGGTAACACCTTCTAATTTTGTAGGTTATGCCGTTTTTCAAGCTAGTCTTATTCATGTGTATAACTGTACAAGCAGTTCGCCAGAGGTCGCCAAGCAATCCAGAGAATATGTCAAAATCTGTGTCGAAGAATGTATCAAACCAATGGGCGTTGAAATGACCAATGCACCTCAGAATGCACTGCCGCTGATACAAACCCTGATGGACCTCATTGGCGTGGAAAAGGAAAAGTCTACTTATGAAGCTACGCCCAACACACACACCAACCCTACTACTACTACCACTACTACTACCACTACTCAAACTACCAGTTTTAGTACTAATAATAATACCACACTAGTCAATGCCCTGCCTGGCGTCAACAACTCTGCCTTTTTACAACCACAGCAACCATCGCCCATGAGCGTGCACGCTATTGTATCTGATTGGAACCAGCCTCAAGCCAAAGTGCAGCCAGAGCCATTTGTGCCCAGTAACTTGCCTACAACGGCATGGCAGACGCTGTTTGCTTCTGCTGCCACACCGTTTTTCGATAATGAATCAGACTGGCAAAGTAAGTTTGGACTTGTAAATGTTTATGACCGCTTCAACTAATGCAAATCACTACTAGGTGTCTTGTCTACTCTATTTGACGATAACCAAGTGAAGCCACAAACAAATGCATACATGCATTAATAAAGCCATTTGCTTGTTGTACAGCAATTAAGCCCAGCCTTTTTGTTTAGAACAAGTGGATTCAGTAATAGCGAAAATGAGCTTCTGATCATTGCTATTAAATTTGAGATTGCCTTGCAGATATATACACTGTTTAAGAATCTCAATCAACGGAAAGAGTTGGTGCTTGAGGCATATAAAAACAAAAGTTACATATGTTAGCGCACAAATTGATTCGTCTTTATTCAAATTTCGTAATATGTTAAGCATGATCAAGGTGGTAATGAGAATAGAGGCCCCCTTTGTAAGAGATACTATACATGCTGCCGAATGATCTACATTTAACTCAAACCAAAGTATTACTTCCAGTTCTTCGCTTAACCTCGTCAATATTCTGACTAGCAAGATTCTCGCTATTTTGGCCACGTATACTGTAGACGGTTGTTTTAGCGTCTGTTTCAATCTTCAAGGTGTAGCACTTTGAATAGGAAGATGGTGAATCGCTCAACTGGGATGGTGAGCCATAGCTGCGCACGCTTCCTAGAGACGCTGCATTGATGTATAACTTGCTCAGCTTTGTAAATGCATGAATATCTTTAAAGTGTGTCTTTCTTGTTGCAATATGCTTGTACAGTGAAAGGACAGTTGACGAGAGGTTTCAAGTAATATATTGTAGCTGATAATGCACGCGCTGAATTTGAGTAGGGACAAAATCTTTTGCGATTGCGATTTAACAGGGTGAACGGCGGTGGGTCGCATAATACGAAATGCCCAAGCTCCATTTCATTAACTACATCAATTGTTTCCATCAGTAGTTTCCAAGACTTTCGTTATGATATTCTGATACGATTTGCATAGTATCGTTGGCATTAATCTTTCTCGACTCGCATTGTCGTTTGTAAATGGCTCCAATGGGCTCCAATGGGCTCGAAAGCAGTATAAATGATGTAAGTTGGTTAATACAATTGAGTCCAATCATGTATGTTACCCGAATCTTGTTGCTTATTATTTTCAATTGACTTGGTTTCAAGGCCAAAATACAGTCGATCTTCATTCTTGATCAGCATGCCACCAGGTGGACTTGGAACAATTGGTCTGTGCGATTTATCGCGAAATGTGATGCTGAGACCTCTTTTGGTACGACCCAACTGCGATAGGAAATGCAAACTGTTTGCAACTAGAGCCGATAAGTCAAGGGGATATAATGTTATTCAAAGTGACCATAGGTAGGACAAGAGTAGAGAAGCAGCAAGTCATTCCAGAAAGCTTCTCTGTTTCTTGGTTCTGGTTCACGCAGTGCAATGAGTTGACAAATGGCTTCAACATGTTTGGGAATTTGCAAGATATATTGCAGAGGCGCTGAACCTGCTTCCCGCAGATCCTTTATCGAAAGTATTTGTATTTTTTCATGTGAAACAATGTCTCTGGATGAGCTTGCACTCTAGGTTCTCGTGTCTAGTGTATTAATATCCAAGCGTTCTAAGGTTAAAGAGCGTTCATTAAGGATAGCATCCCAGGTACTGTACTGAGGAGATAGGCAATAACAGATGTTCAATGTCTGCAGCATGAAACCCTTTGAAATGATTCATAGAGAATTCACAGTTGCTGGTTAATAGTGATTTTATATGAATTGTCGTCAGAGAGTGTCAATACTTGAGCTGAGCTTGCTTCAGGAGATGATCATTGCATTTATCCTTGCCGAATGGGCAGGCTATCTGTAGCATTGGGAATTGGACATCATCATGTAGTAATGCAGGCCAAGTGTATTGTTTGAATGCTTCAGTTGAACTTGCTCTAATTGAGGTTAGCTCTCGACATTGCATGAAAAGCTGCTTTGTATAATCTTGCAAAATATCCATCAATGAGCCCAACAGATTTACATGCTTTACCAATGAGGCTGTTTGAGGTGCTTCTACCATGATAGTCTGACTAAAATTTGCCGTGTTTCTACCCAGATAAACTTGATTATACAGCATCCTTTGAGCTTCTCTTGACCACGATCTACACACAAGCTGACGTGCTGCAAAAAAATGACGAAATTCAATGTACCGTCTAGAGCTTCTACTAGAATCGATGGTGCAGTGAAGGTGGCTGAACACTTGGCGTAATATGTCTATAGGAAGATTATTTCAACCTTCGGGTATCATATGTGTTGAAGGAGGGGTTGTTGAAAGCAGACTGCTCCAATGATTGGACTTTAAATAATAGGTGTTCAAAGTCGCGCAACGAGAGAGAGCGTGAAAGATAGAAAGAGAGAAAGGCTTTGCATGCATCATTGAGAAAATGTCTCTTGCAAGTCAAGGTGATTTTATGGGTCCAATAAGCCGTGCCTTTTGATTTACCCGCAAACTATCACTCAATAGTAAGCGCCAAAACCAACATGAAAAGAGGCAGGAATCTTCAGCCAAGACTCTCAAAGCAAGTAATATGCTCAAAGCTATCCAATTCTGAATAAGGTTGGTGACATTTTATTTTTTGTTATAAAAACGTTCGTTAACCTTTTTTTTCTTTTTGCCTTTCTTTATTCTTTATAAATACCCACTACTCAATTATAAAATGGATAGTTACGGATACCCCATTTCAGAGAGAAACTACGATGATCAAGAAGAGTCATACCAATCGTCTTCCTCTTTCCACAAGGTAATTTAATCCAGGCTCATTAGTGACCGAGGCACACTTGCTGAGACTCGTAGATAGACAACCCATCATACCTCTAGCTACTCTTCCTCCTCTTACGGATACTCGTCCTACGCAGAGGGAGCAGAGGAGGGAAATGATAATAACGACCCTCATTTCACAGAGGAAGACTACAACCGTCCCAATCCCAACTACCCTCAACCACCCGAGTCAAAGCATAATCCAGGCCCTGATCCTGGTAAGTCGCTTGGTATCTGCTTTGAAGCATAGAGGTTCTCAACATGCTATATAGTTGAATACGGCGGTATGGCTACACACCATAGCGAGAACGTTCCGGGCAATGAGTTTTTCCTGCACGTTGATCCTACTGTCGAAAATGATGAACCTGAATTTGAGCTCTCCAACTGTAAGTAGCATCTATGGTGAACGAAGCGTGCTTGTATATGTATACTCATGGCAAACGCGTTTACAAGGTCGTGGCAAAAAGAGAGCCTTGTTGATCGGTATCAACTACATTGGCACTAGTAATGAATTGAATGGTATCACAAACAAATGAAGCTTCGGAAATGACGATGGTATTGATTCAGCCCTATATTTTTTTTTAGGCTGTATCAATGATGTAGCCAACATTAAAGACTTCATCACCACACTCTATGGTTTCAAAGAGGTAAATAGGCATGAGAAGAGAGCGAGAAGTCTTCAGTGTCTAATTCAATTTGCAGGAGGATATGGTCATTTTGACAGATGATCGTGAGGAAGAAAAATTCAGACCCACTCGAAACAATATCATTGCTGCCATGCAATGGCTTGTGAAAGATGCTGAGCCTGATGATTCGTAAGTCGTAGTGCCGCAACTCACAACTCGATATTGACATGCTGCGAATAGCTTCTTTTTCCATTACAGTGGTCATGGTGGTCGAGTGTATGATGCTCACAGTGATGAAGACGACAGTTTTGATGAGACCATCTATCCTTTGGACTTTCAAGAATTTGAAGGTGAATCTGGCCAGTTGAGGGATGATGTAAGCCTTTCAGTTCAAGTTACATACACAAGATTGCTAAGCAAATGCTATTCCATTAGGACATGCACGACTTGCTCGTCAAACCATTGCCTCCTAAATGTAGACTGACTTGTATTTTTGACAGTTGTCATTCAGGCACCGTTCTTGACTTGCCTTTTGTTGTGAGTAGATTGTGTAAGGATATGTATGGAAACTAAATTTTGTGCCTAGTATTCCACTCGTGGTGAAATCAAGGAACAAAACTTGTTCAAGCATGCTGGTCAAGGCATCTTTTCTGCTGGCATTGCGTATGCTCGCGGTGATAAGGATGGTGCTCTTTCGTCCATCATGTCTCTTGGCAAGCAACTGATGGAGGCACGTAATGTATCTGACCGAGCACGCAGAAAGAACACCTCGCAAGCTGATGTTATCATGTTTTCTGGCTGCAAGGATGATCAAACCTCTGCAGACGCCACTGAAGCAGGCAAGGCTACGGGTGCTATGAGTTATGCCTTTACCAGTAAGTTGAGCTAGATCTTGGAATAGACGCAGTTATTAAATTTGATCCATAATAGCAACCCTGCGCAAGAACCCCAACCAATCTTACCAAGAGCTATTGAACAGTGTTCGTGATATTTTGCGTGACAAATATTCTCAAAGACCTCAAATGAGTTCATCGCATCCCATTGATGTCAATCTTGAATTCCAATGTTAATGGCCACATCACCGAAGATCTATTAACATATCAAGATCTATCCGAATAAAATCATTTTGTGTAGTGAATCATCATCCCTACGGGACTTTAGTAGGTCGCCACTTTATGTGGGGACTCTTCCCTCACTATGGATCTGGCGGGCAAGAAATGCGAGAGACAACATGAGCCTAAAATGAAAAGTGTGAGGAGGGTTTCTCAGTAGAAGCAAAAAGTATTGAATAGCCTTACTTGTTTGAATTGTTGATACGTCAAAATGGAGAGAGAGGAAGACCATCCTCAGAGCCCAGACTAGAGAAGCTGTAAGGGCAATGCTCTCTGCGCCATTCAGATCGCGATTGAGTGTTGTATTACCTGTGCCGAGCCTTGGACATGTTACATTTGAGCAGACAACTGCGCCGGGAATCCTTTTCAAGCAACCATCCCTGAAATGGACTTGTTTGGTTGTTCAATGAAAGCAGGAAGAGCATATTACTGTTGACTTGTACGCACCGACAGACACGATCGAGTCCTTTGTAGCAGCCAATTGCTTGTAGTAGGTTTTGGGGCTTCTGCAAGAATGACCCTTGATGTCAGCTTTAGAACTATATCAGTTCCTCATGGATGTAACGGACGGACCCTTTGCTTGATGGTTGATGACCTTGTCACTAGCTACCTTCTTTCTTTGATATTACTTTTTGAGTCAACACTTTCGCTTGAGTAATGCATTTCGCTGTCTCTTTTTCTGGCTGATGCCCTTCTTCTCTTTGTGTTTCCTATCTTGATGCAACTTGATGGCAATATTGACGATGTTTGCAATCAAAGAGAATGTGTGATTTGTGTCCTTTAGGTGTGGCACTGTCTTGTCATTCGAGATAGCTGGAACCTGTTGACATTTTGGAAAAAAAAGGGGAGGTGGCTATCCCAAATGCAGCAATGACAATACCTGGATCAATGATGATTGTAGTCGGGTTGGTCACAATAGGCCTGAGTTTGGCATCAATAGGAGGACTTTGGGCTGGAATAGGATTCAGTGATACATATATGCTTATTGACAGATGATACCTCTTTAGTGAAGAGCAATAGACATTTCGACCTTGAGTCATTGTTAATATCAATTTTAGAGTTTAAAAAACACCTGTAATGTGATGAAGATAATGTCGACAATACTATATATGGAACGAGGACAATGATTTTGGTATTCAAAGAAAAACATCCATTGTATTATATGTAGACGTATTTTGACATAAAGCAAGTCAATAAACGAAAACAGCGTTACAGTTTAGATTCTTTTCGTGAGCACCTCCTTGATTAGACTTTATGCATCCAAAATGCTACCCAGTTAATTGACCATCACCTAGTCAGTACGAGTACATGTCCTTTAATGACTTCACCACCATTGAAACCTCGAAAACAAAGATTCGATACTACCTTATCGTAATTGCATAGTTGAAGTGAGTAGCTGCTCGACATTTAAATGCCTCCTTAATTGTTCTTTCTGTTCAAATGCGTATTTTGTGCAGACATACATGTTGCAGGTGCTATACGAGAGCTTCTTAAGCTTATCATTGATTGCTGCTGCTGGTTCAAATTGAAGTATATCGACAGTGTAGAGGCCCATCGTAGAGAATCCATAGCTTTTAAGCACGGCGCTCTACAATCTATAGAGATATAAACAATTGATTGATCGCAATATGTGTATATCTTTGATGAAAACCAACCTTTTTGTGAAGTATTGAAGTAACAACTTAAACAAAAGTAACTTTTGGAATTTCTTTTATCTTTAAATCGAAATTATTCCAAAATGTTTGTCAAAAAGAATATTACTATCCTTCCATAACATAATGAATGTAAAGAATGTCTCTTACATTTAATGAATAGTAGATCAAGTGATTGCATCTTGTTTTACTTTGAATAAAAAACAAGAATATAAGTTGTTGTACCTACTTGGTTATAGCTCTTTTATTATAGACACAAAATTATAATATATGACAGATTAATAGAAAATCGACTAGTTGTAACCCTTTGTTACTTCAACCTCCGAGCCAATCAGATTGCTTGAAAACTCCGCTGACCTAAAAAAAATTTTGCGAGGGTTTCCCCCTGTTTTGATGTGAGGCAAAATTTTAAGCTCCGCTATACAGCAATATAGCAGATGCTATCATCAAATTTCCCCCAGGTGCTAGAGCATGCCTTACTTACACCACCTAGCTTTTAAATTCTGGCATTGAGACCCTCAATCATCACTAAAGTAAGTAGCGATAACCAAGTGGAGGCGGCCTATCTACCTCCTAGCCTCGGATAAAGTCTTGTTGAGCTTCAGGGATAGGCACATCCACACAACATAAAAAGGTATGCTTCAAAAGAAACATATAATAAGAGAAAGAAAGAAAAAGAAGAAAAGAATATAATATTATACGAGTATAGTAAGCAAAAAAGAAACACTCACACAAAGTGGTTTTAAAAAAAAAGCATATCATGAATATAACATCTAAAATATTATACTGAATGCATTGCAAAAATGTTCATATTATATTCTGGTTGCGACAACAAGAATATATACATAAATAACGTGCATGATAAAAGTCTGATGTAAAGAAGCAACACAAGTACGCACAATCGCAGGAGCAACAGTGGTATATATGAGTGGTGTGTAATATAATACAACATGATGACTAATGTTGTCTCATGTGAAGCCACAGAGGCAACACAGACAACAACCCACGGCAATATAACAAAGTATTACAACCGCAATACAAGTATGTAGTAGCAGTGAGTCATGCTTGTTGTTGTTCGTACATACGAAACAACGACATTGCACGTATTTGTTGAGCTGAACATATCACAGTCAACGAAAGAAACAAAAAACGCAACAAAATACACGTCAAGAGTGCATTATTATTACGAGAAAGGAAGCAATAATAACAAAAACGTCCAGAGAAGTTTTATATTATTGAGACCAGAAGAAAAAAAGTTACTTACCACTTACCACAACCACCAATAGACCTCCAGCAGAGAATGCGCAATCACCAGAGACAGACCAGAGAACAAGCATACAACATAAAAAACAGTAGACCATGAAGGACCAGCAGATTACCAGCAGCACCACTATAATAGAGAAACGACAAGACAACATTAGAGAAAGCTATACACAGAACGTACACAGAAGACCATACGCAGATCAGACACAGACCAAACAAGTAGCCGCAACAGCGCCACTACAATAGAGGAACAAAAGAACAAACAATATTAGAGATGGCCATACACAGAACATACCAGTTACAGACCAAACACAGACCAAACACAGACCAGATAAAGACCAGATAGAGACCAAACAGAGACAAGATACAGTCCAAATAACCAGCCGCAATAACAGCACCAGGATAAAGAAATGAGAGAATAAACAGCGCCAGCGAAGGCCATACACAGACCGAATAATCAGCCACAACAGCATTATTATAATAAACGAGAGAACAAACAACATTAGAGAAGACCATACAGTGACCATGCAGAGACCAGATACTTGCCCGACGCATACCAAATAAGCAGATACCAAAGATGGTAGACTAAAAGAGATACCAGAGATAACATAAAAGTAAAGGCAGCAGGATCAACGTCAAACTGGCAAAAGAATTATCAAATAATCCTAACAAATAAATACTTTTAGTGTTTATTTCACGCCTTCCTGTGCTCATTATTAAACCATACCTGCTAAATTCCACTTGAAAGAAGCAGTATCAAGTCTTTTTAACAATGCGAGACAATGTTATCAGAGGCTAGTAGGGTGTTATTATCAATAAACGGTTTACAAACCCACCATGGTTTGATACTAAACGCGTTTTGCAAAAAGGGGAAAAAACGGTGGTATGAAGAATGAGAGGGCGCCCTACACGACGTCACGGCCAGTAGAATTAGTCTCAGTCTTCTGCCGTGGCAGTCGTAACTGCTGCGCTTTAATTTGAAATTGTGCAGTGGGTATTTTCGTGTTCAAATTTGACTTGATCTCACATCTTTTGAACGTTTTTGCTAAATTTGATAATGAAAATTGTCGTTGTCACACCCAGCTTTCTAATATATCTTTAGAGGGCTAAAGAAGCTGCATCAAATGGTGCTAATTTCACTCAGCTTTCTGACCAAAAATAATGAGCAATTTGCAAAAATATGAAAACAGGTTTTCTGTGAATATGTCGAAATCTAGCATATAAAACTCTCGTAGAAACAGCTTCCAGTGATCCATTGCATCTTTACAATCAATTTGATTCGATATGTATCATAGGAAAAGTCTTCATTTTTGGGGCGAAAAACACGATCGTTTGATTTTCAAGAATTTTTCCCTTATTAGTACACATAAAAAAATGAAGATTTTCATGGATATGCGATGACCTAGAAAATTTTGAGATAATGCATCAGTAAATAAAGCGTGGACAAGCGGAGTCGTTTGGCGCTATTCCAAGCGCACAGAACGTTTTGTAGCACGAGTTATTCGTGCTTCAAAATGACTAAATTTAGACAGAATTTGACTTAAAAATAAGGCGTAGTAGGTTGCTTTGCCAAAGAAGTAAACAAATTAAAACTCTGTCGGATGTCTCTGATGTTTTGCGTTGTACGGAACTTAATTTCTTTATGACAAACGTGTTTATTCTCATTCTAACGTGTTTAGGATGTAGATCATATCTGAGAGGCAAATGTATTATACAACGAAGGATAATACAAAAGAACAATTGAGCAGAAAAAGAAATGCGCGGTATATTAAGATCTCTTTATTCAGACAATACAAAGGAATAAGAGTGATGCTATCAAATGGCTAATCTATATCCTAATTCCTGAAGTGTGGCGGCCTATGGCCTTTCGTCCCTGGAAGCGGCTCTCTATTCTGACAAATGTTCTTCCGTCAAATCTACTGCGAATAACATTCTATCCTGAATCCTTATTGTTGTTCGTTCCTGACTGGCTGCCCATGAGCTTTCACGCAGTACGTCTTCCTTAACTGGTTCACAGGTTATACAATTATCTCGTCGTATTCAAGATCAAGGTCTTGTTGCTGCGGTACTGTCAAATAACTATAAATACCTTCGAAATTGACACTGGTTTTAATTCTCATTCAATCTTGGAATAGCATAATAAGTATATTCAGTTCTAATAGTATTTCCTCTGGCTATATTTTGTCATTTTAAATAGTAATCTACCTTGGCGTTTGATCCATATCGTGGTTGTGCATCAGCCTGTCATCGTGAATAATATCCAGTGATGTGAAGCTATTACGCCCAGGCGTAAGTGATACTTAATCCTTAGTATGTCTCGGTCTTCGTGACAAAATAGCGCCTTCCTTATTCTTTGAACTTTCATCTATATGTTGACTCTTCTTAACATCAGAGGATTTGAATCTGGTAAAGAACGCGGTACAAGATTTTCTAAATTGTTGTTTTCAAGTTTGTATCGCGACGGATAACACTTGTTCTTGCTTGTGGATATTTCTTGTGCTCCGAGATGTACATTTTTCTGTTTGAATAGCCATGATAGACATTGCAGGTTTTGTATGAAAACATGGCACACATAGGACACTTTTCAATGGCTTTTTACACAAGAGCTTGTTATTCCTAGAAACTAATATAGACAGATGAAACCATCACTTTATCAACTGGGTATTGGGCTTTCGTAACCTTACTGTTTTCTGCGTAGGTTAGGCTATATTACTGATGATCTGTTTCTTAACTCTTATGTTCATAGCCATTATAAGCTTGGAATAAACAAATAGCTACTTGCGTTTGAGGTGACTCAGCTTAGTTGTACTATTGCCTTGGTATTTGGTATTTTAGGTAGCACTCTCTTTGGACAATCTATATACTGGCAAGCAGCATGTTAACAATTCCTCCTACTGGTCAATTTTATGCAAATCACAGCCAAATTTGGGTGGTTTAAAGCTGCAATTTCTCGTATTAGAAACTGTTTTAGACCACCAGAATAGCGCCACACAATTGTCCCCATCTAGCATTAACATACTGGTTGTTAAGCACAAAAAATAAAAGGATTATTATTTGTAGCTTATAAAAAATGTTCGATATTATAAAAACAAGAAAAGACTTATTTGAATAAGATCAGACACAAAAACTAAAGATTTACTGATGAAGACAAGAGTTATTCTATTTATATGAAGTTCTGAATGCCAAAGTAGCAAAATATCTTGTATAACGCTTATCACATCTGGTGAACCTCAGCATTTAGATAGCTGAGATGCACTTCAATTATCATAGTTTGTCCATGTTGTTGCACAACACAGACATATCTACCCATCAAGAATACCTTAATCTTTATAGACAGTTGTAGCCCTTCTAGCACAACACTGGTACCATTGCTCAACTTTTTTGGGACCAAAAAAACATCATCAAAAATCGACAGAGAAACATGAGGAGTACCTCATGGTTTTTTCCAAAAATCAAACGATCGCGTTTTTGACCACGAAAATAAAAACTTTTACTATAGCATATAGTAATTCGAAATGATGCTGCTAATCCAAAGTAGCCCCTGACATCACTTTTGGGAGACCTTCATATTTAAAATCTCAACATTTTCAGCGAAAACCTCATTCTATATTTTTTGATATTGCTCAACAGGTTTGTCCAAGACAAATACTTTTTATAGTACCATCGGATGCGCCTTGAAAAGTGCTCTGGAAATGCATTAGAAAGCATAAGGTGATCATTACAATTTACATAGTTGAATCTAGCAAAATAAGTCGAATCGAGTCTAAAAAGATGGAAAATGAACAAATCAGAAAAAAATACCGAGCGGAGATGTTACCGATTTTGGCTGCTGCTGGCTGCTGGCAAATTTAACGCCTCTGTAATCATACGTTTGCCAACGATCAATGTAGAAAAATACGTCTACTTTGTTTCAGATATACCGCCTTTGTACCTGTATTCATGATCTTGTCAAGATCATGGTAACATATTTGCATTCATCAAGAAGCAAATGATGAATTTAGCAACAAGATAATTGGGAACAATGCAGAATGCAATCATAGAGGATTTAGCCGTAAGAAGTGCGATTCCTGTTGATCAATATCTCCAAATATCTAATTATTTTGGTAACAGAGCCTCAATCAAGCGAAAGCCAAGACCTGGTCTTCTATTAGTGATTTCATTCTAGCACAAATATGGAAGATCTCCCATTAATCCAATGACATTCGGCTATCGCCAGCCTCGCCTTGGTGGAAGGGAACACCAAAAGTGGCTTTTGAGACTAATCGAGTGACACAAGCCAAGTACAAAATAGCCATCCGAAAATGTATACATGAAATGTGCAAGCAATGTGCAATTTACAGGTCTTGAATGTAAAGTTTTCTGTCGTGAAAAGAAAACGTTACATCTGTTGTTTGTATGTTGGAGCCAAAGAAGGGAATTAGTTTGACACAACCATGTTTTGACTGATGAAACGTACATTTATTTACAATTTGGAGTTTTAATTTTTAGTATTGGTATTTGATGTATATAGATTTTGACACGGCGTCAAGCACATGTTTACAATCAACATCTGTAAATTATTCATATATTACAGAGGCATCAGTTTATACACTATAAATTGGTTTGGAACCCATAAACAACCATCTAAGCGACAATTAGGGCTGAGCTGCCATAAAAGTAATTTGACGATCATCCGGGAATCAATACTAGTGGGTCAAAACGAAAGAAAGAAAATGCTGTGTGGAGGGCTGCGAACCAAAAACGAATAGACTATATAAAACGAGTGGTGGAAATCCTTTTTCTCTCTTTTTCTCTCCCTTAACGATAGCTATTTTACCCCTTCTTTTTCCTTTCTTTCTTTCTTTCTTTCTCTCATTCTCTTCCTTGCCTCTTTTTTTTTCTCTCGCAAAAAGAGAAATCCCTGAAAATAGAGATCAGATTTTTCGGGTATAACAGCAACAAATTTTTCTGATTTCATAAAAAAAAAAAGAGCAAAGAGGATGAAAGATTCTCTTTTCTACAAAATGTTTGGTTCTGTCAGGCTTGTGCAAGAAGTTACAAGGTCAAACCAGCAGACAGCAGCAGCGAATACAACAACTCCTAATTTAGCAGATGAGTCTATTATTGTCCAAGAGCCTTCCAATGTCTCTGATATGACAAGGGAATCAGTGGAATCAACTCAAATCAAGCAAGTAGATAGCACTGAAGCAAAGCAAGATATACAACGAAAACAACAAGAGCAGCAGCAGCAGCAGCAGCAGCAGCAACAGCAGCAGCAGGCGTACATACATCCACAGCAATCTGCTTCATCTGCACAACAACCACAGCAACAACAACAACAACAACAACAACAACAACAACAACAACAACAACAACAAACCCCACCTTGTTGGTCTACTCCTACTCAGCATATACCCATTACCTTCAGTGCAATCACTTCGCCCAGTGTTTTTTCCTCGTACAAATCTCGTGATTTTAGAAATCTATTTACTGCCACTAATACAACTAGCATCAACTCTAATCCATCCGCACCTTCTCCAACTACGGTGAAATCACATACAAGAAAGAACTCCAAGTATACAGTTCGTCATCATCGTACCCGCCAGTCGTCATTCAATGGCGCTACAAACTCACTGGCTTACTTTAACTCCAATTCCATCTTGCGTAAACAAGCGCCCACCCATCATCATCATCATCATCACCAACTACACAACTTCTTACAGTTACAAGAAGAACAGCAAAAGAGCAAATCACAGAAATTGCTCTGTCTGTGGCCCTTGCCTACTGTCACTCGCTACATGATCTTGATCGCACTACTCGTATCTACTCTCAACTGCTTGCATATGTTGGACCTGTCTTGTTCTGCACCCTCGTTTGTTGTATATCGACTCGATATCAAGAACATGGTATTCTCTCCATTTTTATTCGATTGGACATTACCCAGTATGGCATTGTTTGGCTGGAACGTGTTGATATTAGGCTTGTTTGAGGAATCGTTAGCGCATATGGTGGGTGGCACAAAGAGGTTTATTCAGCTTTTGTTGGTCTTGTTCACCACAGTCTCCCTTGTGAGAGTTTGCTTGGGCCTTATCTTTTCAAAGGCTACAGGTTATGCATTCCCTTCATTGTTCTTTAGCAATACGATGCATGAGTGCTCTCAAGGTTTGTGTGGGTTTGTTTTTTTTTGTAGTTCAAGTGTACTCATACTGTACAAAAACCAGGTCTTTCTCCGTTCCTGTTTGCTCTTCTTGTAGTGCAATCGCTCAGCATTGATGACAAATACATTTTAATCTATGGACAAGAAGATTCCAATCACAAGCTCACTGTGCGTAAAGTGACACTCCAGCTTTTCATGTGTCTCGTCAACTACACCAACAGCAATATTCTTTGGTGGTCCATTTCCGGCCTGATCATGGGATTTCTCAGCACCATCACATTGCAAGGACTCTTGGCTTACGAGAAACGAGAGGATTCAGCAATGGTAAAGGATGTCAGTGAATTCATTACATTGGAGCAATACCGCCGCACTCCACTTTGGCGCTTGATCTGGTCTTCTGTCAAAAAGTGCATCGTAGTGATTGGATTGACATTGCCTGTATTGATGGTGTGGAACTCGTATTACACGCATGAGTCGATGGTGACTCCAACGGAACTCAACACCATGTCACAAGACAGGTATCTGTTCACGTTTGTATTCATGACAGCTCCCCGTCGTGGCGATCCAGCTTATTTGACCAGAACGATCGAGTCTTACTTGGAAAACTGGCCCGAATATCCAGCACCCAGCTCACCTTATCACCGCATGCAAGCCATCATCTACACACATTTCTCAAATCATTCTCAATACGATCTCGCCAAAGAGCATTTTTCCAACACAACAAAGGGTCAACGCTACTTGAAGTGGGTTCGTGAGGATGGAAATGACTGGAATCAGCGTTTGCATGTATCAAAGGCGTTGGATTTTGTCACCGAGACCTATCAGAGCACGTATTACGCCTTGATGGAGGATGATTTCCCAGTCTGTGGAGCACACGAATGGCACGCTATTGAGAATGTCATTTATAAGGCAGAAAAGAGTGTGCCAAATCACTGCGGTGTATTTGTTGGCACGGGTGGCAGGTAAGAATGGGATGCACTGCCCTGAACTTGATTCTCATGTGTTTCTGTAGCGGCCTCTTTTTGAAGCCTGATTTAGCTCGATTGGCATCTCAACTATTACTTTCTTATGTGGACATGCCACCAGATATCATCATTCAAAAATGTTTAATGGGCGATTTACCGGAATGCTCCAGTTGCAGCAACTCATTGGTCACCAGCAAAACCTTGCTGATGTATCATATTGGCTACAACACATCTACCAGCGCTGATAGAGTGTATAGAAAAGATGAATTTCAATGTGGCTGGAGACATCCATTTAATGGCAATCCCAGCGTTGTTACATTGTAAATTAGATAGACTTTCCTTTTGCTTTTTCTTTTTGTTTAATTTGTACATTATATATGCCTAATTCTTACTTTGATTCCCATTTTATCTTTCCTATCGTTCCCAACATTTTGTTACTCGATCGTGACAAGTACATGTGTCATTCATCCTTAATAAACACGCACCACGTTTTGAACAGTCATTTTTGTTTTGTCAGGGGAGTAGACGCTCTTGCTAACCAGTACAAAAATAGGGAATGACATGATCACAGTCAGTATGGACAGATCAGAACCGAAATCAAGGGGCAGCAAATGCCTCCATATATCACACTCGTTTAAGAATTTTATGTTTTACACGTTATCATTGACCCATTGACTCAATTGATCCCAATCGAAAGCCGCGGGTAGATCCCAAAATACATTGTTTGGATCATTTCTAAATATATTTGTTTGCTCTTGATTTGTCGATAATGGTTGCTGCTGCTGCTGTCGTTGTCGTTGTTGTTGTTGTTGCGCTGGTATGTGTGATGTCGTATTGGATGCGTCTTGTTGTTGCTGCTGTGGCAGTGGAGATAAGGGATTTGAACACGCATTGATACTTTCTGTAAAGCCAGATAAACTAGTGACATTTTGCAGAATGTAATCCAGTGCGCTTGTGTCGTTGGTCGTATCAAATCCAAACTGTGTCAATGTAAATGCCTCTTCAGTAGCATCGATGGGCGGCATTGCTGCTGCTGCTGCTGCTGCTGCTGCTGCTGCTGCTGAGGGCTGACTGGTGGAAGCAGTGGGAGTGTGAATGAGTGCTTGTTGGTAGTAGTAGGATGATGGCTTTTGTAGCATGACTGAATCCATGATACGCTTCATGGATGGTCTTTCGGCTGCTTTGTTCTTTTCTCTTGCTTTGATCCTCCTGATATTCTCTTCAAGGTGATTCTCTTCTTCCGCTAGATTTCTTTCCACATTGTCATCTTCGGCAGCGTGCAAGTCTGCATTCTCTGTGATACTCTTGAATACAAGATGCATCCGGCTTGCAGTCTTGGACATGTGCTGTAGGCGCTGCAATAGTTCTGTACCTCTTTTCAGGTACTGTTTCGCCACTTGTGAGACGTTGGGGTCTGAATTTTTGCCATTGTACATGTGGATGATGCCAAATTGCATGATGGGATAGAGCGTGAATGAATACGGGCACATTAGAAAGTTCCTTGCCGATAATCGAGAAGCAATACGCATACCACGCGTGGCAGCACTGGTGCAAATCTGTTGTGATGTGTTGGATGATCGAGATGCTGTTCGTCGGATGAAAGGTTGATGCAGTAGAATCAATGTGCTAAAGTAAAATAGCAGTACCGATGCAATGGCAGGTGCAAAATGACCATCGTCCTCATTGTAATCGGGCAGATTGATGTTTTTGAGAGAGGTAGGAAACGCGTATCTCCATTCAGTCAGCTCAAAATCAAGCCGAGTAACGAGGCCATAACTGCCATGCTCAGAGCTGTATTTTCGTGCCGTGGGCGTATGTAACCCAGTCAAAATGCGTCCCAGGATCTCGGATAACTTTATAAATTGAATAAAGAGCTCATATATCTGAGGGCGGCGATTGTTGTTTGATGTGATATCGTAAGGCGTAGTAAGTGAGGGGAATCGAGGGAAGACTTGGTTGCACTGGATTTTTGACCGATCTGCTTCATATGCATCCATCACTTCCTCAATATCTGCCCCAGCGTCAGGATACGGCACATTGATGTCCTAAAGAGGTGTCAGAATTCTGCACAGTGTACAGCCAAAGAGGCATTTTACCTCGTCTCTCAGATTGATGGGTCTCCCCAAGATGGCAGTCTGAAATCGATCTGTAATGTATAGTGCCCACCACACTCTCTTCCTTGTCTCTTTTTCGTTTCCAGGAATATCCCAGTCGTCGCAGTTTCGATGCAAACCAAGTAGCTGAGCCATTCTGATCGCCTACATATGCAACACCACACACATCAGATAATTGAATACTATCATCATGTCGTGATACCCACAAATCCACCCAGTTGCCAGCAAGCAGATGACTTTGAATCACGATCGCCACGATGATTCAAGATGAGAATGATGGCCTGGACATTAGAGATGGTGGGGTTCGTCGGCCATTTGGATATAATGTACTCGGCTTGATCGAAAAACTTGTTGGACCATCCTACAGGAACATCCCAGACAGCATCTGAAGGCAGGGTTCGCTTTCTCTCTGGCTCGACACTTTCGCATTCGACGAATCGAGCAGCAGCACCAAACATGGCATTCAGCAGTTCCCCCGAGGGATATGTCTCCACTCTATCTCGATACTGCTTGATAAACTCGGTCTTGTCAATGACGGGTAGAATGGGGTGAATATGTGAGAAGTAACTATACGTTGTAGCACGGATTAATACATGGCTCTCCTCTGGTAACTGTTCTCCTATACCAACATCTTTAATAGTCGAACAGACGTATATCTATCCAGTCCAGTGACGGTATAAATGTATTTGTGGATATCCTCTTGCTTTGAATGAATGTCCTCTGGCCATTGAAAGTCTGGAATCTTGCTTGATGTGGGATTACTGAGCCCTGGATCTGCCACAAGCACAGTGTCATTGCCAAACTTCTTGATATAATGCTGTTGCCATTTCTGCTTGTTGCATGTGTTGATCTTTTTCGACAAGAATTGCAAGGCGGATAAATCTCCCAAATAATGTATGCTGTCATAGGCGACCCCCGAGGGCCAGTTGCGAGGGTCCAGCACAGCGTATTCCTCAAATATGTTGGACAGCAATCCAGGCGGGTCAGTGTTGGGCTGGTTTTTGGATCGAAATCTACGTTGCACTAGCAGTTTATTCTTTTGGATTTCGGGGGTGATGAGTGCGTCCATGTTCTTTCGCTTCTTTTGCTTTGATGCTTCCTGAATGACGGCCTCCATCTGCTGTATGCGCTCCTCCAAGTCATCTGCGTAACTGTGATAGCTGTAAGCCCATGTGTAAGTTGATGTCTCGCATGATTTTACCCTTTCTGTGGTCCTCGCTTCCTAACACTGGTTTAAAATCAATTAGACACCATCAATGCACGCCATTACTGTGGCTACTAACACTTTTGTGAATTGGCAGGTCTCGTTGTATGCCTGGCAATTGAAGCACACTTGTCCCTCTTGAAAGGCACATTTCACTTTTCGTCGTCTGCAGAAATCACTAATGACATGTTACTCACAATGCTGTCGATTCAAGCAAAACTGTCTCCATGTACCATGCTCTTGTCACTCGGCGACTGACTTTCTTTTGTGAACCTTCAGATTCGTTCTCTGCTGCTGTAGTAGGAACAAGAGTTTCCGTATTCATAAAGAAGAAGACATGTGGGAATTCAGAAATGGATTTTATTCATATCAAAAGCAGTCAGTTCCACTAGCCTTACAAACGAGACCAAATCCATCCAGACAGCCACGAAGATCGCTTGTTGGGGTCAGCTAATCTGGGCACATTGATATCCACTTCCTCAGTCTCGTAAACAGGGCCTACATTATCAAACACTGGCTTCGTCTCTGTCGTATCCAACTCGAGCACCGTGATAGTAATATCATCACGGTAATTTCTGGATGGCTTTCTTGTCAGGCGCTTTGATAGCTCAAATGCCTCGTTTTCAACTGGCTCCTTCTTTCCAACATTCTTGTACACTGCTTGATATAACAAGGCTTCACGGACCAAGTGAGTAGCTGGATTGGCCTCTCCCTTGGATTTCCATGTACTCATAATCTTGGCTGCTTGCTCATCTCCGTCGGTGCTACGAACATTATCCCAGCTCAACTCGTCCCATAATCCATCAGTGCCCAAGATCACAAAGCGATCTCCCTTGTCCAACTTGTGCTTGGAGACCAAAGGCTTCGATTCAAGATAAGGAGGTGTCTTGTAATTGACCACAATGCGGTGGTGATAGCGTGCAAATGTCTTGTAAATGTCGTAGGGAATGAATGGCAACACCTTCATTTGGTAGTCGACTGGCACCTTGTACATGATATCACCAAATGCTACACATGGTTAGTTAAAGGCAGCCTGTCTTAGCAAGTAAGCAAGCACTTACATCCACCCACAGCAATCAAACCAAAAATGCGTTTTCTCATGACAATGACTTCGGATTCACTAGCAGGATGCTGTGAGAGCATATGTGCTTTCCATTCAGGGCTGGCAGGTGATTGCTCTTCAACCAAACGTCTGCCTCTCCATGTGCCGTCTTCCTCCTGGCTAACAACTGCGACATAATTACTAGTATCTATATAATCAACACAATGCAAGAAGCTACTTACTGACAACTCTGGAATCACCAGTATTAGCTGAATAAATATACCCATCTTTGACGTAAACAGCACAAGCACAAGAGCCATTGATAGCTTCGTTAATGATGGCTTCAGTAGCCTTTTGATCAGGTTGACGGGCAATGGCAGCTCTGATGTCTTTTTCAGTGGTTCGTTTGACGTTTTTAGGAAACAAATCATAAAAGCGCTGTTGAATATCGCTATCCAGATCCACAAATGCTGTTGAAATGGCTTCTTCAGTGGTCTCAGCATTGACACTGACCTCCAACTCACGAGCCATGTAGATGGGCAGTTGCTTTTTGATCAAGCGAGAACAGTGAGGACCAATATGGCCTTATAAAGGAGTTAGTCTTAATGCAAGAAGCTTATTCGGAGGGACTCACCATCATAAACACCAGCAATCAAGCCATTCTGAAAAGTGTTGATACTGTAGTTGTCCTCCACAGGGTTGTTGGAAGGCAACTGGTTGGTATAGATGGCTTTGACATGGTTGGTCTTGACCTTTGTAGCAAATTGACCGGATCTCAGACGTTCATCGATATCGCTGCTGGATAATAATGTGAAAGGGCGAGAGTCGTAAAATCTGGGGACGTAGGGTTGCTCCTTGGCATTGACTACAGCAGCGGCTTCCTTTGCTGATACTGCTTGTTTACTGCTAGCAAGATAATAGCCGCCAGCGCCTGTGAGGCCAAGTCCTGCAACAGTGGTAAGAGTTCGTATAGGAATAGTCATGTTGCAAGAGAAAAAAAAAATGAAAAATCGAGTCGCGTTTTCTAATCTGTCGACAAACATATTACCACCACTTCGCTGATTGATTCTGAGGCCAGTAGAGAAGCAGGCTGGTGGAAAAGCCAAAATGCAAGTGGATTGATCCACAGAGCCAAGGCAGTTGCTATTACTGCTAAATTCTTCTACTGGCATTGAAGGGCCTCATCACGGCTTAGGATTCTCTACATTTACATGACCTGGCTCTTTGAGTCAGCCCGGCAAACAAAGCCAACAATGAATGAATTGATCTTCTATTATACAAGTAGTTTTTCTTTATTGGAATTAAGTCGTACATTATACTTTTAAGGGCTTTTTGTGATCCAAAGATTTCCTCGCCATATCACCCACTTTGTCTATTGATTTTTTGTCTACATGAGATCTTAATAAAGACTTCAAAAGGTATCTCCATGTCACAGCATTTGGTTCTACACGGTTCTCGTTCATGTGGCTGAATAATCGTAAGGCTAACTCACTCTTTTTGAAGATGGCACAGCCCTGCAAAAGTGCAGTATAGGTTTCTACAGTGGGTTGAACAGTTTTGTTGGCACACATGTGATCGAAAATACTGGTAGCTTGTGTGATATCGTGCTTTGCAAAACAAGAGATAAGCGTGGTATAGGTATATACGTTGGGCTTTTGAAAGCCTGTTAAACGGCGAAACAAGTTGTGCGCTTCTGTGGTTACTGGAATAGGTGATTTGGAGTAGTCTGCGTTGGGATGTCGTATGCCAGCTGCCATCGCCATAGGTTCGAGATCCACTTCGCCGTGCTTCTTCTTCTTTTTCAGATCAGAATCACTGTGACCCAATGCCTTCAACATGCTACTGTAAGCATGCAGATTAGGCTCAATACCATCATCCAGCATGGTCTTGAACATTCGCCAGGCAAGCACCCCTTCCTTGTTCAGTATTAAGCCTTGAATCACCATAGCCAGTGTGATATCATCCGCCACGCCCTGATCAGCAGATTTGATGGAAGCATACACTTGCATCGCAGCAGGGACATCTCGACATTGGAATAAGGCGTGTGCTAAATGGTGCTTTGCACGCTGCTTTGCCTCTGCGTCTGTAGCCAGTTGTGTGCTTGCTGTATAGCTTTGGTATACTTTTCTCTTGTCACCCTTCTTTCCGTATCCAACAATTAAATGGTTCGCCATCACGCTGTTGACCAGCTTTTCGTTTTGTTGCTGTAGATCGTCAAACTCCTTTTGTGCCTCTTCTACATTCTCTTTGCTCTTGAGCCATATCATCGCTGTCCTGAGTTTGCTATCTACATGTCGAGTGTCTAGTTTCTGAATGTATTCAACCGCTCTCCTTGCCTCCACCATGTTATTCTTTCGTAGAGCATTGATCAGTAGTGATGTGACAATGGTGCTGGAGAGTTGGTTGTATTTTTTTACATGCAAATTCAGAGATAAACGAGCAGCAACGAAATCACCAGCTACTGCGTGCGCATCTATAATGGCTGTACTTGTCACAATGTTGGGATATACTTGCTGTTTCTGCATTTCTTTGAACAAACTGACTGCACCCTTGTTGTCCCCTTTCCGTGCGAATCCTGCAATCAGTGTGGTGTAGATATATACATTGTAAGGGTGAGTGGTGGTTGTGGAATCTTGTTTCGTGGCTCTGTCCAAGGATTTCAGGAATGATACTGTGAGTGATTGAGAGGCACCGCGTTTCGACAGCAGACTGAGCAGTTGGGAGATGGTTGTATTTTCCAGCTTCGCGTTCTGTTTATCCATTGCTTTGATTAGCAGTTGAGTGACATATTTTAGCATTGCTGGATCTCTGGTTTTGTTGTTCTTCAATGCAACGACAAGCAAATCATAGTGGTTGGCTGTGGGGTAAAATCTATCCGGACTCGTAGATCTGTCGCATGCAACAGTTGTTACTCTAATCAGATCACAGGCAGCTCGCACAAGGCCCTGTCGACTCATGGCAAACAAGACTTGTGACAGATGATGAGCATTGGGGCTTTTGTCGTGTGATTTCATGTGTTCCAGCACACTCAGCATGTTGGGCACCGTCTTGCTGTACTTCATGATGCTGAGGATGCGCCCGTAATGATTGGGTTGTAGGTAATGATCCACGCCGTGCTTTATCATCAACTGATAGATCTGCCATGTTTTTGCGGTATCATTCATAGTAAAGCTGTACAACGCACTTCGTAGTGATGCAAACATGTCCATTTTCGATATCTTTTCCTTGATGAAATACTGCGACATTTGTTCAGGATCGATGAATTTGTTGATATTTCGAGGCTGATATTGTCGGTATACATTCGTCTCGGTTTTCTTTCGTGGTCGTGAGTTGTATGACCTTGTAACTAAAAATGACAGTGTGGGTAATAGTTGAGGTTTTGTAGGTGTCTTTAAAGCAGTAGATGTCAAAAGCGTTCGTCTAGTGTTTGTGTTGCATTCTAATTCTAAAAAACATTGCCTTAATAAACAATTTGAAGACTTGGCTCTTCTTGTTGTTGTAGTTGTAACAGCTAAAGCAGGACGCATCGAAAAGGAAACAGCCTGTGTGTATAATCTTGGTGTCTTCTCTCTTGTTCCCAATCAGTCTGACAGAGAGCGTAGAGGGGGGAGGAACGGAAAAATGAAGGGGAGGATATATTCCAATGAGAGTATATATAGTCCAAAGGTTGTAAAACCTTTTTCAAATGATTTAAATAAATACAACTGCTATAAGAAAGACTTTTTTTTTTGACAGACCACCCTCCAACTAAAAAAAGGAGGGGTTCAATTTTTCAAAAGGTAAGGGCTATTGGAAGGGATAGCCTTTTGTAATTGCAATACGACATTTGGCCCGCCAAATTGTCAGAATCTGTGCGGAGGCAGAGGCACCCCCCAGGCCTTACAGATTGCTCTAATTGAGGGGGGCGCAAGTTGAATAAAAATGAACTGATCTGTTTTTGATGCCGTGATGTCACAGAGACTCTATACATCCCACATGTTGCCTTTGAAGCAGCATGGGTTCATGGCATTTTGGAGCGAAATGTGTTGCCATGGCAACGGTTCCTGAATATTTATTTGACAGATCATGATATACAATTTTTAAATAATTTTTTAAGCAGTTGCTTTCCATGCAGCATAGATTTGGAAAATGGATGCAAAACCACCAAAGACACCAACCAGGACATCAGGGAAGCTTGACTTCTCTAATGACCAATGAACAG
The DNA here is from genome assembly GCF_035048745.1 of Mucor velutinosus. Classification (NCBI taxonomy): domain Eukaryota; kingdom Fungi; phylum Mucoromycota; class Mucoromycetes; order Mucorales; family Mucoraceae; genus Mucor; species Mucor velutinosus. The sequence continues at coordinate 1,294,227 of NW_027041893.1, read as the reverse complement.
TTAAGGGTAGATAACTGAGATTTAAGATTGATGATTAGTCAAACGGCCGTTACTATGAGAAACATTACGCTCTTACCCTGTGTTGATGCAAGTATTGACAATCATGGTTGTTCTTTCGGCCTTGATGGATGCCATCTCAGCTTCAGGGTCCTCATGAGTCTCGATATCACCAGCCTTAATACGCTTCAACAAGCCAGTCTCTCTCTTTTTCAGATTTCTGTATTGCTCTCCAAGTCTACCATACTCTAAAATTACATATGCAGCCCAGAAACGACAACTCCACATTCCAATCTTGTTGGTCTTTTCTTCACTGATGGGGATGACTTGATGAGCACCCAACCAATAAATGTGTTCCAAAGGATAGTAGATGACATTTGCCCAATTTTGAAGACGCTCAATTGTGAGTGCAATTTTGCTAGGTGGTTGATTGTATTCCAAGTAGTTCATATATTGCACCATGGGCAGCAAGCCATAATAACGCAATAAGATACGGAAATCACTTACAGGTCCTGCAAAGTTTTGAATACGCTGAATGAATGAAATGGCAGCTGTGGCAGTTTTTAAGGGAGCTGAACGTTTTTGAGCAAACCAAATGATGACTTTTGACCAATATTGAATGAACTATGAACTGTTGATGAGTACAGAGCCTTCATCACTACCTAGCGAATTGACGTACCATCAGAACTTTGTCAGTACCTCGAACGCTGTTCAAGAATCGAATAAGATGATCCAACTTGGGATTGGAAGGACCCAATAATTTAGCAACTGCTAAAGGATTAATGGCCTCCTTTTTGTGATGTTGTTGTTGAGTTTTCTTTTCTGAAGACATTTAATGAAAGAAAGATGCGTTTTTTAGAAAAAAGATAAAAATTAATAATTTTATTTGAGTCTTTCACATGTGAACTCTTTTCCCACAATGGATACAAATCAATCATCTCAATTCATCTGTTTGCTATTATTGTCACTTTCCTCAAATGTTGTCATATAAAACTTGAGACATAAATTCTCCATATAAATTCTGATATCTTATGATACCATTTGGACCTTCTCTTCTGGAAAAATGATACTACAATTATATCATCGCTATAAAACACTATCTAAATGAAAGTCTTAAATAAATTGTTACACAAATCCAGACACTGGACGGGAGAAAGAGAAGTGATCACTCAATTCCCTCTGACAGCAAGCCGCACGTTATCTCAAAAACTGGCTAATAATTTGACATTAGCTCTCTAGAACCAGCCTTGCCTCTCCCTTTGTGATGAATATTGTTGTGAGCAATTGCACCTTTTCGAATTATAATTTCAGGTAAGTCAATTAACCTACAGCTAGATCAGGACACACACTAGCACATCTACATCAATGCTTCACTCTAAACATGTTGAATCTGAAGATTTGTGTACATTATTACTAGGCTTACTCCAGGTTTCATATGCAATTATGAATAGGGCACCAACTTTACATTCCTCATATCAAGATTCGCATTCTCATGAGCCATTTGCATCCCAATTTCGCTTTGTTTTCCTTGTTTTGTGGTAAAAAAAAGAAAAAAAAAAAAAAAAAAAAAGGTACTGCAAATACAAAATGTCTGACCGTAAATGCATTTCATCATTGATTTGGATGTGAAGGAACGTAAAAGAGTTGGACTTGCAAACACAGTAGGGTAAGGGTATGGGCTAGGCCTGAAGTCTGGTTGTTTGCTGTTCTCTTCGATTTACAGTGCCCTCGCCATTGAACAAATGATATTTCATATATGAACTTTCCATCAAAATGCATCATATACAGCTTTCAAAGCAAAATTGAAGTCAGAGCTCTTTGACCGCATTGGAAATACAAGAAAAAAAACCGCTAAATATAGCGCAAAGTTCCTTTCTTATTAGTTGTCTATTGCTTAATGACGACAGAGCTGGACATGCCTGTAAAAGACGACTAGCCGATCTATCTCGCTACGCTTGATGACGGTATCCCCCTGTTGGTTCTCGCCGAACGCATTCCATATCAGAGATAACAAAAATCTGGCATATCAAGTAGATTCTAAACAATAAATTAATAGCAAAAAAAAGGCTATATCAGAGTTAGGAGGGGGAGGTATCCATTCGCTGATTTTGCTCTTGAGATCGCGACATAATGCTTGCCATGCATACACAGGACTTGTATAAGATCTACAGCGATTTTTTTGAGATATTGTCATTGCAAAAGACGCCTTCATGAGGCAAAGCTCCCCCAAAAAAGTATTTGGGCTAAACAATTGTCCTTTTCAATTCCATGATCCCCATTTAATCAGCATCGCAATCATCGTTGTCATCAACAGAAACGCATTTGGGACAGCCAGCAGCAGCGCCACCCGCTGCTAAAATTGATTCAAACTCAGTTTATTTTTTTCTGTTCAAGATTGGACAGAAAGTGTCTTTCTTCGACTTTTTTAGTCTATTCTGTAATATTCGACTATATAATCTGTAATGAGTGCCCTACGCTTCCTAATACATTCTTGAAGTACTTTTCAAGGCGCTTCCAATGATGTTAACTGTAATAAGTATTTTGAATGAACTTATTGAGCAATTTGGTAAAATATGAGATGAGGTTTTTAGCGAAAATAGCCATATTTTTGCATATGAAAACCTCATAAAAGTGGTTCCAGAGGCTGCTTTGGATCGAGAGAAACATTTTGATTTGATATATACCATATTAAAAGTCTTCATTTTCAAGGTGAAAAATGCGATCGTTTGATTTTCGTGAAAAACCATGAGGGGTACCGCATGCTTTTTGGTCGATTTTTGGCCATGTTTTTTTTGGGGCCAAAAAGTTGAGCAAAGGTATCAGGAATTTACTGCTACTTGAGTACAATTGTTTGGCGTCATTCCGGTGGCTCAAAAAGGTCTACATGTCAAGATATGAAGGCGTGAAAACTGTTAAATTTGGTTGTGTTTTGCTTTATACCTTTTGTTTACACGGCATGAATCACATCTTTAGTAGCTGAAATTTACTAGAAGGGTAGTTCTGCCGTTTATGCAATTTCTAATTTGAATAGAAGACATATTGATTTTGGTAAGGCTGATTCATGCAAATTTTGATGCTTTGTGTTGTTGGTAAGCTTATTAATCTTAAAAATTGAAACGAATACTATGGTTTTGCACCTTCACTTCGCTGCAATCAAACCCTTATTAAGATTAGTATTGCCAAATGCTGAGTTAGATGCCTAGTTGCCATGGTTTTTCGCACTTGGCTACTGTAAAACCGCCTCATAGGTCAATGTTACCAAATGTTGAATTAGATGTGTTATGTTCTTGGTGGATGGGCTTAGCACCGACTCCAAACCCCTCCCAATGCCGACTTTGCCAGTGGTTTATTCACCTTGTACGGTACTCATTTATTTGATTTGTTTGTCCACTTTTCTTGAATGTTTTACGATGAGACGCTAAAATTTAGCTAATTTGGGTTGGCAGATCAAAATATCACATAACAGGATGCTTCATCCAAACAACATTTTTCGATTTTTGTATACAAATGCCTATTAAAAAAGCATTTATTCCTATATGTTTATAAACAAGATATGCTTCTGAATACAGAAGCTCGTCTTCTTTATCAAATGTTTAAATTAATGAAAAAAAGGGGGTTTGTTATTATTTTTAGGGGGAAGAGCGAGAAAGAAGGGGGGGCTTTTTTTTATATGTTGTATGTAATGAATTTTTGAAGAAAATACAAAGGGAAGAAGGGCAAGGGAAAAGGTGAAATATGATTTTTTTTTGTGTTTCATTTTAAGGAGATTATATATGCGATATGAGAAAGAAGAAGTTTATATGATACAAAGAGGAATTTTGTAAGATTTTGTTTGTTTGTTGTGGGGAGGGGTACTGTTTGTCATTGAAGTAAATTATTTACAATAGAGAGTGAAAGTGAATGGAATAATTAGTTAAAAAAGAGGTTCCCAGAATGGCCCTGAATCGAAGGAGAATTCAGAGAGGTCCTGGGAGCAAATGTCAGAGGGAGGGACGTTTGCTGCAAAACGAGGTGCTTGAGGAGATGCTACAGTTACGGCAGAGTTGTTGGATCTATGAATGAGAAACAAGAGATCAATGTCAAGTTATAGGGCATCAAATGTTACTACTTACGGATTTTCACAAAGAAAGACATCAGAGGCATTAGGAGCGAACAGTTCCTTCTTGACAGAATCAAGGGATTGCAGGTAAGCTAAACGAGACAGGATCTCCAGGCTTTCAGGATCTAATACCAACTGGCCATCTTCTTTTGGATCAAAGGGATCAAGGGATAAGCTTTCGCTTGGAGTGGTGACTTCACTAGCACTACTATCTTGACTACTAAATCTGGATTCAGATGAAACGTCAGGCCAATCTGTCGGTGTTTCTGGTCCTGGTAAGTCAGTAGAGTATCCATCATCGTCATCATGAAGATGAAGTGGAGGAGGTGTAGCAGATGAGCTAACAGAAGCTTTGTCTGAGGCGGAATGGCTGGACGAATTTGCTACATTTGCAGCTGTAAAGTTGAATCGACTGAGAGGAGATGAATCGATTTCCATGGCAGATGAAAAGTCATCGTCGTCGTATTCCTCTGCATCTTCATCATCAGTGTTGGCAGCATCTTGGCTCTTCAAGGCCAAACGTTGACTCTTCCATTGAGCGGCATATCTCCAGGTGATGGCACTCAATAATTTGGCATTCTTACCGGTACAAGAACCAAGCGAGAGGAAGCAGGAAGGACAACGGAAGGTTTCTGTTAATGCTGCATCATTCAATTCGAGACATTCCAAATGCAAATAGCGATAGCAATCATCACATTGAACCATGGATTCGATTTCTTCATGAGGTGAGGAGCAGATACATTGGATGTTCTTCTTTTTCAAATGATGGTGTGCACTGTGGATGGAATTGGTAGCATGACTAGCGGAGGAGTGGCGATGAATAGATTTGCGCTTCATACGCATACGCTGGCTAGATTCGGATTTGTCTTCGAGTCCCAATACATGAGTCAATTGAGACTTGGGTGGTCTACCAGGACGTTTGCGATCAATACGAGAAGTTGATCTTGAATGAGAACGGCCATCTATGGATTGAAAGTCAGTAATGGTTCACATGCGATTTTTTTATAGAAAGAAAAAGAATAAAACGCCCAAGACCCCCCAAAAATAATAACAATTACCTTCAGGTCTGGAAAGGTGAAGTTCTTTGTCCATATTAGATGCTTCATGTACATACGACTCAATCAGAGTTGCACCGCAACGAGCCGACCTTTCTGATTCAGTTGAGGGATCTACAGATTCGTTCGCATTAGAGAGAGATAATTGAATTGAATGATCTTTGAATGAGATTTCAGTTGATTCCTTGGACACAAAGATGAGATATTGCTTCAACATTTGTAGGTTGCGCAATGAAATTGGCTTGGCATTTGACCAATCAGATTCAGACAACATTGTATTGGCTACTACTTCCTGCTGAGGCATATCAGATTCTGATTTATCACTGCTGCAATTGCTAGGTGGAGGTGTAGGTGGTAAGGATATAGTTGGATCAGATAATCGTTTTGCTGCCTTTGATAAGCGATCTTTTAACTTTTTAGCAACAGAGCTGATGTCGTTATATTGCACAGATTTCTTCAATGAATGCTTCTTTAAATCGATGCTCATCATTTCAAGTTCTGGCTTGATGTTTGTTGTTGTTGATGTTGCTAAATCTGCTGCTGCATCTTCTGATGCTGCAGTTGGTTCAGAGGGTGCTGCTGGAGATTTTGACTTTTGTCTTGGTTTAGGCTTTGCATTATTTTTTGACACCTTCTTTGAATCGGCCATGGCATTCTTGTTTTTTGTTGTGATAGTACTATCAGGTAAAAAAAAAAAATATCGATGTCAAAATTGTGTATCGTTGGACAAAATGTATTTCATTTTTTGTAGGTTGTTGCCTAGCAACAGCACTATCTATTACTTTTTAAAAAGAAATAGTGTACGTCCGTTGCTGGGCAACAAAACAATCAACAAAATACAGCAAAAGGTTTAACTCACGTTGATTTCATGATTCTGGTGATTTCTTGTATGCGAAAAAGGACAGATAGATTTTGATCTTTTCTAGTTTCTTGGCTGATTTTTGTTGAGTTATAATGATGAATGTTGTATATGAAAATATGTGTGGGTTACTGGTTCTTTTTTACTCTTTTTTATTTTCTATTTTCAGACCAGTAAATGTTAAATCAATAAAGTTTACTGCTTGTTGTGGATGATAGTAAATAAAAACGAAATAAAAGAGAGAGTTTAGTGAGGGAAAAAAGAAAAGAGAAAAAGGAAAACAAGAAAGAAAAAGGGAAAGGGAAAGGTTTAATCGATTGGGGAGTTTCTATTAGGGTGTGCGAATAAAACCAAAATATCCCAATTTTACAGTCATATCATGTATAAAAAGAGCGATCGTCTCTCTCTCTTTGTGACCTATTTAAGTTTCGGTATTGCCATGTTCATATCCGATACAATGGTTATCGTGCTTTTGTAACCGCCCAAAGCTTCCGAGTCATCTGAAAAAACCCAGGTTTATATCTTATCGTATACACAAATCATGTCAAATGTTGAAATATGCATCACCCCTTCCAAAAAAATAACAATACCTTGTATCAGGCACCTCGTTCGAATGCGCTAACATGACGTCACTATAGCAATGTTGCATTTTCATGTACATTTAGGTAAGGCTGAGCCTTTAATGTGGATGATTTACATAGACAACATATAGGACATCTATCAAGCAAAACCTCGGCATGTATTAAATTAACATCTCAAACATCATTCATTGCAAAATTGAGCGCATAAATTTATGAATCATCACATTTTGTAGACCCGTCGAATCTATTCTAAATTGGATGCCCTTTTACTACACTCTCACCCAAGACCTCGGCTTATCAGAAATGCACAATATACACTATGCCCCTGCTTTCCCGTAATGCAAACTGCCATTCATGATAAAGGCATATTCCATGAATCCGCTTACATTCAAAGTGAATCAAAAACTTGTTATGCAATCTCCGCGAGATCGTGGGACGAGATAGATACTTATCAAATGTTGAAGTAAAATAAGGAGGATGAGGCAAAACCCAACTAATTTCTTGGCGGCAAAATTAAGAATGCACATATATATAGCTTAATTTGTCCTCAAAATTTTGTATTTGACGTTTTGCCTCTGTTCTTATTGCCAACATATTCCAATACAAAGGTAAAACATGGATATTCGGAGCAACAACCATAAATACAATGATTATATCATGTTTATTTAGTGCCATCTTTTACTTTTTCTGATTGTTCTTTACTTGATCCGTCAACGGACAATAAGGACAGCTTGTAGATTGTAGAATGTCAACAATATTCTTGTATGTATATATATACCAATTAAATCAGTTGTACAAGTAAGATAACCAAGTATTTCAAGTGCATTAAATAACAAGATTACCCACCCTAATCCTGTGTTACCCACAAGAAAACAGTATTGGCGAAATGAATGGCCAATGTTGTAAATATTCATGCGATCCACTTTTTTTTCACAATTCTAGAATTCGAGCCTTTGCCTCTGTGCGTCGTTAATCAATCATTCGATTTTTATAATCGGTTTCTTCTGAACTCAAGGATTATCAAATGCCTCTTTATTCAAATGTCGATGATGTTAGCGTTAGAAGAAATGCTGTGATACAATAACAATATTGTTATTTGTATATCTTTTTGCAAAAAAAGGGGGGTTTGTCGAATGAAAGAGAGAAGGAAAGGAGGAATAGAAGCAATATAGCCTTGTATTCAGCTTCATTATGGTTACACTACCACATAACGATAGCAAACTCTAAATAGATGGTGCTTGTAAACTACTAAAATAATGATGGTAATCCATAATATTTGATAGCTTGCTAAATCAACCGTTTATCTTGCCAATAGAAATATTTACAAATACGAAGCTTAGCAGATCGTTCCAGCTTCATCTCCCCCCGCTTGTCTCCTTTTTATCAGATGAAGGCACTTTTGCCATTTTAACCCCCAAACAAATTGATTAATGTTTATACATGTTATGCACTATTTTACGCCATCAACTATGCGTTTATGAGATTATTTAAAATTGCACTTAATACATAACTCTCTCCCAAATACACAGGATAGCTGACATTTGCTGAGAGATGTTAATAAATCTTGTGTCATCGAATGTTGAGTAAGAGGACCATAGCATTTGGGGCTGTAAATGATTACTGCTTGCAACCCGTACAGGATGAAGGGTATTATAAAATTAAGGTTTGACGAATCTAATTAAACCCATTTTAAAAATGCAGCATTTGCCTATTTATGGTAGGGTCACCTTTTCTCTATAATCCACCAATATCAATCAAAGTTATGAATAAAAGCAGCATTTGGACAGTTGACAAGACACACACGTTTGAGATCGCGCGTCTACTTCAATCAAGAATCGTAACCTCATACCCAAGTGCCCCTCTCCACTTTACTAGGCCAGTAGACAGATAAGTTGATGTGATACAGGTCTGAATGGTTGATTCCCACCCTGCTTCTATCTTGTTTGTATGAATAATGTGACCTTGACTTGCATGCCGTTGCCTATAAGAAGCATTTGGTTAGATGAAAGCAAGTTGAATAACAATAAACCTCACTAGCTGACTATGTAGTACTTGTAAAGTGGTAGGTTCGTTAGGTGGTACTCCTTCATCCAGATGTAACGTAAGATGACAAAGTTGGCTTAATATAATTGAGTGCTACACTTGTGCATCGACGTGGGAGCCCAAAAATATCGTTCACTTTTTATTATGCAGCAACAACAAAACAATAGCCACAGGTGGTTGAGCCGTGGTTTATCTCATTCTCAACATATCTCGCATCTACACAGCTGTTCCTGAGAAATATGGGGCAATTTTTTTATGGTTAATGCCCAGCGTTCCCTCAATAGAACTGTTTATTATACAGAGATTCTGTCAAAAATTCATCTACATCATTTTGCTGCCAAATGCATGCTACCAGATATGTAGTTTGGAACACTACTGAGCACATGGATTTAAGAATAGATTTAAAGCCAATCCAAGTGTATTTGAACCTACATCTGCTAAAACTATATGCGCATGCCTTCAATCATTGCATCTTGTTCGTTGGTTTCCGAACATTGACAGCATTTGTTCAACTGTGTCGCATAGAACATATTGATTCCTTGTGAAGATGCTTGAACTTTAAGCATTGGTACTAGGCTAGCTTGTAACCGTCGATCTGACTCTTACACGATGGTCTACATTTGTGTCAATGAGAAAAATCATATAAACGTAGACAGCTTACTTGCATTCTCTCTTGATGCTCAAAAGTAAGCAGATTACAGACAAATCTGGTCATACTTACACCGTGTTTTCTCGTGTTAAGAGCTGTTTTAAACCATCAGAATAGCACCATACAATTGCTTTCATTTGGTATTCACTCACTGGTACCAGTGCTCACCTTTTTTGGGACCAAAAAAACATCACCAAAAATCAGCTGAAAACCATGAGGTACCCCTCATGGCTTTTGTTGAAAATCAAACGATCGCGTTTTTGACCACAAAAATAAAGACTTTTACTATAGCATACGAGCCTTTCAGCACTTCGGGTGGTTTCCTGACCTACGCTTCGCTTCGGTGGAAACCAACCTACGTTCAAACGGCTCGCGCTGCCGCGGGCCTTTGGCTAATATCCCAAAATTAATATAGCTAAAATGTTAGAAGAGGAACCCTGATTGTTGATTGATATGTAATCACTAATCGTATGAGTGTTTATGCTTCGGATGGTTCTCACCGAAGCGTAGCAAAGGTAGAGAACCAACCTGCGCAGCGGCAGCTCGTGCTACTGATTGCTCTTGCGTATTTTATCAAAATACTGCTACTTTCATTTTGACCCTCCACTTACACATAGTAACCCTTCCTATTATCTGTGGATCTGATTCTTATGTGATGTTCTACATCCATATACACGTAGCTACTTCATATACGGGCAAGCAGCATACTGGTATTCCCACTTTTTAGTCCTTAGTGTCCCTAATACAACAAAATTTGAATGCATTTGAGCTGAATTTTCTTGCGTTCAAGGCCGTTTTAGATCGTCAGAATAGCCCCAAATGGTTGCTTTCATCTGGCAGTTACTTTCTGACACTTTTGCTCGACTTTTTGGGGACCAAAAAAACATGGTCAAAAATCGACCAAAAAGCATGAGGTATCCCTCATGGTTTTCATCGAAAATCAAACGATCGCATTTTTCATCTTGATAATGGAGACTTTTACTATGGTATATCTTGAATCAAAATGTTTCTATCAATCCAAAGCAACCTCTGAAATTATCTTTGTGGGACTTTGATATGTAAAATTTCGACATTTTGGCCATAAATCTCTTTTCATATTTTTACAAATCATTCAATAAGTGAATTCAAAACATCTATTTTACTTAGTACCATTGGAAGCGCCTTGAAAAGTACTCCAGGAAAGCTTAAGGAAGCATGGGGTGATTATCATACTTCACTTAGTCGAATCTGCAAAAATAGCTCGATCGAGTCCAAAATTATCAAAATATGTCCAATCTGGAACAGACTATGATTCTGGGTTTGAATTAATTTTGGCTGGTAGGGCCAGCTGGAAAACTCATGCCCTTTTCATAAGGCAATACAGTAGTAAATGCCCTCGAAGCGTATAGAAAGTAGGTGGCAGGTCATAGTACTATCGTTTATAATGATATTTTATTGCCTTCTATATCGTTCATAATGATATTTTATTGCATTCTATATTTAATAACGTTAGTCTGGACATTGACAATGCATGGGTTGCATAAAATGTCTGCAGTAAGTAATGAAATCTCTGAGGCTCTGAGACGTCGCTCAAATAAAACATTGACAGCATTGAGCAGAGGAAAGAGGGTAGAAATAATAGTGGTTTTTATTGATTGATTGTAAAATCATTATTCTCATATGAGCCAGGTCTGATAGATGCCTTGAAACTCAGGTTCCATATTAGGATTGTAAAGTGCAAAAGGACTGAACATTTATTATGTTATGATATGAGCCAGGTCTGATAGATGCCTTGAAACTCAGGTTCCATATTAGGATTGTAAAGTGCAAAAGGACTGAACATTTATTATGTTATGATATTGATTCAAAATGATGCCACTGATCCAAAGCAGCCCCTAAAATCACTGTTGTGAAACCTTGATATGCAAAACCTCGGCATATTAGCCAAAATAGCTATTTCATATTTTCTGGATTTGCTCAACAAGTTCAATCAAAACACCTCTTATGATTAGCACCATTGGAAGCGCCTTGAAAAGTGCTCTAATGAGGCTTAAGGGAGTACAGATGATAATTACGATTTGCATAGTCGAATCTAGTAAAATAGATGGATGGAGTCGATTTCTATCGCATTTTGTCCAATCTGGAGCAGACAAAAAATGGCGGCGTCGGCTGCTGCTGGTTACTGGTAAAATGCCTCTCCCGATATATTTGAGCTTTTATTTGAAGAGATTGCCAATTAAAATATGCTAAAGCCTGACAAGGGTACTTTTGTATGCTATCTGTGCGTACTTTTATACCTGATAAGAGCACTTTTTGCTAACTTCTTATTCAAGTATGATTTTTAATACGAGGCATAAGATTGTGAACTGTTTATTACGAATTTCAAATGCGAACCCCAAGTTTTTTGTACATAATACCAGCCAATCTATCCCACTACGCTCGATGTCGGCGTCGCCCTGTGGGCTCTCGTCAAAGACATTTTAAATCAGATCTAATAAAGTTTTAGTATATCAAGTAGATTTTAAACAATTTATTATTAGTAAAAGAAAGGTTTTATTAAAGCCATCAGGAGGAAGAGAGGAGGTATCTCCCTCAGCATCCTTTTTGCTTACACTGATGATATCAAATAAAGCCTATTATTACGACAATGCGAATGAAATTCAAATCTTATGCAACATTTGTACATCACAGCCGCCATTCTTTGAGAATAGGATTGTCATATCATTTGCTGCTGCTAATGCTCTTAATAAGATGGCGACATAAAGCTGGCCATAAGTAAAGATAGGATTTGGGTAAGGTCTACAGCGACTTTTTTGAGATATTGTCATTGCAAAAGACGCCTTCATGAGGCAAAGCTCCCCCAAAAAAGTATTTGGGCTAAACAATTGTCCTTTTCAATTCCATGATCCCCATTTAATCAGCATCGCAATCATCGTTGTCATCAACAGAAACGCATTTGGGACAGCCAGCTGCAGCGCCGCCCGCTGCTAAAATTGATTCAAACTCAGTTTATTTTTTCTGTTCAAGATTGGACAGAAAGTGTCTTTCTTCGACTTTTTTAGTCTATTCTGTAATATTCGACTATATAATCTGTAATGAGCGCCCTACGCTTCCTAATACATTCTTGAAGTACTTTTCAAGACGCATCCAATGGTACCAAGTAAGGTAAATGTTTCGAATAAATTTACTGAGCAAATTATGAAAATATGAAATGAGGTTTTTGGCCAAAATGTCGAGATTTTATATATCAAGGTCCCACAAAGATGATTTCAGAGGTTGCTTTGGATCGATTGAAACGTTTTGATTCAAGATATACCATAGTAAAAGTCTCCATTTTCAAGGTGAAAAACGCGATCGTTTGATTTCGATGAAAACCATGAGGGGTACCTCACGCTTTTTGGTCGAATTTTGTTCTTGTTTTTTTGATCCCCAAAAAGATGAGCAAAGGTGTCTGTTGAGTCTGTAGCGGTTGCGGACATTCAGTAACTCAGCAAGAGTCGGATCATGATTTACATTGTTTCTCACTGTCTACATTAGGACATTAGGTTCGACACAGAAGTGAATCATATAATCGATTATGATGGTCTCTGATAGTGAAGGATAATGATGGCTACAGATCGTATCATCATGACTGATTGAACGAATCGGATCCTTCAATTGACTGATATTAGATAAACATGATACGATGTATTGACTCAGTTGAAACAACAAGATAGATTGATGATTCATCAGTAATGATCTCTTATAAATAGGATGTGTTTGAATCAGTTAATAAATCTTAAGTTTTTGTATCTGGTTACTTTTTATAGTCTTCCTTTTTTGAAATCTATCTTAATTTGTTAATACTGTATCTTTGAATACAACACTCTGAAATCATCTTTGTGGGACTTTGATATGGAAAATATCGACTTTTTGGCCAGAAGCCTCATTTCATATTTTCATAATTTGCTCAGTAAATTTATTCGAAACATTTACCTTACTTGGTACCATTGGATGCGTCTTGAAAAGTACTTTGAGATTGTATTAGAAAGCAAAGGATGATCTTCACAACTTATATAGTCGAATCTCACAAAGTAGTTGAATCAAGTCGAAGAAAGACACTTTCTGTCCAATCTTAAACAGAAAAATAAACTGAGCTTGAATCAATTTTGGCGGCTGGTGCGGCCGGCTGGCAGACGCAATGCCCTTTCCATCATGGAGGCAATACAGTAATAGATACTTTTGAAGCGTATGGAAAGTAGGTGGCAAATCACATAGCATTATCGTTAGCTATGCTGCTCTTTTTGAATCTATATTTGATAACGCCAGTCTATCAAAATACTTGTTAGATCAATTTCTTTCCTTTTTGAGACTTTGAAAGTGTTTAGGGACCATAAATTTATCATGTTATGATATTACATACAGGCAAAATCTCTTGACGTTAAATTATATGTATATGATTAAATTATGTACAGGCTTTAAAATACATTGGTCATAGCAATCAATGGACAGTACAAGCTTTGAAACAAAATGCAATCATAAAAGAGCATAATATTGAAGCTAATGACAAGACGTGGTTGTTTTTTATTAATGTGTATTTGAGTTTATGAGATCACCATACTTGATGGATTAAGATTTTTGAGGCTATTTTGACTTGTATAGATAGAGGTAGCAGAGATATAAGAACGACTTGGCCTTGTATAGATGTCAGGCATTAATTGTCTTGATAATTGATTGAGTAAGAGGAAGCACAGATGAGAGTAGGGCTTGACCTTGTATAGATGTAGAGATGGTATATTTGAACAGTCTTGTCATTTTAGGAGCTTGTAGGAGGCACAGAGAACTTGGCTTGATAGCATTTGGAGAGGACAGCTTGCTTTAGATGAGATAGAACATGAGATGGCAGAGGTAACTAGATAAAGATGAGATGAGTACACAAGTACTGTGGCATGAGTGCGTAACAAACCATTTGGGCAAAGAAAATTGACCATCAATAAAAGGAACCAACACTATATAAACAGGTACCAAGGTGTAAACTTGCTTCACCTATCACAAGATTATCGACACGCTCAAGACACCTTTATCTCGGATCATAGGGCTGAACCCAATTCTCGTCGGCAATAAAGCCTGTGGTCATCCCGTAGCATGACCAAAGGATTTGTCCTGCAGTCTACTCATGATTATGAAGCTGTGATCCTACTCAGTCCCTACAAAAAAGTAGTTTTTCGGCACTATGTAATCAATAGGTTAGTCAACATGGCTCATACGTTCAACAAGATAATAACTTACTCGCACAGTTCACCAAGGTCTGCATGTATCAAAGATAGTGTGGCCTTTTTCTAGCATGGACCAAGAGACATAGAGAGGACCATGGATTTGTAAGGCATTGTATGTAGCAGTAGTAGAGGCCAATAGACAGTAGAGTATTTGATTTACTTGACCATATGTGTAGAGAGAGAGAGCCCAAATGTCTTGTAGAGAGTTTGTATGTATAGAGTATTTTTGCTTGTTGTAGAGAGATGAGATGAAGAAGAAGAGGGAAAAGCTGTTGAAACAAATCCCTATTTATATCCTTCTCATCGACTTTTGTGTGAGTCCAGTATCCTTGCCACACTCAAATTCGTTTCCTTTTACTTTTCTCCACGATATACTACTTTGAGCGCGTGAAAATAGTACCATTTTGACGTTTGACACTTGCTCTATTTGATCCGCTTCGTCCGAGGCTTTCAACTGTTTTCTGTCTCGAGTTATGTCCATTTTGCTACTTCAAAAAGCCCTTTTTCCACCTTCACATGAAACGAGTTCCCCCATCTCTTCCTAGATGTAATTAACAGACAACTTTTCACTGGCTCAAACCTCATCAAAAAGTAAACAAAAAATGTCATTTGACACTGAAACAGATGCAGCTGGTTGCTTGATTAAGTAATCTCTTTTTTTTTTTTACCTCTCCTTAATTTCTCTCTCCAAGATCATACGGTTCTCGATCCATCTCTCTTGTTGTTTACATCAGCCATAAACTGTCCATCTAATTGGGCAATACGAGTGTTAAGGTTGGCTTTCTTGTCGTTTACATCACATCGGAGCCAGCATAACTGATTCTGGGCCAAGAAACAAGTGTACACCTCGGAAAACAAGCGTGCCATATGAATATTACTGCGGCAATCTCCATGGAATGGAACATAATGGATCGTTTTCGAACCAGTGCAAATCATCTTGTTTCCAGCTATCATGGTTGCTGTCAATGATGTCAATCAAAGTGTTTGGGCTACTAGATATCATCAATATGCCCACATTTACATAGTGAGTTGGTCATTCTTGTGTATCATTCCTGCAACCTGTTTGTAGTTCTTATGCCAAGAGTATTCATCTCATAAAGAGTCAACACGTTTCATATCATTTTTTTTTTAGGGATCGTCCTCTTTTAGAAGGTATTCGGATCATGCAAGATCAAAATAATTCATTTGCTAGGCAAAATTATGCTTTAAAAAAAATCACATGTAAAGTAAACAAAAGGACATGAATTGAAGAGAGATAAGCAAGTAAATGGCCAATTTGTGGTCAAAGAGAGGATATTTTATTAGAAGGTATGTACATCATTAGAAAGCAAATCACTTGAGGAATCCAATGGTACTATTTTCAGGGTTCTAAGTAAAGTACACATCGCGAAATTCATCAAACAAGGCCGTGGGATTTCCAAAAGAAAGAGGTTTCTGAATTAAACTTCACCTGCAATATCATTTTTGTCTGTGTGCTATTCTGTTGCTTTGGATCATGTCACGCTCCTCCTATGTCACCAGCCTGTCCTTTTTGGGTCTCACGTTGCGTATGCTATCTATTTGGGAAGGAGCCTCACTTTCTCGTATAATTGTTTCTGTGGATATCATTACAGTTATATTATAGGGGCTTTGAGGAATCAAGGAGAGTCTTCTAGCCAGCCAAAAAGGATTACAATCCCGCTCGAGTTTCTGTCATAATTCGTTGATTTTGGATCCTTTTGCGATTTGATCGACTTATTTTAGAAGATTCGACTATGAAAGTTGTTGTGATCATCCTTTACAGCCTTAAGATTCTTGTCTATCACTCATAGCGACATTTACAGGACTTTAAATAAAAACTGGAGCTCGTCTCCCCTACAAAAAAAAAAAAAAATTACAGCCTTAAGATATTTAGAAGAACTTTTCAATGCGCATCCAACAGCGTTGGGTATAATAGATATTTTGATTGAACTTGTTGAGCAATTTATGAAATTATGAAATGACGTTTTTGGCGAAAATGTCGAGATTTTATATATCAAGGTCCCACAAAGATGATTTCAGAGGTTGCTTTGGATCGAGAGAAACATTTTGATTTGATATATACCATATTAAAAGTCTTCATTTTCAAGGTGAAAAATGCGATCGTTTGATTTTCGTGAAAAACCATGAGGGGTACCGCATGCTTTTTGGTCGATTTTTGGCCATGTTTTTTTTGGGGCCAAAAAGTTGAGCAAAGGTATCAGGAATTTACTGCTACTTGAGTACAATTGTTTGGCGTCATTCCGGTGGCTCAAAAAGGTCTACATGTCAAGATATGAAGGCGTGAAAACTGTTAAATTTGGTTGTGTTTTGCTTTATACCTTTTGTTTACACGGCATGAATCACATCTTTAGTAGCTGAAATTTACTAGAAGGGTAGTTCTGCCGTTTATGCAATTTCTAATTTGAATAGAAGACATATTGATTTTGGTAAGGCTGATTCATGCAAATTTTGATGCTTTGTGTTGTTGGTAAGCTTATTAATCTTAAAAATTGAAACGAATACTATGGTTTTGCACCTTCACTTCGCTACAGTAAACCCTCACCCCCAAACCCCCTCCCCATTGTCGGCTTTACCGGTGGGTTTGTTCACCTTTGTCCAGCTGTTAATTCTTTAGAATTATATTTGAAAGAATGCGATTAGCTTGTCTATTTTTTAAAAAACATAGTTTTCCAGTATATATATAGTGAAGATTATGCTACATGCCAAAGACCAATTTGCGACAACTGATTGATGTTATATAATGATTCCGTGTAGCGATGATTAAATTTTACAGTAACTGCCATGCCTAGCTAATCAAAATATCAAAATATCAAATCATTTGATCTTTTGCTTTATTTGCTTCTATCTATTACATAAATTACGTTATTATTACTTTTTGGTCAGCACAGGGAACCAGGGATGATATTCAAAGATGGTATCAATGCTGGCTTTGGGGGATGTTTCGCTAATATAATTTAGCCCAATGCTGTTTGCAATAATGGTGCGGATGAGATTCTTGATATCCTTCAGTAAAATGAGAGTTAATGCTTGAATCAAGCACGACCTTATACGCCAAAATATAGCACTTACTTCTTTAAAATGACCTTGACACATTTCAGTATATGTTTTTTCTGGGGACATGGCTAATAAGCCTTCCAATACCTTTTTGGCTTCTGCAAAATCGTTCTTAATGATTTCAATCATTCTTGAGACTTCAAAATCTTCGATGTTTACGATTTCCGAGAACTGCTGGTAGGTTGGATGGGGAGGCGAAATGAGAGAAACAAAAGGTTTAAAGCGATGCAGGTACCGAGTTTCTTCATCGTCAAAAATGAGGCTGCGCTGATCGAACTGATTCGTATACTTTGCAGTGAGTAGCAGTTTGAGCATGGCTTCAGACAAGCATTTCTTGCTATGGTTCATTGACTGGTTTGTGAGTAGATAGTTGTATACATCTGGTGTCTGAATAGATTGATCCACAAAGTTGGAAATACGGTCCAGCAAATATGCTCGGCTCCCTAATACACATTGCGTATACCTGAAGAGATAGTGTTACAAAGTTTCTATTCAACAAAAATGCCAATACTTATGCTATTTACCAGTAAACCATGATGTATTCATGTGATCCATACAAATCCAATTCGAATCCCAAATACAAAATCTTTTCAATCATTGTCAATTTCAAATTGTAAGCCCAGGAGGAGAAATAATATGGAGTTGCAGCATCTTTCTCATTCTTCTCGAGCGCATGAAACACCTCATCAACACTAGCCGCTTCTTCTTGCAAGATTTCCCATTCTGCAACGACTTTACAGAGCATTCTTCGCTGGCGTGATCGATTGTGACAGTTTATCTTGAAGTATTCGACAAATACCATTGAAATTCTATCCAGGTACGTCTTTAATGTGTCATGTGCATTGATGAACTCGGCTGGATTGATGTGAGCGGGTTGTCTCATTGGCGAAGTCCACCAAACTGGAGGTTGTACGGTTTCCTTGATGGAATCCAAGATGAATTTGGAGACAGCAATAGTGCCAAAGATGCGTTGATTATGGAAGAATATCGACTGTGTGAACGAGCAGAATTAGTATCTTCCACTTGATTGATTTTTCCATGCTCACATTCAACTTGGATCTCGAGAAAGCGTCAGGATATGGCTGATGTGCTGCAAAATCTAAAAAGTAATTTATGAGTGAGTTGACAGAGGGATAATCGTTCACATTGCAAATTGAATGTAAACGTTGAATCAGCAAAGTGTATTCTTTGAATGATTCTTGGACAGAGGATAGCTCAACAGGGCGCGGAGGTGTTTGTGAGGTCAATTTGCGGTTAATGTTAGGATCGAAAGCATTTGCTACTTCATTTCCGATTGTCAGATCCACTGTTTCCAGCAACTCGAGGATCTTCTTCAGTTCTGATTTTGCAGTTACCAAGTATGAACCTTCCAGTTTCGACAAATATACAAGCGACAGTAGAAATGATTTGCGGATTTCGACTCGGCTCAGTATGGCTTTTACAGTGTTCTTTTGTGAATCTATGATAATGTGTGAATGTCATGCTCAAACATCAAAAGGAACAACCATTTTACCCGAGATTTTCGTGTTCAATAAATGGTTCAGCAACATGATGGAGCTATCGATATCGTTGAATATCATCACATCAGGATTTTGATCGTTGAAATGCAAGCCGAACAGGTTAGTTGTAAAATCCTCTTCCTGTCATTTGCTACAATGTTAGATCAAGGACTGTGTGCATTGTCAGCGTTGTTTACCTCGTATACGTTGCCCTGAGTCATCTCAGTCCAAATATAATGACAGCATTTCACCGTAGCAAGGATATAGGATTTCAATACGCCATAGATAATGTCCTCCATGTTTGATGTCAAAGTAGGCATAGGTAATTCGTTTAACTTTTTGATGTGGTGAAAATAAATACATGTGTATACAGTCTGTGCAAGTGAATGGCCCGAGATCCAGGCCATTTCACGCACA
Source organism: Mucor velutinosus (assembly GCF_035048745.1). Classification (NCBI taxonomy): domain Eukaryota; kingdom Fungi; phylum Mucoromycota; class Mucoromycetes; order Mucorales; family Mucoraceae; genus Mucor; species Mucor velutinosus. Next base: position 1,274,719 of record NW_027041893.1, on the reverse strand, counting down.
ACGAGCCTATCCATAATGCCCAGTGCATCCTCAGACGATGTTCGTTTCTCAATATCGAAGCTTTCGAGTGTGTGTTCAATCACCATGCCTGTGTCCATGCGAGGATCCATGATTTCAATGGCACTCATAGCATCAAATAGCGTAAATGATTGTAGATGCACCAACTGGCCCACGTCAAACTCTAATTCAAGAGTGATAAGATCCTGCTACTCCATGTCAAGATGTATATCGCATACCGCTTGTTGCTTCATCCAGGAAGGAAGTGATGTCTTTCCATTGTGGTAAAAGGTATTCTTGTTGTTCCTCTTCGTTGGGTATGTTAATATTCAACTCGATAAAAGCGTCTATCTCATTATTAAACCACTTTTTTTTTTACAATGATAGTACAAAGAAATGAATGGCTCTCTTTACCTTGCAAATCGCCAAGTGGTTCCTGCATTGCCCAGTAAGAGATGAAAAGGCAAAATTAACCAGGTAAAAACAAACAAAAAAAGTGGTTCAAACGATTGTAAACCTTGGGTAGTACGCTTGATGGTGCAAGTGGTGGCTGAGTTGAAGATGGTGGGGCAGGGAAGGCGATAAAAGACGAGAATTGCTTTGAAAGCTTTTCAATTCCATTGCCTTTTTTTTATACTATTAATTTCAACATTTGATTATGGACAACGTACTTGAAAAGCAAAGAGCGTATGTTGACTTGTCTGCTTGCGTTGAATGTCTACTAATCATTTATGCAGTGCTCATGAAGACCTTGAGCGCCTTGAACAAGCCATTGTTGAACAGTACATGGATGATGCAAAAACACATCGTGAAAAGCTCTACAGCGAACACGTAGTCGACAAATTTCTGACTCGTATAGCTGACAAGAGTGCTTATCTTGCCGAATTGTACCAGGATAAAGACGGGTAAGTCGTTGATGGCATGGACCTACGAATGAACGCGAGTATATATATATATATATATATATGTAACTGCTTGTTTATTAGGCTTCGCAGTTCTGAAATGGAGGCGCTTACCGGATCTTCAGATTTCAGCGAGTTTTATGAGCGTCTCAAGGTGATCAAAGAGCATCATCGCAAATTTCCCAACGAAGCAGTTGAGCCACCAGAGATGGAATACATCCACCTCACTCAAAAGAAAGACGAGGAGGACTATCAAGGTAGAGTCAAAGCAGAGGTGAATTGCGGCCTAAACTCATTCATTTACGTAGAATTGGAAAAGCTGTTTTCTGGCGAAGAGAGCCTCGGTAGATACCTCGATTTGAACGCACTTCATACACTTTACATCAACTTGAAGGGCGTCAAGAAGCTGGATTACCTACAATACTTGAACGAATTCGATGATTTTGCCACCAACTATCCCAAATCAATCAAATCAACTGAGGAATACAAGGCTTATATCAACCAGTTATTCGATTACCTCCACAGCTTTTTCCGCAGAGCAAAACCACTCTACAACACTGCTGAATTAGAAGAAGAGGTGCTTGAGGAGTTCAACAGACAATGGGAATTAGGTCAAGTGAAGGGCTGGGAGCAAGTTGATACCAAAAACGAAGAGCTATTTTGTCCCGCCTGTCAAAAGCAATTCTCCAAAAAGACCGTTTACGACGCTCATTTGACAGCCAAGAAGCACATCAAAGCACAAAAGAAGTTAGAGGAAGAGCAAGGCTCCAGCAGCAATGCTGTCGTAGTCAAAGATGACAAGAGAAAAGCGATTGCTTGGAAGGAGCGTTTGATTGCAAAATATGCAGAGGCACTGGCTGATTTCAGAGAGGAAAGTAAATCCAACGTTGAACGTAAGCAAGCATTAACAGATAAAGAGCGTCTGGTAAGTCTTCATTTTGTGCTGTTGTCAGTTTGCAAAATTAAAAGCATGTTTCTTTAGCTGGAACAAGAGGAGGAGAAAGTTGAACTTGTGGATCAAGATTCTGATGATGAGGATGACGAAAAGATCTATAACCCACTCAAACTGCCACTTGGTTGGGACGGTAAACCAATCCCTTACTGGCTATACAAGCTTCATGGTTTGGGCGTTGAATACCCTTGTGAGATCTGTGGTAATTATGTATATATGGGCAGAAAGGCATTTGACAAGCACTTTCAAGAGTGGCGACATGCACATGGTATGCGCTGTCTGGGTATACCAAATACAAGACAGTTTCATGAAATCACTAGAATTGATGATGCCTACGCATGTAAGTTTGATACCACCGTAGAAAAAAAAAGGTTTTCATATTGATCTAACAACGCGCGTGTGCAGTATTTGAAAAGCAAAAGAAGGAAGGTGTTAGTGAGGAGGTCAAAGCAGACACAATTGAAGAGTACGAGGATGGAGAGGGCAATGTGTACAACAAAAAGACGTATGAGGATCTCAAACGACAGGGTATTCTTTGATTTCAGTACAAAATAAATGCAATAAAGGCTGTTTAGGTCATTGAAAAACTGCCATCTGAACAAGCTGGACATATGAATACTAAATTTAATTTATTCAACATGTAAATTGCAAGAGAGAAAAAGAGATAAAATACGTGTGCAATCAGAGGGGATATTATATATACTATGAGAGAAAAGAATATGATACGAGTTACTCTGCTGCAGCAGTAGAGCTTGGGGTTGCCACTGCAGATGCATTTTCAGTGACAGGTGTGCCCACCACAGCAGCAATGGATGCAGCGACAGTAGCATTGTCAGGCGATTCACTACGATCGACTTGTTCTAATTTCGCTGATAAAAGAGCAGCATCCACTAATGGTGATTCCGAAGGCATGGCTGTGGGCACAGGGGAAGTCGCAGCGTTGCTTGAGCTTGCAACAACCGAATCCATTGTTGGCATTGCAGCAGCTGATGTGGAGGCGGCGGCACTTTGCAAAGGAGGCTTGATCATCATTCTTTCAATCATCTCATTCGTGTCATCAGCAGCAACGAATTCTTGACGAGGACCGTAGAATCTTTCTGGAGAATACTTGTTTTGCAATGTCTGTAATAATGTCTGGTTTTCAGGCTTTTGGAATTCGCGCATGAATTCGCCCCATTCACCCGTATTGAAGTTATGCAGCAATTTACGGCCGGATACCTGCTTACTCAACAGCAAGAAACCGCGACCCACGACACCACAAACTTGACAGATACGTTCGCCAATGGTCAGACGACGACGGATAGCTTCCCAATTGGTATTCACAAGTACCTTTTCGATTTCACTACGGCATTGGACCAAAATGGGTCTGGGATCGCCACCCTCCATTTGCTGCTGTTGCTGTCTTTCTGCCTCCAAATCACGATAAGCCAGGTACAGTTGAAAGTACTCGTAGTTGTAGTAAACACCAGCGTTTTTAGGAGCGAAATCACAGTCGTAATGGGCAAGCAAGTTGGCGAATGCTGAGAAGCGATGAATAGGAGGGAGCATGCCAAACTTGGTTGAACGTTCGTGGCCTTGAATGATCAGTTTGACCTCGCCTTCCACAATATTTGCTTGGTGCATCAAATCAGCTTCTGAAACCTTGAGCAAGTCCTGGATCACCTCGTTGCCTGCGTATGAAGTGTTGTATTAGGATATTGCACATGTGTTTTGTATATGCTACTTACGTCTCACGGCGTATTCCTTGTCTCTAGGAGAGGCCTTCTTGGCTCTCTTTGTACCATCCTTGTTCTCAGCATTGTTCTTTCTCTTTGAGGTGGCTGCAGGAGCAGGACGAGGCTCTACGTGGGGAGCAGTGACCGAGGCCAGAGCCGCTTGGAGCAAATGTTGAGGCGAGCCATCGGCAGCAGCAGCCGAGAAGAGATTTGAGGAATGGGTGCTGTCCACATCGTGCATGATACCGGCAGCGGTACCGGCCATCTTCATTGGCTCAAGAGAAGAGCCATCTTGCTGCTGTTGTTGTGGATGAGGTGGTTGATGATGCTGAAGCTGTGATTGTTGTAATTGATCTTGGGACTGATGCTGTTGCTGAAAGATGACGGTATCGTGCTGCGTACCAGCTACATTGACAGCAAATATTTGCTGCTCTTGTCTAAACATGATTTTGGACATGTTTGGCACTTTGAGAAAGGACACAGTGTCACCGAGAGCATGGCAGAGCGCAAAGAACATGCTGCCCGTCTGCTTGGGAGAGCCTTGCGTCTTGATGTCCTTGACACATTGATAGAATCTCAGGATGCGATCGTCGCTCAATATATCCGCTAGTGTTGGCGATAGAATGCTGCAATCTTCCTGTTGCTGCTGACTGTCTGCTGTTGTGTTGGCGTAGCCATCTGCTCCTCCAGCACCTTGTTGTTGAGAAGATGTGTCCATTTGGGATTTTTTCGAATTTAAATTTCACACAAAATAAAATGCAGCTCTATCGATGGAACGTCCGGACTGGAACAGTTGATGAGAGAAAGGCTTTCAAAGGTGAGAAAACGTTGCTTTTGATGAAAAGGAAAATACGAAATACAAAAGATCTGGTATGAACCGGACAATATCCACAACATTTGCTAAACGGAAAATTTTTCTCGTCCGATCATGTGACAAGTCTGTTGAATTTTAGAGGAACGAATGCTGCCTTGGCTAGTGGCCTTTGAATCGCATGTGGAGCTTCAACAGGTGAATTGATCCAGGGATCCATTGCGAGTGGATCTGATCAGCAGAGATCAACAAAGCCAGCCAGCCAGCAACGCAGCATTTACATTGTGGTGGCGACATCTGAGCATAGGATGCGATGTCGATCTCTCAACCTCATGGTTCATGGCATTTGATCTGGCATGATTCCCTAAATCAGCTATGATGTAACTCAATGCCCTTGATTTCAAAAGATGCGTAGATTTTATTTGGAAGAACGGTATTTTTGCTCTAATAACCATGCTGCATCAACAGCCTCTTCAATAGCAGTTGCATTGGCCTGAGATGCCTTTTGAAGTGGGTTGCGACACACGCCATGCCCATACCCTAATCTCTTTTGGATAAAGCTCTTGATACCTGGAATACCATGCCATCTGCACAATGCATCGTCTGCTTCCACCAGCTTCTTTTGTAACGCGATAGCCTCCTGAAGCCTATTGTCCTCATATAATACCTGAATTTGAACGCAAAGCGAGGGAAACACATTGCCTGCACCGGGAATCAATCCAACGGCACCAATCAACAATTCAGGCAAGAAGAAATCAACAGAACCGGCCAGCAATGTCACATCTACTATAGGATGAGACAAATAGACTACGCCATGGCCATCCTCCACTCACCTTCAGAATTGGTCTTGTTGACCAAATTTGCCATCTTGCCAACATTGCCATCAGTGCCTTTAACGCCGATGATGTTCTTATGTTTTGATAATTCTACCAGCAATGGGATGCTCAAATCAAGACCTTGACAGACGCCGGGATAGTTGTAAATGACAACAGGCAAGGGAGAGTGATCTGCCACTGTAGTATAAAATTGATATAAAGCATCATGATCCATGGATCCTTTGTAAAATGAGGGCGGTAGAACAAGGACAAAACCTGCTCCAGCTTCAGCAGCTTGCTTTGTGTAGGTGATGGTGTTGCGAGCGCTTTGACTGGAAGTACCAGCGATGATCTTGAGGGAACGATTGTATTTCTGGACACTGTCTGAGCATTGTCGAATGACTTGGACTCGCTCATCATCAGACAAGTTTACAGCTTCACCCATAGATCCCAATACAACGATACCAGCAATACCTGAATTAGCAAGATATTCAATATGTTTATCAAAGGCTTCTAAATCAAGATCCTCGTTTTCCCTGAAAAACGTAGGTACAGGGACGAATACACCACGGCCGAGAGAAGTCATTTTGTTATAATAGATGCTGTTAAAATAAAAATCAAACACTGGAATAAAGAGCGAGTATTTATATTTTTTTTTTGTCATCTGCTGAATAAACAAACTAACACAGACTTCTCACACCTTGAATCTCGCGTAATAGTTTCCCTCAGCTTCCCATCAGCTTGCATTAATCTAGATTCGCAATATTATTAAATCCCTAATGTCCGGATCTAATGTTGCTTCTGTCTGGATTAGAAACGCCATCTTATCCTGGCTATCACTGAAATGTATACTATCCCAAATTCCCATCGCCTCTCATTTCAAGAGAATGGCCAATGGCTCGGAGGGACATTGCTTGCTCGTCAAGCCCCGGATAAGTCCATCCAAAAGCTTTGGAAGATGGAGCTTCCGTGCCCGGTTAGCTCGTGTAGCTCGGTGCCTCTTTCCGATCAACAACAGCTTATCAGTTGATCTGGTCAGTGGCTAGTTACTAGCATCCTACGAATGTGTATTGAAATTTCCCCATTCAAATTGATACTGTAATATAAAATCCCTCCATAAATAGCCTGTGGCTGTGGATCTAACTCTTAGGCGACGCTTCATATCTGTATCAACAAGAAAAATCTACACAAGTGCAGAGAGCATGCTGGCATTGCCTATTACTATGCGAAAATATGCAAAACACAGCGAAATATGGCTGCATTTAAGGCGTAATTTCTCGTGTTGAAAGCCGTTCTAGACTTCCAGAATGACACCACACAATCGCTCTCGTCTAGCATCTGCTTCCTGGCACCTTTACTCGGATTTTTTGAGATCGCCGAAAATCGACCAAAAAACCATGAGGGATACCTCATGGTTTCCATCGAAAATCAAACGATCATGTTTTTAACCGCAAAAATGAAGACTTCCTCTATGACATATATTAACTCAAAATGTTTCTATCCATTCATGACAACCTCTGAAGACAGATTTGTGAGAATTTGAGATGCAAAATCTCGACATTTTAGTCAAAAACATCATTTCATATTTTCAAAAATTGCTCAATAAGCTTCTTTAAAACACTTGTATTTATTGTTAACATTAGATGCGCCTTGAAAAGTACTTCAAGAAAGCATAAGGGCATATAGGATGATTACCACGTTTACTATAGTCGAAGTTCAGAAAATAGATCAATTGAGTCGATTCTGTCCTACTTTTGACCAATCTGGAAGAAACAAGAAAAGTCTGCGTTTTAAATATTTTGGCTCGCTAGCTGCTGGCGGGCAAAGTTGACGCTCATTGAACCATGAAAACATCCATGTGTTGAAGCTATTCAGAAGGTGATTATAAGTGGAAAGGTGCCATAACTTAACTTGTATACTTTAATCTGCTTTCTGTAGTCATTCCCGTATCGGAAGAATGCTTAATTGGTGGAAAATGTCCATCCAAATGTAAAAACTGCTGCGAAATGTTAAGTGATCACCCTACTCAAACAGCTATCAAGTATCCTAATTTTCATTATATACTAATTTGAAAGGTCTACGGCGACAGCTCGCAAGGCAACACCGTCTTCGAGCGTAGCGAAGTTGTATCTAATTCGACATTTGGCAACATTGACCTATAAGAGGGTTTCACCATAGCAAGGCGAAGGTGCAAAACCATGGGAACAAAGCATCTAACCCAACATTTGGTAATATTAATCTCAATGAGGGTTTTACCGTCGCGAAGTGAAGGCGCAAACCATAGTATTCAAGCAGCAAATTCGGGTTTTCATTTCCATTGTTAATAGGCTTACCAGCAACATAGCGCATCAAAATTTGCATGAATTAGCTTTGCTAAAATCAATAAGTCTCCTATTCGAATTAGAAATTGCTCATCAAGCTACAGAACTACCTTTCTAATAAATTGCAGCTACCAAAGATGCGATTCATGCCGTGTAAATAAAAGGTATAAAGCAAAACACAACCAAATCTAACAGTTTTCACGCCTTCATATCTTGACATGTAGATCTTTTTGAGCCACCGGAATGACGCCAAACAATTGTACTCAAGTAGCAGTAAATTCCTGATACCTTTGCTCAACTTTTTGGCCCCAAAAAAAAACATGGCCAAAAATCGACCAAAAAGCATGAGGTACCCCTCATGGTTTTTCACGAAAATCAAACGATCGCATTTTTCACCTTGAAAATGGAGACTTTTACTATGGTATATCTTGAATCAAAATGTTTCTCTCGATCCAAAGCAACCTCTGAAACCACTTTTATGAGATTTTCATATGCAAAATATGGTTATTTTCGCTAAAAACCTCATCTCACATTTTACCAAATTGCTCAATAAGTTAATTCAAAATACTTATTACAGTTAACATCATTGGAAGCGCCTTGAAAAGTACTTCAAGAATGTATTAGGAAGCGTAGGGTGATCATGACAGTTTGTATAGTCGAATATCACAAAATAAATTAAAGAAGTCGAAAAAAGACGAAATCTGTCCAATCTTTAACAGAAAAAAAAATAAACTGAGTTTGAATCAATTTTAGTAGCGGGCGGCGCTGCTGCTGGCTGTCCCAAATGCGTTTCTGTTGATGACAACGATGATTGCGATGCTGATTAAATGGGGATCATGGAATTGAAAAGGACAATTGTTTAGCCCAAATACTTTTTTGGGGGAGCTTTGCCTCATGAAGGCGTCTTTTGCAATGACAATATCTCAAAAAAGTCGCTGTAGACCTTACACAAATCCTGTATTTACTTATGGCCAGCTTTATGTCGCCATCTTATTAAGAGCATTAGCAGCAGCAAATGATATGACAATCCTATTCTCAAAGAATGGCGGCTGTGATGTACAAATGTTGCATAAGATTTGAATTTCATTCGCATTGTCCCAATAATACATCGAGCGCGGCGAGATAGATCTGTTAGTGTATATGTACAGATGTCTTACGGTTTCGTTTTGAAATGCTTTCTGTTCTAGCAGATTGAAAAGAACCTGATGCGCTATGACTGGCCGGTGTGAATCCGAGACTATCATTTATAATTAGCCAACGAGCTATAAATATATCTTCGCCCTGTCTTGTGTGCCCCGCAAAATTTATAAACAGACATTCTTACTTTTGAACGCCCTTTTCCTCTTCTTTCCTTCACTCACACACATATCTATATATTATGGCAGGTTCAGATTTGCCTTTCCCAAACAATGCAAGGTCGGAAAATACATCGCTATTTGGTGCTGCTCGCTTTGGAAGAAAGAAGAGAACCATCTTCTTCTTGTTGCTCGTTGCCATCTTTTTCATCTTATGGTTCAACTCTGATTTAGATCGCTCCAGTTCAAGTATCACATCTCATGTGCCTGACGATGCTACTGGCATCAGCCCTGATAGTCAGAAGTCTGGAGTTGCCGAGAATGATAAGAAACCCTCTCCAAAGGTAGACTTGGAGGTGGAGGAGGAAGAGGAGGCAAACCAGATAGAAGAAGAGGAAGCCTTGAACGAGGAAATTCAAAAAGAAGCCGTTCCTACTAGAAAGCCTACTACCAACACAAACACCTCAAGTAAAAAACCTAGCAACTCGGTTACTACCATCAAGATGCAGCCTCAACACTTCAAATACTTTATCGTGATCGCTTCCCGAGCCACCAATCTCAGTCGTCGACAATTGATTCGTAACACATACTTTGGCTTGGGTGATAATATCGAGCCATGTATGAAGAGAGATAAGGGCTTGAACTATCTTTTCTGGATTTATGGTGATGAGCCCGCTGCCAAAACCCCTGAACGCCGTTTATATGAAACTGAAAAGATGGAGTGGAATGATTTGGAAAAAGTCAATGCTAAATCATACAATCAAGACGAAATCTTGAAATGGGTAAAATAGTGGTTATCTGCGACTTTTTTTTTTTGGGTCAATTATACTAAAAATAACAATTCTGTTAGGCCAGTTCTACTTTAAGCGAAAGAGGTGTAACTTTTGACTACTTGATCATTCAAGATGGCTACTCGCTTATCCAGCTCAACTATATCCAGCAACAAATTCAGTCTGAAGTAGGTAAAATGTGGGAGGTTGGAAAGACTGCAAATGATATTGCTTGGGTGTCTCCAAAGAACAGTAATGTTCTTGTGGCTGGTGTGGATGCTGTCAAGAAGCTGTTGGAACGTGAATCTGACATGAAGGATGTTGTTGCTGAGGGTGGCGCTACTTTGATGACAAACTTCTACGAGTTCTACAGATCCATCACGGTCCAACTCAAGCATATCACTGCTAAAAAGCAAGTAGAGCGTTTGCAAAGCTTCAAGAACGAATTGCCCATCTTTATTGATGATCACACCCGCTTCAACACTTGGGGAAACAATGTTGAATCCATTCCAGACATGACCATTGCCGTTTCCAACATTTACCAGGACACTGATTTCACCGCTGTCGCAAAAGCTTTAAACGTTGGGGTTGCCTCCCTATGTAAACCATTTGAAAAGGCTAGCATTGCCGTAGTAACCTCCTCATTCATCTACCCTGATAGCTGTATGGAGCCCTCTGCTGCTTTAGCTGCTGACAACAAGCGTCAATATGCCATCGCTCACAACTATGCATTTGTTGCTCGTTCGAATGAATTTGCTCAACAAGAATTACGAACCACCAAGCGTCGAACTGTGTGGGGCAAGATTGATGCAGTACAAAAGGTGCTTCCCAAATACGACTGGCTTTTCTGGATGGATATGGATGCTGTCATTATGAACCCTAATATCACAGTGCAAGGCATTCTCGATGATTTGCGTGCTAAATATCCAGATGGTCCTCGTGCTTTTGAGAAGAACATTGATTTGGTGATTGCCAAGCCCACAAAGGATAAGATGATCAATGCCGGTGTTTTCTTCATGCGTAACACAGAGTGGGCTCAAAAGTTTTTGAATGCGGTACAAGATTCCAAGAAATGGTACAACCAAGGACCTTCTTATGAACAAGGTGCTATGTGGGATTTGATTCAACTGCCAGGCTACAAGGAGCGTGTCCTTTTACTCGAAAATGATGACCACACCTTCAACACATTGCCCTATCGCTATGTGCCTGGAGATTTCATCGTTCATTTTGCTCCTGATAAATGTCCTGGTCCTGCTGTTTTGAATGGCCTTGAGGCTGCTGAATTGATTCAACAAGGCGAGGTTATTACTTCCTTTAAAGAGGATTAAATGTGTGTTGATAGACTCTATTTATTCTTTACCTGTAATTAGTCTTTTCCAATTAAAATATTTTGTTTTCATCATTTCCAATTGCTGTGGCTTAATCAACTAAAATTACGATGCTCAGTTATTCGTCAAATGAATTATTTATAGTGGCATGTATCAAAGATACGTACGCTGAGGGTAGCTACTATAGTATTTACAACCGAGTACTGTTGCGACATTAACCACTCTCAAAAGATGTTGTTTAGTGGAGGAATGGCAGCTTCAAACGCCAACCCATTTAGACAGCATTGGTCTGCAGGACACTTATCGTAAAAATCACTACTTGTTTGTGGCTACAATGCACCAAATGCTAGCAATTTGCAACGTTTGCTCTTGCAAAGCAAGACCATAGTATAAAAGTCGAGAAATATAATGCGATCTAGATATATAATGGAGCTAGGTAACCCCTGTTTGCACTATACGAAATGTCCCAATCCATGACTCGAATTAGTTGATATACTGTATATGAAACCACAGATCGCCCAAGCTCAGATGTCAAAGCAACGGTGAACCTAGGCTTGGCAATAGCCATTATCTAATGGCAGACATGGCGTATTCTCAATGGATCCTGTCAGTAGTGTGGACTTCAACCGTCACCATGCTGTTTTGTGATGCCTAATGTTGCATGTCCATAACATTCCCTGGTTCAAACGTTCTTTAGCTCAAACAGAACAACAAGCAACGAACTGCCAAACACACAAGTGGTACGTTTTTTCTGCATTGATGTCAATCTTCTGATTCTCGAACGGCCTCGATTTACTAAAATTAAATATCTAAACTCCAATTTACCCAAAATGGCGAAAATAAAGCCTATAAATGTTAATTGAAATTGTCCATTTATAGTGTTTTTAAACATTAAAAGGTGATGTCCGGTTTCTGACAGCAGATATTGAAGCTCAATGCCGTGATTTATTACAGTCAAGTGCATTAGGTTGATAAAAGTGGGGAGAGGGGCACGGCGTACTCATCGCATCACAGAACTAAAGGTATATACACTGTGACTAAAAAAGATCTGAATATTGCTGAATATTTCTGAATCCATTTTTCGGAAAACTGCCACTTTACGAAAAATTTGTCGAAATTTTTCTGAATGGCATTCTTAGAAATTCGGAAAAGTGCTCACTTAATTCAGAAAAATTCAGAGAAATTCATTCTGGAAAATTCAGAAAAATTCATGTAGTTTAGGGTGGTTTGCAAAATATTCATAAAAAAATAAATCAGAAATATAATAGCATTTAGTGCTATTATAATAGAAACCATTGTTTATTTCTTGACATATAATAATTGCGCTACTACTACAGAGAAACATGATGATATTACATTACGGGCAGTAACAACAAAGCGTAGCCTAATCAGAATAAGCATAGAGATCAGAATTCCTTACGACTTGCGCACTCTCTTATTGTTGGGTCCCTAATACACAAAGATAAGTAGCTCCATCTATGATATCAATGCCTTACGATTACCTTTATGTTTCTACAATTTAAGAGATAGAGAGAATATCAGCATAAAATGGCTAACTCCAGGTGATGATGAGAAACTTACTGTCTTTGCAAATCTTGCGTTTCTGGTGATGAATATCTTCTGTGCTTTTCATATTCCTTTGCCTTTGATTTGTTTGATGCAGATACATTTTTTGATACTGGAGATGGCTGCATTGGCTATAGTGATAGTGCACATTATAAAATGGAAAAGAAATGTGAGTTACTGCGCTATATCTATGAAAACTTAATTACTTGTTCTACTAGAGGCATATGTTGCGTGCTGATTCTTCTATAATATTACGATTAGTATCAAAGAGTACTTTTCTCTATGCAGCATTTACTTTTGTGATCCAGTATTTCGAGAAACATGAAAATTGATCTTGTCTACAATCGAATTTTCGTCATCGTCGACAGAATCTTCTTCGGATTGCGCTTGGGATCCCTCAGAAAATACCAGATCATCTTCATCGAATTGGGTTTGGTAAGTTGCGGTGTCATTGCTTGGCCTGGCATTGTATTTGTAATCGATTATGCCAGACAATGATTTGGAGACAGCAAACTGCGGCAACCAATCTTTGAAGAACCCAGAGATGTCAACGCCCTTTTTGGCTACATCGTCTATGACGGTCTTGATTAACAAGGCTTGAAATCTGTTGTCCAGCTTGCTAAAAGTGATATTTGGGAACTGTCTATCAGCTTTCTTTGCCTGGTTGTATGCTGCATCTTTGACAAGCTCCCAGACCTTCTTGCCATCAAGGTTTTCCCCACCTAATCGATGCTCTTCAAGGACGTTGATGCATAGCTCAACAGAAAGCTCCTCCAGATGTTTGCTATCTGCTTTGCTTGGACGGCATATCACTCCATCTAGTCTCGCAACATTGGCCGTGCTCGAAGAGGTAGATTGTTGAACAATATGCTGCAGCATAGCTTTTACTTCGGTCTGGTTGTCATTACATTCCTTGACCTGTTTGCTAAGATTGGACAACTCCTGTTCAATGTTCTCCAATCTTTGTAAGAATAGTTGTTGTGCTTGATCCATTTTTGAATAAGTGATTAGTGTAAAGTGTAAAATAGAGCAGTGCTTTGAGATGGTTGTATCAATTGCGATAAATGCGTAACAATCTATGAAAGACAGAGAAAAACTGGTCTAGTAATGTTTCCAATAATTAATAGCACCCGCTATCACAGACATTGATGTTTCAATCATGCAGATTGAAACGCATGCAATGTGAACTATTAGATTTCACTATAGATATTCACATGGCTATTCAATACCAATCAAAGTGTATTCTATGTTCAATATTGCATGCGTTTCAATCTGTATGATTGAAACGCATGCAATATAAGGAGCATAAAAGACAATCCAGACAGATTTGTGTTTAACCTTTATTTCTAATATTATTTACGATGCCATTTTTTTGTGCCCAGTGTTGCCGAAGAATTCGCAATAGACATGAAAAACAGCATAAACTTTGGCACTCTTCAAATGACACAACAACTGTAGACTTGCACAACCTGGAGACTAATCAGTATCAAAGAAAGAAAGCAAGAACTGAACATGATACTCAGGCTGGACCTTACACTGAAAGAAATAGTCAGCAAGAAAACAGCGATGGTGAACCTGGTAGCGATGGTGAACCTGGTAGCGATGGCGGATATGACTTTGGAGACTCTGATGGACTCGGCGCTAACTATAGTGACAATCAGATGTCTGACAGTTGCGAGGCATTACCACCACTGGATGCTAAAAATACTGAGATCCACAAGATCTTCAGGGAAGAAAACTTGACAAACTCAAGCATCCGAAGACTTGTTCAATGGCACAACCAAACGTATCCTTGTAAGTAACCATAACAAAGTTGGTTGTTTCAAAGCGCTAACATCTACTATGATAAGTTGCAACGCCTATAGTCTCAACATTCAAGGCCAGCTCTGCTAGGAAAAGGGCAACTTCTTTTGCACCTTATACAGTCGATGTGTGCATCAGGTATTGCTATGCCTTTCAACCAGAGGATGGGGACGAATGTCCAGTGTGCTTTGAAAAGAGATTCGATATTGATGGTAGCCCCAGAAGAACCATCAAGATGCTGCCAATCGGTCCACAACTTGCCACGTTGTTCGAAAATCCAAACTTTATCAGAGTGCTTGATGACGAGAATTCATCCATCAGAGCAAGGTTCAAGGGCGATATAATGCAAAATTTAGTGAACAACAAGCATCTATTCAACAATAGATACGACATTGGCCTGTCCCTGTACGTAGATGGATTCCAATCACACAAAAAAGGCGGTGCAAAGTTGAACTTGGTCATGCTACAAATCTTGAACCTTCCTTCTGCCTATAGATACAAAATGGAGTTCCTGATTGATTTCGCCATTATCCCAAACACCAAGAGATTAGACAGTTACCTTCAATACCTTGTCAGCGAATTGGAAAAATTGGCTCGTGATGGACTACAAGTGCAGAGAAACAACTCAACAAATATCTCGCTCAAAGTCCACCTCATGGGATCCTTTGGTGATATCCCCAGCGTCAGCGAACTCAATTTCCTCGCATCCCATACGTCGCTTCAAGGCTGCCGTTTTTGTACGATCATTGGCATCAGCAAAAATGGTGTTATTTCTTTTCAACTAGCAGCTAATGATGAAGATCGACCACTACGATTGCTAACAATTGAAGAATACAAATCCAGTGCACCAGAACTTGGTATCGAGAGGCCTTCTTTGTTTCGAAACCTGCCATCATTCATTGATCCAACGTTTGTGGGCTTGGATGAATTTCATTTGTTTGGACAAAACATGGGACCAAGAATCAAGAAAATGTTTACGGACAAGGAATCGATTCTTCGCTTGAAGCCGCGACAAATAGAGAAGATTAGCATTTGCTTGAACCAACTTGCAAGCACATCACCTTTGATCTTCGAAGGCAATTTCATGGATGTCTTCAGCAAGGGAGGGACAGCTCGAGGAGTAGATTGGTTGGTGTTCCTGAAGTACTTTGTGCCCACAGTTCTTATCGACCACGTTGATTTATGCCATTTGGATCCTACTGTCTCTGAAGCTGCCAAGGAAGCCCTACGTACAATATCTCTGATTTGCTCAGTATGCTTGCAGCAGGATATATCTGAGAGCGAGATACAAAAGTTGGAGGAACTAATAACCAAGTGGCACCAATTTCTTCGTCTTCACATCTCAGCAAAATTCTTTCCAATCAGTGAACATTATTTGGAGCATATCACGATGGTGATTCGAAAGATAGGCCCCATGCCTCAGTACAGTTGCCGTGTTTTGGAGAGAAGGATCCAAATGATCAAGAAGAGGATCCATGGCTGTAGTCAAGTTGCAAAACAAGCGGAAAATATCATGCTGGATATTGCATGTAACAGCTATGAAAAAAGAAGGACAATTGCATTTGACAATTCGACGGATACTGCCATCACCTTCTCGAAATCATTGAATATGGGCGACATCAAGCTGTCACCGTCTATTGCTTCTATGTTGTGCAAACATTACAACACTGCTCGTGTCAATCCGCAGATCAAGTGCGCTACCTCACTACGACTTGGCAACAACATCACGATCGACTCTACTTTCGATCCACCAAGTAGAAAGAAGAAGCTGTCAGACCATGCCCTGGTCAATTGTGCTCGCCGCAGTTCGCTACCATTGCTGGTAAAGGTGTTGCTCATCTTTGAGCACAACTTCTCTGGTGCAACACATGCTCTAGCCGTTTGCCAAGTCTATCAGAACGTAACGGTATCAACGTCCGGCATCCCTGAATGTTTCCTTGACAATGCCAACTCGGATACTTCCAATGGTGCATGGGATCTGGATATAATAGCTGTCGATGATATTTTGTCTTCAGTTGCAATTCTGAAGTCTGCCATATCTGGGAAGCTCTTCTTTGTTTGGCCTGATATGAAAAGAATTGGTTTGAAAGTATACAATGATGATTCTATATTTGACTTTGCATAAAATAAATATACGCCAACATCATGGTCACCTTTCTCTCAAACTGATGTTTGTACATCCTTCCAAATTACTAGCCATCCCACTGTTCTATATCTTAATGCTCGTTCTTTTGCCCGGTCGCATGCAAAGCTGAAAATTCATTCCTAATAATAATAACTAGTTAATATTGTTTCCTTTCTATTGTTGCTCTGTAATAATATATCTTCTTTCTTTCTTCTTCCTATCCTATTATGACATTCAGAGACCTCTAAATAAAAAATGGAGCACGACTCCCTTACAAGAAAGAATCTGAAGCAGTTGACAAATAAGAAATAAAAATGGCGTAGCGATGACTACTCGCTTTTCTGATGAAGATCGTTTCGTGGTAAAAAAAATCGCTGAATAATATCTAAATTTTTCTAAATTTCTCCAAATTTCTCTAAGCTTAATTTATTAATTTTCATCTGCATGAATTTATCTGAATATTTCCAAAGGGATTTGGACAAATTCATAGTGATTAAGACATTTTTAGGATATTTCAGAAAAAATTGGTCAAATTCTAATATATTCAGATAAATTTGAATCTTTTTTAGTCACAGTGATAGTAACAAAATAAAGCCTTAAACTGTCAACGTCTATCATATATAAAGGTTCAATGATATGCAATGTAAATAAGGTTTATAGATACTGTATAAAACTTTACTTTATATTGAGCCGAGCTTCATGCGCGCAATGTCTAAATTTAGGGAAATGATATACTTCATGGTGAGTAATACTATCTGGGCATTGGCAGCATTTTTAAATTAACAATGCACATTAAACTGTTGATACTACAGTAATGGTAGTTACTATAATACCACCTATCATTTGTGTATATATTGAGACAGCCAAGTGTTTGGAGCTGGCATCACTACCAAAGCGTCATAAGCTACTGAACATCCTGTCTACTGTTTGTAACAAGTAATACATAAGTTGAGACCAAAAAGATGTCCTTTTTTACAAAAAATGGGCCAAGAATCTGAAACGACGTTAGAATTTTAGATATAAAAAGATGGCAATCTCCAACGCTGAAAAGGTCTATTACTTGATTATCAAAATGCGCGCTCAATCCAACGTTCTCCTTGCCGTTTCTGTTGTCGCTGCTGCTGTTATTGCTACCGCATCTGCCTCTCCTGTTGCCGCTACTGATGTCGCTGTTCCTACTATGACTGAAATGGCCACCATGAGCTTCGATAGCTCTTTTGATCAAAGTTTGAAAGAGCACAAGAACAAGGACAAGAAGCGTAAGCATGACAAGGACGAAAGCAAAACGCCAAAGACCACTGACACTACTACCAAGTCTGACAAAAAACATCACAAGACGAAATCTACTACATCTGATGCTTCTTCTACCACCAAGTCAACCAAGTCTAAGGAATCTTCTACCAGATCTGACAAACACCATCACAAGACCAAGTCCACCACATCTGAGGTATCCACTACCAAGTCTGACAAGAAGCATCACAAGTCTACCAAGACCACCAAGTCTGTCGACGCTACTACTACCAAGTCTGGTAAGAAACACCACAAGGCCAAGTCCAGCAAGTCTGATAAAAAGCATCACAAGTCTTCCAAGTCTGATGAAAGCACCAGCAAGTCCCACAAGAAGCACCACAAGACAAAGGTTCATAAAACTGACAAGAAGACTACGGCCTCTCACAAGAAATCAAAGAAGCACTGCAAGAAGCACCCTGAGGATTGCAAATAATTGACATCATGGCATAAATCGCATAGCAGTAAATACATTTTAAATGAATAAACCAATTTGCCACCTACATACTATATTGCTGTTATCATTTGGTAGCAAGAGATGAGAATGCCATTAACGCTGATGATTGTTGAGCAACTCTTAAACGTGGAAATGCACATTACTTGGGTATGTCATTCTATTTATGTTGCGCATATCGACTTTTCTCGGGAATAATGCTTCGAGTATTGCCTGATTTAGAGAAGAAAAGGGCAAACTATAGAAAATCCACATGCAGGTCAAGCACTTTTACGGACGTAAGCTGCAGAACGTGTCTACAAAACAAAAGAAGTATTTATTATCAAATTTGTCAAATGTACAAAATAGAAAAATCAATGGCCCACGTAGATTTTAGGCCTCGTGCATGTCATTCTGAGAAGCTAAAGAAGTCAAGACGCAAGTTCAAGAAGACTTTGAAGGCTACACATAAACAAACCCCAGTGTAAACACAAGGTATTTTTAGATATCAAGACCAGACCCAATTCCCAAAATCATGTAGCATGTTGTTTTCGTTCTGTCGCGCACAGACGCATGTCCCCCCCCCCTCCCCAATTGAATTATTTGATGACAGCAAAACAGTAATTTGACAGGTGCATTATTAGATGATTAGAGCGTGCTTTTCGGCGCTGCTTTTAGGAGCAAATGTGATAGCAACTCAAAACCATGCACTGTACAAGCAATTGAAGTAGTAGCATTTGAGCCTATGTACTCGTCAGTCATTTTACGCTTTCCTCGGGAATTTCCCTACTTGATACATCCATCAAGTGGCCTGGCTGATCTGTCTGCAGGCCATCTTTAATGGAATCTGTCTGCTATACATATCAAATCATCTTGTATTTAGCACATCAGGCGCTTCTTTGAACAAAAAGTGATGCATCAGGCGTTTCTTTAGAGGCATGGTAAGAGCAACGTACCCAAAACTACAACAAAAAAAACTCATCAAACGTATTAAGCGGAACCTTCTGAATCTTGCGGAGAGGTAAACGTGTTAAAGTGATATAAATACAAATGATGATCTTGTTCCATATTTTCTTCGTCCCAACATCAATCACTCAACATGGTAACTGCCAACCCCCTCACTTGGGCCTCTGGATTAGTGCTTTTCACTGCTGTTTATGCGGCCACAATACCCGAGCCATCTGCCATCACCATTCCAATAACATCCCAGCAAGTCGATAGTAATAAGATTCCACCTCTGGTTCGTAGAAAGAACAAATCTACTTCATCTGCCAGTAATGTACCTGTCTACAATATGCGTACCGAGTATATGGCCACGGTTCATATCGGTACACCTGCTCAAACATTCAATGTTATTCTAGATACTGGAAGGTAAGTGTATGGAGTGTAATAATTTCGAACCTTCTCACTTTACATTACTTATTAGTTCAGACTTGTGGGTTCCCAGCAAGACCTGCTCCAAGGATCTCTGTCCTTACAATGCTTTCGATCCCAAGCAATCAAGCACATACAAAGATCTTGACCAAGCATTTGACATTTCGTATGGCACTGCTTATGCTATTGGTGAATATGGCTCTGATGTAGTTGCATTGACAGGTGTTACTGTTACTAATCAACAATTTGCCATCGTCAATGAGACAAAGGGTCTTTACCCTAGCACTACTGGATCTGCTACGCAACCTGATGGTATTCTTGGATTGGGTTATCCTGGTTTGACAACTGGAGGATCTAATTATAATCCCCTTCTCTTTAGCATGGTAGAGCAAAAGCTTATTCCTAAGCCTGTATTCTCCTTCTCTATGGGCGGTAAGATGGCAAACATTGGCTTGACCGGTGAGTTGACACTAGGCGGCGCTAATCCCGATAGATATTCTGGCGATATTGAATATGTACCTGTCATCCCGGAAAGCCAGAACGATCTTTATGAATGGTGGCAATCCTATGGCCAAGGCATCACGGTTGTCAGCGGGAATGGAACTGTTGCTGCCAACATTCAATTGAAACAAGGTCGTCTTACAGTATTCGACTCTGGCACCACCTTGACTTATGTTGACATGTCCTTTGCAAAAAAGATATTGAACTCTATTACTGGTCAAACCAGTTTCCGAGTTACTCCTAATGCTGGTATCTTTGTCATGGATTGCAAATATAAGAGCAGTGCAGCCCGTGTCCAGCTTGCCCTGTCTCACGGAACAAAGAATGTGATTGATAAATCGCCCTTGATTATTGATGTTCCTGCCTCCAGTTTGGTCATTCCTCTCGATACTGAAGACATTGCTACTGCAAAGATTTGCGGTTGGGGTATCGTAGGCACTGCAGATAATTCCGAATTTCTGATCGGCCAGAGTCTTCTTCGCAATACGTATCTCACGTTTGATATGGAAAAGAACCAAATTGGCTTCTCTGCCTCCTCCGATACAACTACTAAAGTTACTACCTCTTCCAAATAATCATATCATGACTACGTTCGCTAAAAATTACTGATTAAAATCGCATAGTCCAACCGCTGCATGATAAAACGTACATTGCTTTAACAGGCCTATTGTACACCGCTTGTTGAGAGAGGATTTAAACCAGCTGTCAAAATTCCAAGGCTTCGAAATGAAGTCATTACGTATTTTCAGGGTCTAAAACAATTTTAGGTTGATTTTAGTCATCATCGAGCCATTTCATTGCTGCATTTTGTTTGTCAGACTGACTGTAGCTTTATCATTTCGCAACACAAACGTGTCTTCACTATGCATTGTTGATGGGAAACGCCACAAATTGATTGAGTATGGAGAAGCGAGAGATCTGCTTCATAGCGCCTTCTCTGACCCTCAAGTAAATCAGAAAATCATCAAGGTGACACATTACCATACACAATGTCATGCTCATAGACCTGGACTGCCTGTGGTTGGATCCAACCCCAATTAGTAAGGATATCCAAGGCTGAAGCTGAATAAAAATGCGTATAAAATGACAGATTCGAGCTTCATCTTAGTCAACGAAACCTATACTTGCTTTTCTCTTCTTTTCTCGAAACAACACTTTATAAATCATGTCTTCCCAACCTATTCGAATTGGTATTATTGGTACTGGTATCTTTGCTCATCGCCACAACAGAGCCTATCAAGCTGTTGGCAACGAAAAGTTTCAGTTGGTTGCTTGCGCCAACAGATCCAAGGATAAGGCTGTAGCCTTTGCAAAAGAGGTAGATTGTCAGGCATAGTGTAATTGAGTGTATGAACTGATGTATTGGTTATGCAAAGGTTGGAATTGACGAGTCTGCTGTATATACCAATCCTATGGATCTTATCAATGATCCCAATGTTGACGCGGTTGATGTTCTTTTGCCTGTCCAGTTCAATAGAGAGGTAAGACTGGAATGTGTTTTTGTGTGTTTCGTGGTATTCACTTTTTGATGCTACTAGATTATTGAAGCTGCTGTAGCTGCCAACAAGCACATTATGTTTGAGAAGCCTATTGGTATGTTTCATCTACTCGGATCAACATGGCGCTCTGTTAACTTGAATGCACATAGCCGCTAATCTCAAGGATGCTCGCGAAATTGTATTATTATCACAAAAGGCCAAGACGGTTGTTGCAGTAAACGAGAACTGGTCATATCATCCTTTGGTGTGTGCTGTAGCCGAGTTTGTCTATCAAGGAGGCATCGGAGAGGTAAATTGGGTTGCTTACTAAATCATTTGGGTTGTAGACTAACGATCAGGGACCTAGATCATTAACTTTACCTATGACTCAGCTCGCCCTTATAGTCCCAACTCACCCTATCATGCTACCAAATGGCGTCAAAATCCTGAACATCCAGGGTAAGCTTCTTGGAGGTCAAGAAAGATGGGACAGATTCTGATAGATGTATAATGTAGTGGATATCTCAGTGATGGATGTGTGCATGACATGGCACATTTAGTGCCTATTCTCGGTAAGTTCGCATCTGTTGCTGCTTTTGCCACCAAGAGACATGCTATTCATGTGTGCGAGGATACTTTGGCCACCACCATCAAGCTTGAAAACGGCGGCGTGGGTGTTGCCAACTTTACCTTTGTAAGTGGATTTTGAATGCACGAAATGACGGGTCTCTGACCATGATCCCATAGAGCACTGCCGGTATCAAAAAGATGAGTCTTGTTGTGCATGGCACCAAGGGCACTATCGAACTTACTGATGACACTGATGTCAAGTTGTTCAATGAACTTGGTGAATCTGTCGACATTTCTCCCATCACATCCCTTAAGGCAAATGCTCCTGGTAATGGATTGGCTGATGTGGAAGGTGAACTCTCTGCATTCTATGATGCTGTGCGCTCTGGAAAGAAGTTGGGCGTGTCCACTGAAGAGGCTTTCCATCACCTTGCTCTTATTGTTGCAGCCCTGAAATCAGTCGAAACTGAACAGACTGTCACAATTGAGCAGGTGTAATCCAATCTACATGTAATTTTAATAAATCAACTATGCCTGCCTCTAAACGTTATGATTTAATGTAAATGGATTGTAATATTGCTAAGACGTGTATTGTCCAATGAGCACATTACGTGTGTAAATGTAGTCTGTTGAAGGAAAAGCAAACGAAAATGTACGCATACAGCCAGGCATTCAATCTAGTGCATGTATTTGATGTGGTATATTATGGTCTTGGAGAGTTGACTTAAGCATGGCCTCGTTGGTTGCCATCACCGCCTTGCAGCTCCTCCTCCTCTTCTTCTTCTTCGAGCTCTGGCCATGTATTCAAGTGCCTTAATTCTTCCTCTTGATCGTAATCGTTCTGCGGTAGATGTCTCCACTGTCTATTATCAGCCCCATCGCGAGTGAATCGTAGTAAACCTGTATTACGAAGCATACTTCTACCGACTAAGTCGTAAACATTAATAACTACGCAGTCTATCTGAATGTATTATCCTTTACCACAAGTTCCACAGCAAAAGCACCAGCACAATCCTGATAAAAATACCAACAAGATGGCTGAAAGCATGAGCCATGCTTGCATTACACTCAGTTCTGCCATATTCTTGAACCAAAAATGAAAAAATGCCTGGTTGCGTTGTCGTTTAGGGTGTGTGTGCTGTATTTCTGCCATATTACGGACTCAGTTAAATGGAAGTTTTTGGAGCCAGTTTGATCAGTCTGTTTGATCCTTTCGCTCCATGTAGCTCGACATCTTTTTTCTTTCCATACTATAAATTATGAAATGTAGATAGCATAGATGCTATAGCATATCTTGAATCTAATAAATGCGCTATGGTTGTGTGGTTATTTGGTAAATCCTCTAATTGACGATGGAGATACAGGGCATTGCTGCCTCCTCTCCATGTGAATATTTGCAACATCGATGCTAATATAGATAAGCTTCGGCACACGCATCTCACAGTGGTCATGAGAGATCAGTAGCATGAGCCCAGGAACGTAGCATGAAACAAGGATTGACAACAGACAACTGTTCTTTAAATAAGGACCCCTTCTTCCCTTTCAAATGTGAGCATTGGATATGCAATATTCGCAAGAATTACAGACATGTAGCACAATGTCAAGTATGGATAGAAACACATTGCTATAAATGGCTATGAACATTCCATATTAATACAAAACAAAGAAATTAGACAATAACATTTGCCCTGTTACATGTATAAAGTACATACATATATGATGTTCTTTTGCTATTGCTGCTGCTGATATTGCTATCAACACAATTTCTTTCTTTCTTTCTTTTCTCTACTTTTCTCTTTTTTTTCTGTACACTTACTTGAGCAGTTAGCTTTGGCATCGTCTCGCAAGAATAGCATCCATGGTACGTTGTATTTCTCCGAGATGGCCATGTTGAAAAGCATATATATATATATACGGCATTGAAATACGTTCCTCGCTCTTTCTTTCGCTCAAATAACTGATATTTTCTTAAAAAGTATAGATCAGACCGACTCTCGTCTATAGAAATAGCAGTTATGGGTAATAAAACAAACAAGCAAACCAGCTCTTACGGCTTTCTTAAACCATCCACTGGAGGCATTCATAAAAAGACGTATGGATCCTCTCGTGTTGGTAAGAAGGCGAAAGAAATGGTGAAAAAGAATTTGTCCCTTTTTCTAAAAGGCTTAAATTTGCAACAAATGATCAATTACAGCACAACTAATGATCCACCATCATCCTCTTCTTCTATGTTCAACAATAGTAATAGTAGCGCCAATGCCTTTACAAGCTTCAGCATCAAAAGCAATCAAAATAGGCTGGCAGCAAACGAAATCGATGATGAGCAAAGCCATCGAGCCGTATCGTCGTCAGTCAATCAAGAATTCGCTCTTCATGCTTCGCCATCGTGGCAGTACGTAGCCTCCACTGTAGGTGAACCACGGTTCCCTCATGTTGATGCGCTGCCCCGTACCTGGAAAGACAGTTTGACGGCGGATCAGAAAAACGCCTATTCCTTCACAGCAAAACAGATGAAATATCAGGAACTTGTCTATGAGATCATCTTGACAGAGCAATCCTATGTGGATGATTTGATCTTGGTGTACAAGGTATTTTCATGGATTGAACTTGGAGTAGAAAAACCTCCGATATTCATCCTGTCTATGTAGATCTTTATCAAGGAGGCACTGCAATGGGATGGGCTTCCTTCAGCAGTGAGGAACTTGTTCGAAAATATATTCCAGATCATTCGGTTGCACATGCAATTGTTACGAGTAAGTGGTCAGTAGGCGCGTTGATCGGCTCAGTGGACGCTAAGCGAATGGATAGGAATTGAGAGCAAAGCAACTATCACAGTATCCTGTGATATCATCGATTACTGATATATGCCGATCTTACGTAAGTTGTTCATCACAACGTCATACCATACATCTAATATTAGACGCTGTAGGTAAGCCGATTTGACATTTACTCGGCCTACTTTTCAAATTTCGAGAAAGCCAACAACATCATCGCAGAGAGCATCAGGGTGCAAGATGAGCTTGGATCATTCATATCAGTAAGTGTATATCCTCGAGTCAATACATGATAACCCTGATTGACTGAAAATTGTGTATAGCGCCGGTCGTTGTGGAAGGAATGTCGCAATTTACCTTTGACAGCCTACTTACTTACGCCAATACAAAGGGTCATGAAATACCCACTTTTCTTCAAATCACTAGCAGAATGTCTGCCAGACACAGATGGAGACATGGAAAATATCGAATGCTTTTTGATGGAAATGGATGTGGTGCTACGGTATTTCGAGAAACAAAAGAAAGAATCCGAGGATTTCATCAAACTGGAGGATTTAGCAAGCAGAATATCAGGATTGGAGGGATCCACTATCCGCATCGCTGAATATGGAAGAAGACTGATCTACGAGGGGTATTTGACAATTATTCCAGGCACACAGCAAAACCTAGCAACCCGCTTTGATAACTCTTCAAATGTCTCATTCTCAAGCGCTGTACACCCTCCGCCATTGAGCAGACGAAATAGCTCATTCTCACTGTCTTCTGCTAGAAAGCAAAAGAGAACATATGTGTTTTTGTTCAATGACATGATTGTGTGCACGAGGGTAAGTTCACGTTTATTCTTAAGTTGAATGCATACTAACAGAGTGCCTTAGGAAAGAAACAAGAGAAGGATGAGTGTAGTGGATAACAAAGCAATGGCACCTCCTCCAAGAAAAGGATCCTACTATGGCCCATCTGCTGACACACTATTCAAGATTACACATACACCAGGAAGGATTACACTTGTAGATAGAGCAGTTATGAGGCCTGCGGCAAACAGTGAAAGATTATCGAGGCGCGGATCAGCATTATTTCAATCACTGCGAAGGTATGGATCTCGTAGCCAAGAAGAAGGCGCTCCTCCTGTGCCTAGCATCAGCTCAGCATCAGCCAATGATCTATCGTTCAGCGTGCCGCATTATTGTGAGCAATCACCACCACCACCACCGTCACCACAACAGCAACCATCATCCATCACATATGAAAAGCATCCAACTCAGTTCATATGCTCTATTGCTACTAAGAATCTCACCAACATACAGTTTGAAGCAGAGACTCCTGAAGAAAAGGACATGTGGTGCAGCCATTTAGAGAGCGTGCTTGGTGAGCATGTCCAGCGCAACTGTCAGCAGCAGGAACAAAAGCAGCACTACATATCGAGTGACAAGGACACTAGCACAGGGATCGCATACCAAAGGGCTACTTTGAGCCCAACACAATCTAGCTATTCATTTGAAAGCAATTCGTCAAATGAATCGCTTGCATTCTCATCCGTGGCTTGGAATGGCTATTGTGACATTGAAAAGATGGATATAGATGACGAAGCACAACAACAGCGACAACAAAAGACGGCTCTGAGCCCTCCTTTGCTTCTAGACAAAACCGAGGACATCATGTCGTCTATCATGGATGAATTCGGTGATAGTATATGGTCCATCGGAGCACCTGCTGGATTGTCTCCATATCAGTTGCGAAAGACGTTCTCAAATATAGGCACATCGGACATATAGAATAAAAGACCCTTGCCCCACATTATCCGTAATTCTCCTGGATCATCAGTCCATGCCGCATATCACTACGCATAACATACATCACAGTCTATGTTTTGCTTGCTTCCATAGTTTCTGTATCGAGAAATGGCATGTTTATCTCGCTGCAGTCGTCATTTTCAAGTCAATGCGTTGAAAATGGAAAGACAGTTTGAATAATTCGAATTTGATGGCAATTGGTTATATTTCTAAGGCAGTTTTCATACGAGGCCCCTGTTTCAGTCTACAATTAGGTTGTGCGCTGTAAATATTCCCCGTACTCATTTAAAAAGCAGGAGATGTACAATGATAGTAATGAAAATTCGAATAATCCATCTTTGCAAGCTTCTTTGACATGTCAAAAGGAAATTCCAATCTTTCTTTCGCAAACAATCATTGATCCACGGAATCGTCACTATTTTCAAAAAATAGCATGGGGTCGCTTTGATACATAGTTTTGTCTGACTGACGATATACAAACAGGCTTTCATTTCACTGTCGAAATCACAACATGTCGCAATCTTGAGCAAAATAGGGCTCATGTAGCACAAGCATAACTTTCTGGTAGAATATTCGTGCTGAAAGTAAGCTTTCTGCTGACAAGATGTCTACATTGTCATTCGTCTTGGATCATTTCAAAATCAAGAAATGACCTGAAACCCAACTGATTTCATACTGTCCGTCTACACAATTTCTCAAAAACTTTTCCATCCAACTTTACAACGTGGGAAATTGTAACGGTACCTAATCAATTGTGAATTGCAGCATCATAATTCATCATTACTTTTGGTAAGTTTTGTTTAATCTACACGATTCGGGGCACCACCACCTCAACATTGTAGAAACTAATAGACTGCGGAGTTACACTACATTTGGATAGTTCAGCATAGCATATATGACAAGCTACGCCAAATGTAAAAGACTAGTATTCAGAAATCTTTAACCTACTGTCAAGCGTACCATGAAAGGACATGTCTGATATGCGTATTTCAGCAAGTACTCAATGAATACTTCATCTTGGGAAGAAGGCTCTATCTGCGTCATTGAACATTTTGATTTCGGAATGGTTTCCAGAACCAGATCAAGAACGACCGGCAGGTGCCAATGCTAAACAAAATTCAATCAAATAGCATCTAGCAAAGATTCCAAAGGTCTGCAATAACCTCAAATGAAGATCCATGAATAAACGTCTTGATTAGATGACGAGTTTTTGCATCATTATTAGGAAACATATACATTAGATGCGATACAATATGTGTTTCTTCAATCAAATCAAATAAGCTCTATGTGTCATTTGCACTTTCTATCCCAAATGCCAGAATAACATTTAGATAAATCCAAAAATAGAAAAACAGAAACAAAACTTAATCAGATAACTCAGTTTCATGTTTTTCCATTTTACGCATAATGATATGATTTACAGATGAAGAAGCTAAAATAAGATATATTTATTATTTTTAGACGGGATTAAATATAAACTGAACTGTACAAATCAAAGCAAATAGAAATTAGGGAAACAAGAAAGGAAAAAAAAAAGAAGATAATCTAGCGGATTGATGAGATATTATACATTGAGAGTGATGAGAACGTGTGAATGAAAGGGGTAATCACTGATCAGGGAAGCTCAAGTTCATGCCGTGTCCAGAAGACATGCGGTGCTTCTGGTAATTTTCAGATGTAGCTTGATCATCGCTGGAAGAAGATGGAGAGGATAAAAGTACACTAGATACAGGGCTGGGAGGAAGAGGGTGCATGGGAAACGCAAATTTTTGAGGATTGGAGTTATGATACATGGATGGCATCATCATTTGTGGTTGTTGAGGTTGCTGCGAAGATTGTTGTTGATCCCAATGATGTAGAGGTTCACAGGCAGAAGTAGATGGAGATGTGACAAATACACTAGGCTGATCATTATAATATACTATAATGAAAGTGTCAGTAAAGGTCGAAATACAACAGCTTATTTCTATAGAAACAATTACACTTTTTTTTTTTTAGTAATAAAACTCACATGGAGAGGTATTAGTGCTGGTAGGAAGACCTTGTCTTTCTGCTAGTCTTCTGATGATGATTTGTTGCTGTAGTTGGACCTTTTTCATCTCTTCGAAACCTTGCAGCAAGTTGGCAAAGTTTTCTTGGAGCACACGGAATTGTTGAAGTAAATCAGCTTGAGACAATTGAACCATAGCAAACGAAGCATGAATATCACCAGTTTCACGACGCAGGAGCTCAGAGTCCATGGCTTTACGTTTGATTTCTTCGAGAATGTCAGGGCAACCTCTTTGGAATTTAGGATGAGAGAACTCCCAGATTTCGTTTTCATTGTTGCCACGTTGACCACGAGGAGATTTGTTGATCTTATGGAAGCCATACATGTTCAGTTGACGTACAAAACTAGAGAAGTTGGAATGCTTGAAGTGTTCAGGAAGCACCTCTTGGGCGAAGCGAGTAGCATTGCAGACGAGGAATGAAGATCCACTAGGATTCCAAGAGATCAAATGTTGGTTGCGTCTATCGCTGACCATACTACAGAAAAAGATCAGTACTCGAGTCATTTTTTTTTCGTTCCTGAATTTTGATGATTGCGTACCTAAATAATTTGCTGATGAATGTGCTGACACCTCTCTTGGCAGAGCGTCTATTTCCATCATCAATCTCGTTGGGTTCCCAGTTGCCATCATTGGGAGGAGACAGTGGCGAGTTGGATGAGCCTGTAGAAGATAAGCTACTACGACTGTTGCGATGACTATATGGATTAAAGAGATTTGATTGAGGCACAGAAATGTGTAATGAGTTTAAAGAAGACATGTTGATTTGATTTAATTAAACTATGTTAATTAGAATTAAGCAAGGAAAATGAAAAAAGAAGAAACGCTAATACTCGGAACTGATGGAGCTCCTTTATATATGTTCTAAATCATATCAATTTAATCCTCATCTCCAAAGAAAACAGCTTGTTTCACATTTGCAGGGTTTGCTGCTCGGTTTGCTCAAGTGGGTTGACATTGGTCGAGTTTCTCGTCCGATGTTTTCCCGCTGACGTGATTCTAAACCTCTCCTCCTTTCTCCATATTTACACAATCAAACCTTCATATCGCCTTTTGGCGATCAAGCACTGGACCCATTCATTTAATCTTTTTTTTTTATGCCCAGTCTAACCATTCTAAATGCAATATTCTATCCAAATCTACTGAAATATACAGTCAATGTATTTGGTCAATAAAAGTCAACAGAGTGTGCCTGAAACAACCAGATAGTAGCGATAATAAAAAAATGAAAACATAAATTACCTATCTTTTCACCAAATAGTAATCAAAGAAAACAAATGCTTTCTGGCATTTTTTTTTTTTATGCAAATTTAACTTTAACCTGAATAAGAAAAATGAAACCTCTCAAGCAAACCGGCAGTTTCACAACTGGGTTACGAAAGACGAGTAGGTATTTAGCTTTTCATTGACGTAGTGAATCTCCATGGACCCTTTTTGTTGATGAAAATAAGGTACCAAAAACAAACTTTCTCGCTGCGCTTCTCCAAATGTCAGAATTACTGATGGAAAAGGAAGCATTCTTTTTATGTTTTGAGTGCAAAAAAGGTCGAATTGAACATTTGAATGAACCACCATCTCTTGCAAGTATAGATATGGCTGGTTTGGTATGATGGTTCTCGAAAATATCAAAAGAAAACGAAGATGCTTCTCATCCCCTGAATAGAAAACAGAAAATGATCAAATGTAGTAGAAAATTATGATATCGAACCATTTTGTAGGTATCCAATGGATAGAGTAAGATTCTTCCAAATGAGTTTCCCACAGTTTCTGGCTCGCCATGTTCCAAAACGGCTCAAGCGCATGCACACACGCACCTTCTCAAATTAATGAATCAAGCAATAAGGAATCAAGATGGTTGATAAACGGCAATATCATCCCCGATGCAAATATCAAAAAAAGAAGCATGAGCACATGTGCTAATGGAATTGCCTATATTAGATGTTGCTCCCGATAACATTTGTGAGAGAAATGATGGCCCTACTTATATAGATTCTGAACGTTGAAACAGATACTCGTTCAAAAGAACATAGATCTGTTCTCTTTTAGCATCCGATGTTATATAACAATGCTACCTAGTAAATGCACCTATGGACATCTTGTTCTTTTATTCTTGTTGCAGAATATTTTTGATTTCACACTGTTTCGGATGTGGGTGGTAGATGCTGACCTTCGATAATGACAATTTACAGCAACATATGGAGCTACTAAAAGCAAATGCTCTAGCAACTGAGCGAGATTTGTTTCGCATGTAAGCCCAGTGAAATGCTTGGATCAAATCTTCAAGGTGCAATTCAGTGCACCAACTTTATTTATGACTACAAGAAATACAGTGTTTTCTGGTCCTGATCATTGCTATCGCTGCCGCATGTGTGTAAACCTAATGCCTGAGACAATCCAAAATGTGCTTGCTGTGCCAACAGTACCGGCTTAAGCAGGGCTGCTTCTTCGCAGCTAAGGATGGGCCGCAATCGCATCTTCTTGCATCTGTTCTCATTCACTTTTGACTTTTTCTTGTAATTTGCAATTCTTTTCTTGGGTTGTTGCTGGAGCATCCGCTCAAATTGTTGGCGGCTTTCCATGTCAACGAGGCCTTCTATGATTTGCATAGCTAAACGATGGACTACTTCTGTTTGTGTTTCATTCAAATCTACTGAACTCAAATGATACAGTGTCAAAATGGCTAAAGCACGGTCTGATCTCAACTTCTCTGTATTTAAAAGCGGGTAATAGTAACAATGAGCAGTAGCATCGTCAGTTTCGGTCTCTTGATTCAACCTTTCTTTGAGCTTGTTGTATGATGCTGTTTGTCCATCTTTGCTTATATTTCCCCAATGCGTGATGTCCTGGAAAAAAAAACAGAAATTTAAAGCCTGTGTGAGGGGCATGCCATTTGATGTGAATGTACCTGGATCACCTTAATCAAGCAAGACAGGTAGTACAAATCCTGCTTATCGTTGTGGAAGCTGTTCTCCTTTGCTTCGGTATTTCTAGCCTTAGGTTTCAAAAGTTGTACTGTACATAAAACCACAAAATAAGACCGAATTCCTGTAAGCAAACGGCGCGGACTTGTTCAGCATGTGAGATGTAACAATAGCAATATGGGTACTAACCTTGATGTCTTGATAATTGCGATATAATAGGCAGTATTGACTTGTTTGTGTAATGCCGTTCATCTTGCAAGACTGGGTAAAAATCAAATGAGTCGTAAAGCTTGTAGAGAAAGTGGTTCAAGAGCTTAGGGTATTCGCTTGATACACTTAACGAGGATTTTGGATGTAAAGCATGCTCTAATCCGTTTCGCAAGATCTCGTTTTCTGCAGGATGCTTCCACAGCAAGAGCAAGTTGTATTCCCATTGAATTTGGCGCTGAAACAGAGCATCTGTCAATTCAGTTGATAGCTTGCATGCCTTGAAGAAACATTGCCATCCCTCTGTTGATTGCTGGACCCTGGTTTCTGTACTGTCTGCCTCAAATACCTGATTCAATGAGCCTGTGATGCGAAAAAATGGAGCAGGAACTCGCAATGATCTGTGTTTGATGAAGGGATACCATAATAATTGCGTTTCCCAACCTGCATACAGCATCAGTAAATGATATACCCCATACTATAATGAATGCTACTTTACGAAAAGCAGTTAGCGATGTCTCAAAATATTGCTGTAACGTTGTAAACCGAGATGGCGCTGCTGTTAACCCATAGATGCTGATCAGGGTAAATTTATCAATGTAATTGAGTGCTGCTTCCCAATCTTGAAGTCGTACACCATGTTTCTCATCTTGCTCTCGTAGGTCCATAATAAACGTTAAGCAATGTACCAAGGTTTCAGATGAACAATAAAGAACAGCTGGAAGGTCCGACTCGTTCAAAGGAGTGTGCATGGTCCTGACATGATGCCAGCCTGAATCGTTGTCGTGTTTATACTGGCAAAACGAGTCGAGCAAGTACAAGTTGAACTGAATCAATTGGATGTCAATAGTAGTGGGTTGTTGAGTAAATTGAACCATAGGTGGTAGTACAAAGTCATTCAAGATGTCTGGTATATCTAGGAGCATTCTTGTTGGTTGATCTGGCACTAAACAATTTGGAGTCAAGATGATGGGATGGTTCTCTGTGAATTGCTATAAACCATGAAGCATGTCAGTACATACGCGTATTAATGGTTGTGATGTACTTGCGTTGGCTAAGCAGCCTTTTATAAAGTGTGCGATATTCTGTTGGTTTGACAGTAAATCTTTGGATTCAAGCAGCATTGACACTGTGTCTCGAACCACTGTTAGCAAGAGGCTGGAACATGAGCTTGACTTCCTAAATGTACACAGATTTCCGAGCATATTCAAAATGGGAATGATGGCTCTGAACTGGTTCTTGTTTCGTACGCAAGCTAGAACTAGCTCCTGAACAACCTGGTACGGCCAAATAATCGATAACTGCACTGTCATTTAGTTTCTGCAGGAACGTCTCATTGCACCAATTGTACCTTGATCAGTTTCATAATGACATCGTCTGGAGCATCTTGCCCGTAAAGCCCACTATTATCATCGTCATCTATGGTGATTTGATTACAAACCTTAATCAAATCACTCTTGAATGGAATATTCCATAGATCAATTGACCTGAAAGTGGGTAAATGAATGTCGTCGGCTTCTCGTCTTCTTGAAGTAATAATGACGGATATTAACAATGTATATTTTAATTTCGAGTTGTCATGGTTACCTCTGCTTTAAGACGTCGTCTCTAAAATGAATTAGATCATCTTTGTCATGGACATGGGCAATACAAGTCTCCAGTAAGTGGCAAAGGTTCTACAGAGAAGTTTACTAACACCCACCACTAAATACTACTCCTCCTTAGTCAACTCACGTTAATCAACAACTTTGTATCTCGGCTATTGGACCTTTGATAATGTTGCACATGTTTCAGAATGTGGCCATATAGCACCATCATCAAATCCTCCTTCGCTATAAGGCTTGCAAATATATCCGCGCACCTGGTATCTACAACATCTCTGTAAAAGATAAATCTTTAGCCGTAATTACTATAATCGGGATTGTCTTTCAAGCCATACCTAATCCACAGATCCATAAATTGAACAACAACCTTCAGCGTTGATTTCCAAAAACTAGCTCGGTTTCGAATGCTAAAAATACACCATAGTTGGCATTTGGCGACATTATTCTTGACGATCTTTTCGCGGACCTTCTCCTCCAGTCGGTCAAAGCCGCTCTTTTCGTCTGCATCGCATAAAGACTGGGTGCCTGTCACTAGACATTTGCTCTGCAAATGCCAGCAAATCACTAGGAAAGCTTGTTCGTGGGTAGTTGTGTTGGCATCTTGCTGCTTTATGAGTTTGTTCCAATCGTATTTTAGATCATGCTGTTGGACTCTAAACAAATCAAACAGTGTCAGATCTAGGAGATGTTTTTCAATCTTGTTTTTACCTGGCATTTTGACATGTTTGTATAGGTATAGTGATAGTTTTAGGTTCAGGTATCTCTCGCATGTAGGAGGGAAGAGAAGTACCCTTGAGTTGAAAGATGGATCTGATAAGTGAATAGCAGGTTTCAGAGATAGTGACATTAGGGCTCTTCTTCATTATGAGGTATGGAATGGAGCTTGCAAACCAGCTCAATCGATGTGTACTGTTTTGGATAATGCGTGCTTGGTTTGGTTCAATCTTTGCGAGTTGAGTGTTTTCCAACACATAATCATATAGCGTTTGTAAAATGGCCGGCAAATAATGAGTCGCTATGGTTGTAAAATTAGAGTATGTCGCTCAAGTAGTTCTGCTTTCTGTACCTAGACCAGCTTTGTCGTCGACTTTGATCTGATCTACTATGAATTGCTGCAATATCTGATCAGTAATACCATCAAAATGGGCGTTTCTCTGAATCAGTTTGAACAGAATTGGGTGAAAATGTCTCAATGGTTTGTTTGTGGCATCAGCGGTTCTCATAATGAATTGCAGAGCATCCTAAGCAATGGTAAATCATCCAAAGATATAACCATCTGCAAATGCGTACCTGAGCTGTCATTTTCCATAATTTTTGGGTGGTATATTTGTGTAGATCAAAGTGTTCGCAGATGTGATACAGTATATAATGATCTATGGCATTTGGAAAGTTTACCATGTTAAAATCCACAGCATTGTCTACATTAGGTCTAGGTTAGCAAGCGTCACTTCAGTTGTGGTCCTTTCACTGGTATTACCCTGACTGTGGATGGTGTTGTAGAATACTATATTGTGCAAGGCCATCAATGCTTCTGGAGAGTGATTGTAATATGATAATGTCGAGCCAAGGCTTTTAAGCAGTTGGTCCAGCTGTCTAATGTCAATGGCAGGATGTAAAACATGCCTGTACCTCATATAGCATTTTATATTTACCTGTCAGAGGCTTGTAGCTTTTCACGCTGAAGACTCGAGTTGTATTTCTTCTCGTACTCCAGCCAACCATTTAGATCGGTCTGCAATTTTATTAGTATGTCTTGGTGCTGTTAATACTGTTAACCAACACAAGTTTACCCTGAATTCAGCTTCGATATTCATAATGAAGACGAGAAAGAAAAAGATAATGCGTTTGTGATAAAAGCCTTCCGTCCAATTCAAAAGTATTTCCATTGAATGTATCATCCCTGTGACAGCTAAACATAGCATCAGTACCTTTGTATCAAGTACTTGCGACCTTCCTGGACGATCAACAACGCTACAAAGGATCTGTAGAGTCAGCAAAAGTCCAGCTCTTGAAGCAATCACCCTAAAGCGTGTCGATTAGCCTTGAAAATTCTTTTACAAGTTTGGCCTTGTCTACCCAATGTCCCGTCTGACTGAAGCTTCGGACACTTGATGCAACAGTACATTACCGCATTGAGTGCCGCGAGATGTGCAGATACTGTTCTTGTTCTGCTTTTGTTTACAAGGAAAATGCATGAATTAGACAATCAACATCTCTAGTCGATTGGCATTGTCAATGATGTAGGACAACTCCGATTTAGGTCATGATAAAATCTTTCATAGCGCTGGCCGTTGTGCTAAAAAAAACTTCCTTCTTTTCATTACAACACAAGTTCGAAAATGGATGACACTAGCGAGGCAAAAGTGATGGATTTTGTCACTAGAAACATTGATAACATACCGTTCAAAACCTTGCGCCATGGCGAAGTGGAGCTACCACAATCAGAGCAACTGATACAAATCCAAGCTACTTTACACAAAGATCCAGCCTTGTTTCTAAGCAAATGGGGTCGATATCTCTCACAAAACTCATTGAGGTTGTTTCAAAGGATTCAAGGTAACTATGAGGTGGATTTCTACCTGGACTCTTTGCTATATCAACAAGAAGGAGAGTCTTCATCGCCACAACAACAACAACAACAACAACAAAGTGCATCACAGCCGCATAAAAAGTCTGCAATGCAGCTGTTGGCTCAGAACAGACGTTACAAATACCTTCAGCAGGAATTGAGGGGCTCAGATTACTATTCAGATGAATCCATCCAGCTGAGAGAACCAGTTTTATACAACCAGTTCATCGGGCAGTATATACCAGCAAGAGAGAGGGCAAAGCCCTTTGACAACGACATGACATTGGTGAACCGTATATTCAGCAACATGGACAGGAAATTTGTGGATGATCATTTATATGAACAAAAGATTAAGGATGAAGAGCAATTTGAAGAAGAAGAAGAAGAAGAAGAAGAAGAAGAAGATGATGATGATGATGAAGATGAAGAAGATGATGAAGAGGATGAAATGGAAAAATCAACACCAGTAGTGCTTACAAAACAGAAAGGCAAGGAAGATGTTGAAATGAAGGAGGCTACTCTATCAGATAAAGATGAGGAAGAGGATGAAGACAAACATACAGAAGCAGATGTAGAGTACAGAGACGAGCAAAGAGCTGAACTCATTCGCCTACTAGAAGAAAAGTTCTTGGCCGGTAAAGATGTAAGTGCTCATTTCAAAAGACCTTGATGATTTCAACTGAATATACAATGCGCAATAGGAATTCGACTATGATCAGGTGGATTACAATGAGGTATTTACAGTGCGAAATCATTCTTATGATAGTGTATTCACAAAGCTTTTATCAGGACTATGACGATTTTCAACAATTGGAGCAGGACATCCATGATCGCTACTTTGATGAAGATGAATAAAAGCAATGGAATACCCCTTCAAAGTTGTAACTTGTAGGTGCAACAAATCAGTTACTGTATTAAAGTGGTATCGTACAGACGGCGCTGGTCTGTTAGATTACTCTAAACACTGTATCCGAGAACTATTCGAGATGCTTGTAGACGCCATGAGCGGATGCACCAGGTAATGGATGTAGAATCAGTGACTAAGAAGCTCACTGTCCTTTCATCTAAATCACCATTGTCCCTACGTATTTCTTAATTTGATGTCATACTATCCTTTTTTTCATCAGATCTGTGATACATTAGACTCTCAATGTTCCATTGCGCATGACCCCCATTTAATCAGCATCCTAGTCATCATTGTCCATCAACAGAAAGGCATTTGGGACAGCCAGCAGCAGCGCCGCCCGCTGCTAAAATTGATTCAAACTCAGTTTATTTTTTTTTCTGTTCAAGATTGGACAGATTTCGTCTTTTTTCGACTTCTTTAATTTATTTTGTGATATTCGACTATACAAGCTGTCATGATCACCCTACGCTTCCTAATACATTTTCGAAGTACTTTTCAAGGCGCTTCCAATGATGCTAATTGTAATAAGTGTTTTGAATGAACTTATTGAGCAATTTAGTAAAATTTGAAACGAGGTTTTTAGCGAAAATAACCATATTTTGCATATGAAAATCTCATAAAAGTGGTTTCAGAGGTTGCTTTGGATCGCGAGCAACATTTTGATTTAATATATACCATAGTAAACTCTTCATTTTCAAGGTGAAAAACGCGATCGTTTGATTTTCGATGAAAAGCATGAGGTACCCCTCATGGTTTTTGGTTGATTTTCGACGATTCCAATAAAGTTGAGTAAAAGTGTTAGGCAGTTACTATTGAATGAGAGAAATCGTTTGGTGCTATTCTGGCTATCTAAAATGGCTTCTAACACGAGAAATTGCGGCCCAAATACACCCAATTTTCGCTGTATTTTGCAGAATCTTGAATAGTTTGAGCTGATGCAAGTGTGTTGTCTTTTGTTGTTCCTGTTTATGCTGATATGGAGCATTGTAAAGGAGTCAGATCCGTGATTTGGGACGGCTCTCGCCAAATAATGACATTTCAGTAGATAGTAGTAAGATCACGCCTTCACTGAGGCCAATTTGATTGTGCCAATCCACTAAATGTTGAGAACACGATGATATAAAGGTTATCAGATCAGTGTTCATGAGGAAACTTGCTGTTTACTGTGACTTTTCGAAGGCTTAGTACCGCACAAGTATTGTTGCACCATTTCTATTAAACTCTGAACATCCAAGATCAATAGAGAAGGAGTATTAATACGACCATTGCGAGTTATTTTATACTTCTTTTTCTCTTCTCCTTCACCCGCCTCTATATACTCTTCTGTCTCTATCGTTCATTTCACTATTGTCATATAGAGAGAAGGATTATGCCAGCATTTCCCATCTTGTCGGTTTCTAGGAAGCCAGTTTTACTGATCATCTTTTTCACAGTATTTGTGTTTCTTTACAACATTGCCAGCCATCCCAAAGTTTCGAAAACTATGCAAGCAAATGCCTACTACACAAATTACGACGAGAGAGCTTGTCTCCCACAACAATTGTTGATGAAAAAACCACCTACTAAACGAGCAAAGGCTGCCATGGTAATTCTTGTTAGAAATAAGTGAGTAAAAGCGAAGGTTTGATATTGTAACTGCTAATTTCCGAAAAACAATGCTATCTAGAGAACAAGAGGCTATTGCAGAGACGATTATCAACTTTCAAGACAAATTCAACAAGAATTTTGACTACCCATATGTGTTTTTGAACGAAGAGCCTTTCACAGAAGAATTCAAGGGAGCAATGAAAAGAGCAGCACCCGATGCGACAATGAAGTTTGGTTTGGTGCCTGAGAGTCAATGGAGTTATCCTAGTTGGGTTGATCAAGAAAAGGCATCGCAATCTAGAAAGAGTATGGATGATAGTGGTGTCTTGTTTGGAGGGCTGGAAAGTTATCATCATATGTGTAGATATCAGTCTGGCTTCTTTTTTGATCATCCCTTATTAGACGAGTAAGTTCAATACAAATGAAATGAATGCCAAGGAAAACTTATGCTGTATGGTTAGATACGAATGGTACTGGCGTGTAGAGCCAGGCGTACGATTCTTTTGCGATATCACTTACGATCCTTTCCTCTACATGGAGAAGTACAACAAGAAATACGGATTTGTTGTTACTTTACTCGAATTGCGAGACACTATCCCCACCTTGTGGAAGACGGTCGAGGCATATGCTAAATCAAGACGTATCGACATTTCAGAAAACAGCAAGCTCTTGTTCCCTTATTTCAGAGACAAAAACTCGGGCGACTTCAACCTGTGCCACTTTTGGTCCAATTTCGAAATTGCTTCATTGAATTTATGGAGAACTCCACAATATCGCGATTTCTTCAACTATTTGGATCAAACAGGCAACTTTTTTTACGAGAGATGGGGAGATGCTCCAGGTTTGTTTTGCTTCTTCTGTGGGCTTGTTTCGATATTCTAATCAATGTGTATCTTTCGGCACATGTAGTTCACTCTTTAGCGGCAGGTTTGTTCTTGCAGACAGATGAAGTGCATTATTTTGAGGATATTGGATATCAGCATGATCTCTACAGACATTGTCCCTCAAAGGAGAGCGGATTGGGCTGTAGATGTGATTGTCCAGTGGGAACCAACGACAAGAGCATTGACCATGACAAAAATTATGACACTTGCCTTCCTGTCTGGCTGAAGCACGTCAAAGAGGATGAAAAAAAGAGAACAAATTGGAATGTTTGGTCATAGTGTATACCTCTTTTTTTTTTCGAATAAATATGTATATTTCATTTACGATTGTATAAATGTAGAAAAACGGAAAAAATACAAGAAAATTCAAGTAAAAGTACAATAAATGCAACAAAAGAAAAATGGCATAACGAATCCAGCTCGTATCTGTGTTTAAGTGTATGAGGTTAATCCAAAGAGAGGGTTCTTTCAGCCAAATGCCGAGGCATTGAAGATCTTCGGTGATTGGAACGCACTAGTGATGGTTGATTGACAATTAGCATGATGCAAGCTACAATACAGAAGAGCCAGAACTTACAATGTGGTTTAAGACCTTTGCCAAAATTTGAACAACAGATGAACGCATTGATAATCGTTAAAATGACCAACGCTAGAGAAACGCTTGCTACAATACAGCGCTTTGTTAATAAAAGGGACAAGCAGCTCAAACAGGGCACTTGCTTACCAAAAAAAGTCAAAAACTCCTTGACAAATCGATATTTTTCACTTTGTGATGGATCGTAGATACGATAAATCTTGAATATAAAATAGGCTACGCCAGCAAACATGCCAATAAAGAACAATCCCATCAACCACCTGGATTCATGTTGAATCTATTTACCTCGTTAATGCGATGCATGCTATAAATGACCGCCCATACTTACTGAATAGACAGCCAATATTAGAAATAGACATGTCAAGGGTATAGCGACGATGGTCAGGGCAAACTCATAGTCTCCGGATCTCAGCACCAACACAAGGTATTGAATTGAATAGCCCAAAAAGAAGAAGAAATCAATTTTGAGTATAGTCAAAATGATCTGATACCATCGATACATGTTTCTAATCTCTGGATCAGCACCAATTTTTTTGTAGATCTTCCAACCAAATTCCTGATACAATCTTGCGCCAATGTAAAAGTAAATCAACTGGCAGACACCGGTGATAACAGCAATGACAATCAAGAGCCTGTTGATTAAAAAGGTCAACGATGTCGCTAACTGCTCCAAATCAGAATCTTGAGAGTCTAATGCATCTGCAATTTGTTTGAATTGAAATACTGCGTATACAAAGCAGCAAATGTTGAACAATAGAAACGCAATCACTTGGATGGTGTTTTGAGCACGGACCTGTTTCTGCGTATTAGCATATATTGTCATATCTGGTCAGTCGTACCCACTTACAGCATCCCAGGCAATCAATACTTGAAATATCTGCGAAAAGATGAAAATCATCAAATAGACAGGAATGCCCAACCCAAGGTTATTCGCTGAAAACCTACAATATCATCAAAGGAGCAAGTGTGAGTTCAGGGGAATCATGAGCAGGGAGCATCAAGAAAGGGAGGGGGTGGGGGGGGGGGTGAGGAGAGAACAAGAGAAAAGGAGGAGAGGCTTCAATGAATGTATGCTTTGTTGTCATATCAAGCAAAAAAAAAAAAAAAAAAAAAAAAAAAAAAAAAAAAAAAAAAAAAAAAAAAAAAAGACATTTATGATATAGACATTGCTCCTTACTCTGTATGATAAAACTTTGCAAAGATGACTGCCTCTAACGCAATGACTACAATCGCTTCGAATATCGATAACACAACCAAAAACACTGAATTGGGTGAGTTGGACCAGAAATTGAATCTGGTTTCTGCTCTTTCATCTCGAGTAGATTCGAATATCTTGTGTGATGATTGCTGTTCAAAGCTGGGATCTACAAAACTCTCGGCTGACATTTTGTTGTCTTCAATGATGGTTGTCATAAAAGATATCGATGATGTTGATGTAAATGACGATGATGAGGATGCCTATCTAACTTTAGATAATGATGATGTTGTTGTTGGGGAATATAGCGTTAGATAGAGATGCAAAT
The DNA here is from genome assembly GCF_035048745.1 of Mucor velutinosus. NCBI lineage: Eukaryota > Fungi > Mucoromycota > Mucoromycetes > Mucorales > Mucoraceae > Mucor > Mucor velutinosus. The sequence continues at coordinate 1,233,267 of NW_027041893.1, read as the reverse complement.
GAGTCAACGTTTCAATAGTCTTTTTGAGCTTGCCCTAACAATGAAAAAGAAATATATACAGGAAGAGAAAGAAAAAGAGAGAAGCGAAACAAGAGAAACCAACATCTCAAAAAGGGACAACCGGTTGTCGGGTCACCTTGTTAAACAATTAGAAATGAGTGTATGGTTTTCTCCATTTGGGGGCGCATTCGCCAAGACTATTAAGCTTGATGATTGGCCTGTACGTCATTTAGCTCTATTCTCGTATTGTGTTAATTACTCATAATCTGACTTCCGGCAAGTCATCGCGGATACATGGTTTTTCCAAAGCGAGGTTGATGGTACAGGAGAGATTGTGCCGCGCGCAAGAAAGGAGAAGAAGAGCCGCAATGGGGGATTCAAAAGAGATGAATTCCAAACTGATGCAGGTAGGCTTCCACTGTCAATTATGTCAATATTTCTTGTTCACATGTTGGATACTACTCATCCGAAATGAATGACCATCAACAAAAGTATATGAGCAGTTCTTTCTGTTCAGTCTACAGAGCAATCGATTTAGGCTACTTATTCATATTTTGTAACAATGAGATGCTTGGGCACAAAGCGCGGATCCTAGCCACTAGGAACCAGATTTTGGCAGCTGGATGCTAGCAACCAATTGTTGCAATGGACTTGACTTAAGCCACATGCTATATCAATTTGATACTGATGCTCAAAAGACCTGATTGCTTTTTGATTGCTTTGAATGGTCAAGCCTAATCATGGCGCCAAAGGACATGTCATCTTTCTAGCTATTTTTCGCTTGTGTGAGATAAATTTACCTCGCAAGAAGAAAAGAGTGTGAAACGTAGTATAAACTACCGCTTTAGCATGCTTGTAGGGTTACCTTTTCGTTTCGAGAAGGATTTAAACTATATTCTATAGTATTCGATGCAGAACAAACATGCGTACAGGCCAATATATACTTTGTTCCTGCCTGCCATGACATTGTATAGATTCTGTCTAATTTCACAATGTTGAAATAGCAATGTATCGTATCCTGCGTGCATACAAATATTTGCATTTCTTTAGAAGAATACTGCAAATGGAAAAAGCGAAGTTCCAGTTACACGACTACCCATAAACTTTTGTTGTAGTGGTACACAAAACTGGTACAAATATTCTATTCTTACAACAAGCGCTTGATAGCCCTCTGTAGAATTTCATGCAAAGCAATCTAGTATATTTTTCTGTTAAGCTTTGCTGATGGCTCTCGTTTTTGATGCTACTAGCACACAGTAAGGCAGCAGGGTGGGTCTTATCTGTGGCTTCCAGGCCTGCAAATACAAAAGCTGTGTGCCAGGAGAACACGAGTCGCAAGTTTCAACATTGATAATCCCTCGTGCAAAGAGATTTGAGAACAAAACAACAGGCTGGAAGATCACCCATGACTTTAGTCTCATACGTAATACGTAGATGACTTATACATTTGTAACTTGTAGAAATGATACATTTGAGGCATCCTCTACTCGATTTGTACAACGAGCAGCCTCTCTTGAAGGTTTGCTGAAGCATTGTAAAACAACATAAGCCATCATTCAAGAAAGAACAAGAGCGTTAAAGTTTTATGGAATGTAATTACATGTTCGATTGCATGTTTATTCATGTTTGTCAATATTTAGACAACAATGCCATTTTTTCATATAAAGCGGCATTGCAGATACAGATGCTCGATTTCGCGTCGATTTGACAATTGTAGCATCCATCTTTGATAGCTTCTGGTATTGGTTTTCCTGGGTAACCAGTGCGAGGGGGAAGGGGGAGGGGGAAGGGGAGGGGGACACTTGGAATCCAAATGTGATCCATACTTTAGCATACACGCTTGACTGATTGTTCTCTCATTCTGGTGATCTTATTGTGTTGGTATACTTGGCTTATTGAAATATGCATCCTTCTGGCGGCTAGCTAGAATAGTCATGACTGGAGTTTTTTTTTTTTGATGGATAAAGTTGTCGGCGAATGCATGACAACAGGATCACCAGCGTTGTTGTTGATAGCCATCTTGACGTTCACATACACGAAAGTATTTGCTTTGGGCTATGTGTCCACAATTACAGTTTTTTTTTTTTTTTTTTTTTTTTTCTCTCAGATACCTGCATTGTACCACTTGAATTTCTTATTGACGACAGGTTTGTTTGCAAGTTACACATTGGATACTGTATTTATGACAATAGAGTATGAAACAGTACACGATGGCTTGTAGATAATGCAGCTATTGATACAAAGTTCATAGCTCTCGGTTAAAGATCCTTTTATAGCATTTTCCTTGAACCGTTTGTTATAAGCCGAACAATGCACATGTAACATGATACGCTGTCCTCTTGAATTCGAAATGTCTCCAAGAAAAAACGAAAGCTCCAGGTCTCTTGATCTACTTTTATGATGTTGTGTGTCTTTATTATGATTGTTTGTGTGCCAACGTACACACACAGCATATGAAATGTTGTATAATAATATTTTTTTTTTTTTAGCTATTTCTAAAGGTCTTTGTATGACAAACGGAAACCGGAATGAAAATAATCAACTGAGCATGTGGTCTGTTCAGTTTTTTCTTCATACAATCAGTTTAGATCCTTTCTCTCTCAATCTCTTTTTCTTTCTTTTCCTTCTTTTTCATCATCACTGAAATCGCAACAATAGCAAGACTCTAAACTCCTTCTTTTTTTTTTACTTGTATTTATCAGATCAAACAAATCACAGCTACATCATAAAAAAAAAAAAAAAGCCCAAAAGAAGTCATGTCTACAATTGCAGTAGCCGCCATGGTATCACCTAAATCTCAACATACATCAACGAAGCCGTGCACATCTGCAAGTTGCTGTTCCCCATCTCGTCTTTGGAAAACGGTTCAATTACTCGTCAACACGGATCAGCGAGATGAATTTCGCAAATTATTCAACGATCAGGAGAAATTGCCTCATCTCGTCCGTGTTATTCTGACCTGTCGTCTCTCCAACAACCCACTTGTCTATAAAAACACAATGAAGATTGATGCCCGTTTGAACGATACATTTGGCAAAATATCAGCCACAGACCTGAACGCGCTTGAACTCGCTTTGCTTCAAAAGCATGATCATATTGCTTTTAGCATGCTGCAGGTATTGAAACAGAATGCCACCCCTGCTCAATGTAAGCAGTTTATCAACCATCAATGGGGCAAGCAAAAGAACACGGCTTTGCATTTGGCTGCCTTCTGGGGCATGTCCAAGATTGTGCGACTGATGTTGGAGATGGGAGCAGACCCTACCACGCCCAACAATCGTCACCTCAGACCCATCGATTGTACCACCCACCCAGACCTTATTCATCAATTGCAACAATCAAATACTGTGCAGCCAGAGCAGCAGCAGCGTGCATCACCTTCACCACCTTCATCGCTTTTGCTTAAAAAAGCTGAAAGACTGCTGCGTCCTCTTCAAACCATCCCATCTCCAGCCTTGGCGGCAACGGATCAGTACATTGTTCAAGAGGACATGAGAGCCCCCATCATGTCTCCCTTGTCCTTCTCATCGTCATCTTCGTCCTCCTCTTCCTTGTCGTCGCTTGATCATCACTGCTGGACTCCACCCACATCGCCTATTCCACATGTCGAATCACCCATTCTCTCCCTCCTGGAAGAAAAGGGTGTAGCGCAACAACAACAGCAACGTGATGCATTGTTGATGGAGAGGCCAGGCTGTTTCCCTCGTCAGACTGTGGTTGGTGTCACTAGCATCGATGTTGATGATAAACAAAGACAGCTTGTTGACGACAACGACAACGATCATCAGCGCAACAGGAGCAACGACGACCTGGTCAAAACTGTGTTACGGAAACAAAAGAAAGTTCAGTTCAACTCTGAGACTATTTTGATGGATGCTTGTATTCGTGGTGATCAACAAGAAATGAGCGAGTACCTCGACCTGGATTTCGGCGCCATTCGAGATGCACAAAACAGGTCCTTGTTACATGTTGCCCTGATGCACGGACATGAGCATTTGGTGCAGTTTTTGTTTGATAAGGTGGATATCAATTACAGCGACAATGATGGTAAGTTGCCCTATAAGAGATGTGTTTGTATCCATACTCAATCTTGTCTCTCCAGGCTGGACATGTCTTCACTATGCTGCTGCACTTGGATTGTGGCCATCTCTCCAGTTTATCGCGTCACTTTCTCATTGTAATATAAATGCACGGACCAACCATGGATTGAAGATCGAGGATTGTCCAGAGTCTGAGTTTGGCAGAAGAAAGTGCAGAATATGGCTTGAACGAGTTGCTCGTAGCAAGCAAGGACCCTCATCTACAGCAAAGAAGCAACTCCTGCTCAAGAAGCCATCTTTGCTCAATCTGTCCACCTAACCAAATCTGTGTATTGTAACTCCCCTTTCCATTTCCTTTTGTACTATTCCTTTATTTATATCCTATTTGTGTACACACATACATACAACACATACCCTTCTTTTTTTGTATATTACATCTTGTCCCCATCCTTTCATTGCAACCCCACACACACACACACACACACACACACACACACACACACAACCCCTAAAACTACAAAAGTTCTCTTGTATTATGATATTTATTCTTTATCTATGTATATCTTGTTTCCTTGTATTCTGTACTATTACTCCAAAATCACACACACACACACACATACCAAATCACACACCCAAAAATTAGTCTAATATGGCTCTGTCCATCTCGTTATCCGTTTTCTTAAAAAAATGAATAAAACTATATATGAAATTACATCTTATACAGCTGAATCTAACGTGGAAGTCTACTGCAAATCTGATCATCACAGCCATACAAAGATCAGAACGCTCTGACATGGTGATCAGATCAATTTCGTTACTAGATCACTGTTCCTGAATAGTTACAAAATTACCCCCCTTGTTTCATTTAAATAGGGAATGCTCCACGAAATATAAAAAGTGCGTCAGGCCTCTTGAAGTGTTTGCTTATTATTGTCATTATTACATACAACAATAAACCCTGTGATCTCTAAATAAATTTGTACGTGAAAATGATGCTGAACAATCAAACAGCACATACACAAACAAGTGCGAAACAGAAGCGAAATGCCTTTTTGCTTACATACAAACTGTCCGTGCATTCGCTTTTGCTCGTGATGCTTCATTTGCAGGGTTTTTAATATAAAGCACATCTCTCCTTAGTTCTATATAGATGGTCATCGTTGTACATTGCCAGCCATTGGAACAAAAGAGAGAAATAGGAGTAATGTCTGGAATTTCCAAGGTATTATTAGTGATGCCAATCAAGGGACTATATGACCCTGTTGACACAAAATGTTTCAAGTGGTTTGTTTATTACGTGAAAAAGTGTGTGTACTCTCTGCTGTAATCATGAACTTGCATTTCATGGAGCTTGAAGTAATTTAACTCTCGCTTGATTTGTGTAGCGGTGGCAGCCGTGAGTCTGTTACAGACAGCATCAGGGTCCGAGCTGCGATCGTAATCGCCTTTTGCGTACGTTTCTTGAACATCCAGGTACATGTTAAAGCGTACTCTGCCGTTTTCTACTGATAGCAATGTCTGTTGTAGTGGTTGTGATCTTCGCTTGTCGTTGTTCATGACGGAAAATACAGAATAACGCTTCTTTGTCTGTGGATTGCTGCTGTAGACCGAAAATCGAGCGATAGACCATCTCTTCTTTCGCAGCTGATGCTGTTGACGCGGGTCAGTAGGAAGCAAAGCACTGGCTGGCCTCGTAAGTGATGGGCGCATTGTTTTTGTTGGTTTTGTAGTTGTCGCAGCATTTGTTTGTTTCTTTAGAATGCCCTTAATAGGTGTAGTAGGGACAGATATTGGCAATGTGCCCAAAGATGGAGTTCGGCTGAAGCGGTTCTTTATTCTGGATACGGTGGAATGTCTTTGTGGTGGCTTCTGGGTGGTTGCGAATGGAGGGCTGCTGCTGCTACTGTTACTATACTGAAACCCATACGAATATGGTTTGGAGGAAGAAGCATTTGACTTGTTGGAATGTGTCGAAGTTTGATCTGGTGGTCGCAATGTACTAGAAGAACAAATAGACGAATCAATGGACGGATTCCATCTAGTATCAACGCTACTGTTGCATGTTGTAGCGGTAGGAAATACAGGCAAGGACGATTGCATTAGTCCTTGCTGCTGCTGCTGTTGTGGATAATGATAATGGCTAGTAGGCGAGGCAATGCAAAATGCTTGCTTTACCTTGGACTTGATGACAGAAAATCTTGATTTCTGTTTAGGCAATGGAGGTGGATCCATGTATTCAGGACAGCTGGGCTCAAGAAAGGATTGCATAATGGTAGTTTCATAAGCATTGAAATCATCCAGAGTGTAATTATTATCATTACAACTTGAGTCAAAAGAATGCTCAATTTCATCTCTCCAGTCCTGTCTTTTTTCCGTTGCATGTCGAGATAAGTCCTTGGCAGTAGCTGTTATTGTGGAGTCACTGGCTGTGTCATCTGGATAGTAGTAGTCGGCATGAGGCTATGATGGTGTTTAGCCTCATTAGCATCATTGAGGGAATATTCATACATATACTTACATGGTCTAATGTCACGGCCTTCATGCCAACTACGATAGCATCTGTTGTAGACGAGGCTGTCATTGTAAGAGTCATATGTTTCAATTGTAGAATGTAAATTGAGAAGAAAAAGAGTGTATAAAACGAGTGTATAAAATTGACAATAAAGAGTCGCTTATAATATAGAGTTAAAATGAATGTAAGGGGGTTTGAGGTGTGTGGTTTAGAGTAGCTAAAGAAGAAGAAGAAGAAGAAGAAAGGTACACATACCAGGTATATGGCTTTATTCTTACAATAATCCCCTTTCTTGCATTTATTTCCTCCTGAATTCAACCCATTTTGTAAAAATTTCAAAGAATGAACTGCAATGAATGATGATGCCGGATGGCAGGGATATTTCTCTCTTTTTCAATGCCACATCAAGGGGATATTTTGCTCATTCTGCATTTTGCATACAAATGTCAAATGGTGTTGATCTGGCGTATCTGGTAGCACAGGACTTATTCTCCCTCTCTCTCTCCCTCCCTCTCTCTCTCTCTCTCTCTCTCTCTCTCTCTGGCAAGTGGGATGTCGCAGCATTTAAAGCACCGGTGGCGAACAATTACCACCCAAGACACGGCTTTAAAGATTTTCTCTTCATTTCTCTCCAGTTTCATTATTTTAAAGCAATAATCACCATGTCGAAACCATCACCCAAAGGTAGTAATGAAATGGGAGGAAGAGAAAAAAAAAGCTCAATCAAGTCCATTTAATAGCAGGATTAAAGAAACGTAAGATGGCATCTTCGCCTATCGACCCTGCACAGAGAAGATTGGATCGTTTTCTGTCGACTTCATCGCCTTCACAATCGCCCTCACCCTCACCCTCCAGCAATCTTATCAAGAATGAGCCCATGCAGGTAGATTCAGTAGCGTCTACCACCAAAAAGAACCCCATGCTGGGTACTTATCGCCAACAAATCATACTACCCAAAATCACCATTGCTGATGCTGATCGTACTGTATCAGGATTGAAACACTTTGTATGCAATTAGCACTGATACACCTTGTTTTTTTTAGCTGCACGACAAGCTGAATTAACAGATGACAACTTTGAAAACTGCTGGACGATGCCCAAGAAGCTGATTTTGAGCATATTCTCGACAGACAACTTCAACCGAGTCAATTATATTACAGCGTCTCAAGTAAGTTTTCTACCCTTGATCCGACATCTCTGTTAAACATTGTGGGGAGCTAGATATCTCTGGGATTGTGTCGATTCGGCAAATCAGAACAAGTGTACAGCTCACTCAAGCTGGAGATTGAGAAACATGTGCAAGAAATCAAGAAATCGCTCATGTCAAAACCACTCAACAAAGACCTTCTGAGCAGACTCAATGCACAGTGGGTCACATTCTGCCAGCAACTCACCATCATTCGCACTGTGTTCATGGAACTGGACAGATACTACATTCTACCCAACACCAAATACAAGTCTATCAGCCAACTAGGAAAGGACCTGTTTAGTGAATTGATCATGGAAAAGGACAACTTTCTCCATGTCGTGATAGCTGAAGTCATTCAACAGATCAAGATCGAGCGGGATGGATCCAAGATCAATGTTCCATTGATACGAGATATCTTGCGCATGTTGACAGACCAATCCTACTATAAGAGCGAATTCGAACCTCGATTTTTGGAGAGCACCAATTTATATTACAAGGAAGAGGCCAATCGTCGCATTAGTTATGGTACCATACCAGAGTACATTTATCATGCTGCTGGCCGTCGCACACAGGAGTCTGAAGAAAGAGTCAAAAACTACCTCAGCCCAGACACAAAGCAAGCATTGATCTCTGCGGTGGTGGATAGATTGGTGTATGCAAAGACGGAAATCATCATTCAAGAGGGGTTTGAAGCCATGATGGACACAGACATGTACGAGCCGCTCAAGATACTCTACGAACTGCTGTTTCAAAGCCCCAAAATGAACCTATTACGAAATGCATTCGGTGCCTACGTTAAGGTATGTTGCTATTGCCGTATCAAGTGCAAACAACGCTAATTCGCATATCCAGGAGGAAGGCATGAAGATCATCAAAGACCCCAAGAGCGATCCCACCATGATCACATCACTACTGCTGTTCAAGAGAAAACTCGACAAGATTCTCAAATCATGCTTCAATGACGATGTCACATTTGTGAATGCACTGAAGGAGAGTTTTGAGCAGTTTATCAATACACGGGGCAACAAACCAGCAGAGTTACTCGCCAAACATCTGGATTCCAAGCTCAAGATCCCAGTCAAGGTAAGTATCCCTCAAGAGCATGCGTCATGGATTGACTCATTGGCCATACAGAAACAACGCTTTCAAGAGATTGTGGATACAGTCAGCTTGGATTCGATCCTCATCCTGTTCCGTTACATCCAGACCAAAGATGCATTTGAAGCCTACTTTAAGCGGTTCTTGGCCAAGCGATTATTGATGGACCGAAGCGCGTCCAGTGAATTTGAGAACCATGTGCTTGTGAACCTCAAAGCAGAGTGCGGTCCAGAATTCACCAAGAACTTGGAAAGCATGTTTACAGATGTACAGATATCCACTGATTTGACAATCGAATTCAAGGAATATAAAAAGGAAAAATCGCGTTTGCCCATGTCTATCAAGGTGATTGCACAGGCGACATGGCCAAGTTACAGTTTGCTCGACATCAAGCTACCCGCCAATGTAAGTTTGCGTTTGCGAGAGGATTGCGAGATTCCACCCTGACTTGATTATAGATGATGGCCAGCCAAAAGCTGTTTGAGAACTTTTACGTTAGCAAATTCAACGGGAGAAAGCTCGTGTGGCAAAACCGACTCTCCTCCTGCTCGATTGTAGCAAACTATCCCAAGGGCCGCAAAGAGATTATTGCCAGTTTAGCTCAAGCCGTGATTCTGTTTATCTTCAACGATGCCAGCAAAAAGACCCTGTCGTTCTCCAGAATACAAACCATCACAGCATTGGCCAAGAACGATTTGATCGGTTTACTGACTTCGCTGTGCACTGGACCGTACAAGCTGATCATCAACATCACCTCAACCTCAGACAAAGACACTGTAGCACCCACTGATTCATTTGCCTACAACTTTGATTTTGAATCTGCTAATCAAAAAGTACGAATTCCTCCTGCTGCCTCAATTGAACCTACCAAAGATGAAGAAAAGGATGTGGAAAAGAAGGTGCACATTAGTAGACAACATCAATTAGAAGCTGCTATTGTGCGTATCATGAAGGCTAAAAAGACATCAACGCATAGTGCGCTGGTGGATGAGCTTTTCAAAGAGTTAAAATACCCTGTGCAAGTGAGTATCCTGTGTGTTTGTGTGTGTGTGTGTGTGTGTGTGTAATGGGTAAATCAGAGTCTAATGATGGATTGCTTTCTAGGCGGATGACATCAAGAAGCGAATCGAGTCCTTGATTGACAGAGATTATATTATTCGCGATACAGAAGATCCTTCTTCCTATGTATATCAAAGTTAAACAATAGGTGTCTCAATGAAATAAAGTGTGAAATGAGGTATTGCAATGCATGAAACTTTCTTTCATTGAGTGTAACTACTGCCCTCCGGTCACAGAGTTTGAGATGCAATTAAGATTCATGTAGTTCCAAATTCAGGACACACAAGATAGACTCTCTCTCTTTCTCTTTCTCTTTCTCTTTCTCTTTCTCTCTCGTTATTTATATATATTCATCTCACCCATATAAATGAGTGGACAGAAATTAACAGTTACATGTAAATAGATCACATATCTGCGATAGACACACATGCTAATACTAAATAGACTGTGATGAATACGAGGTGTGGCCACTGATTGCCGATGATTTATCTGCTCGACTTCCTCTTCGAAATCTAAAATGGCAGCCATCGAGCCAACGCGCAGAGTGTCTCATTCCCATCCTCGAAGTAGATCTAAAGCGCTTTACCATTGACCACACGCCTCAACTCTTGTCAACAACACAAACCACCTACCTAAACTTGTATTTTGTGTCGTGCGAGGTAATATAAAAAGCCGTTCCTTTCATTGCGATACACAAATGGAGAGACTCAAGCTATGCTTAGGATAACGAGATCTACAAGACAAAAGTGCGCAGAAACATTCGCAACTGGGTAGAGACCATTCAGTCGAAAAAGAACCAGGAATGGATGATTGTCTATGTGGCTGATACAGAGGCCAAACGAACCAACAACTATCTCGGCCTCAAATCCTCTGTCTATGACAAGATCCGCACGGATTTCAATCCACCCAAGCAAGATCGGTACTCATTCTATCGCCATCACAACCAGATATATATGCTTAACACATTGCCATTAGGTGTGCTTATATACGCAAGAAGGACCCTGACGGTCCTGAATCTGAACTGTGGACAGCATTCATGGAAAAGATGAAGGAATGCATTCTCTCCAGCTTTGACTTGCAAGTGCTTCAGATACAAGAGGACACTAGACGATTGGACATGCAGAGGCATATGCCTGGATGGAACTACTGCACGTTTTTCATCCTGAAAGAGGGTCTAGCACAAGCATTTGAAATCATGACGCTGTATGAAGATGCACTGATCCAATATGATGAGCTTGAGGCATCCTTCTTCCAAGTGCTACGAGGTATTAACATGGAATGACATGCGACACAGACAAGAACTTACTAACGCTAATACAGATAAAGCGTTGGCTTGGTTTGGCCATTTTGGAGGCACAGATGCGGGCGATGACAGCGGCAACATCCTGGATTTCAAGCGCAAAAACTACCGCGATCTGATTACCAAGAACATCATCTCTGTGTTTGATTTCCGAAGCTATCTGTTTGCTCGACAGTGTCGTATGCTGCTCAAACTGCAGCGAGTGATTGAAGTTACTGCTCGTGCTCAACTGTTTATCACCAACTTCATCCCATCGATTCGAGAGAATGAAGAGCATTTGCCCGAGAATTTCGTTGAATCCTGGGTGTTTTCTGCTTGCATGAATGTCGTGAATGAATGCGAGCCCCTGTCCTCTCAACTGATTGTCAATAATACAGACTTGGTGGTGCCTTACAATGCAGTTAAAGCAGATTTGTTGCTGACAGCCAGGCGCCAGTTGGACAAGATTGGCGTCAAATGCGGACACTTACCCATGACTGATCCCTTCTCCATCTACATCAGCCACACAGAAGCTGTTAAAGCACCCAGCTCTGATGAACCCAAAAAGTCCATTACCAATGTCAAGCTATTGGAGGCAATTGAATCCATAGAGGCGTTTGACAAGACGTATATGGGGCTGAGCACACGAGCTATCAAAAGCTACGATGCCAGTTTCAGATCAAGAGCTGCCCTGAACGTCCATGGTGATATTGCTGCTCTGAAATAGTAAGTCTGCGCCACATGATACTAGGCAGCATACAATTGACACTCTTTGCTAGTATCCGAGAGAAATACGAGGAAGCTGTCAGAATCTACGAATCCATGATTTGGAGATACGGCGAGCATGAATGGAGCTCCATTGAGAACAGTCTACTGATCAAATGTGCCGACTCACAACAACGACTCGGCAAAGCAGATCAGTACGTGGAATCCTTACTGGCTCTACTCAAGAATGCCAAATATCTCAAGGATAAGGAAGCCACACATTACACCGATGAATTGATCACCAATGTCGCCAAGCTGGATAAGGAAATCAAACGGCCCTTTCAGCCCATTTTCTCTGTTGCTGTCATCTCCATCATTGACGATGGCACTTCTGTCAAAAGCACCAGTGTAGAAGTGTGTCTTGACAACCATCTGCCTAAAAAGATCCACTACGATGCCATCTCTTTAAGACTGGTAGGCAGTGATCCTGAGCAGATTTGGTTTACTATTGCGGATCAAGACCTGGAGCCTGGTAAGAATACGTTTTTACTGACCAGTGAAACATCGACGTCCGGTAACTATGTCGTGGAGACGTGTGAAATGAAGATTGGAAAGCTTGTCTTTAGCCATAATTTCCTGCGTCCTGGACAAAAGAAGCGAGTGGTTCGTTTGAATCATGATATAAACCAATTGTATGCCACAGTGTCCCAGCCTCACGAGAGTAAGTTGTTTTTATGATGGATTGCTGTATATCACTAACACGGCGTATCTAGTTTGCTTGGGCGAAAGACAGAGGTTGTCGGTCAAGATTGAGAGTCGCTCATGCGCTACAACGTCTGGTATTCTGCTGCTAGAGTCACAAACAGAAGGGATGGAAATTGTGCAAGTATCCAAAGTACCCGCTCTTGTCAAGACTGCGGAAGCGCCAGAAGAGAAAGAAACTGAACTGAAGATGCTGGCGACTGGCGAAATTATACTGCCTGACTTGAAGCCTGATGAATCCATCGAGCTGTTTGTTGTCTATGAAGGTTCCTACACAGAGTTTGATTACAGAGTGAGTCCTTTCAATTATATCGAGTGATACGCAAATACTGACTTGAAATAGATCAAGACAACTATCACATACAAAATGAATGACACACATCACAAGTTTGTCTCATCGGACTACGTTAAAGTAACTGTGCCTTTGCTTGTAACAGAATCAACTATCTTTAGGGAGACTTGGTAAGGAAGCGTCTTTTTGCTTGAATAATCCAGGGTAAAGAAACTAACAGTGTATATAACAGTGTCTTTTTAAAAGTGGAACTCTCTTGCAATGGTGATTTACCTGTTCGCATTCTCGGCTCATTCGCTAAACCATCTACTTATTACCTCGTTGAAAGTCAATCTGAAATGAAGCAGTGCAATCTGACATTGTTCCCTCGGCAAACAGTGTCTTTTATATACAAGTTGATCAAGAGAGAGGATAAAGTGGACACAGACGATACCCAAGTCAATTCAAAAATACACTTTAACGTAAAATATCGATCCCTGAAAGATGGTAAATGCTGTGGGCTATCTCTTCATTAAGGCTATTGCTTGACTAACCTTTTATTAAATGCAGAGGTGGAAAGTAGTCTTCAAATCATGCTAAAGAACAAGCTAAAGGAACTTAATTTGGACCAACATTTGCCTTACGTATTTCAAAAAGCCAAGGAGGCCTTCTTGGGTTCTGTTGATTACTCGAGTTATGGATTGACAGATGTAGTCCATCTCGATGATTTTGACGTAGAGCTCTGTGAATCCTTCTTGCTGCACAGAGACCTCAAAACAAAGGTCCAGTTATTGGATGCCATTGAAGAGTTCTTTGAGGTAATAGGAGTCAGTAGCATGATTGGCAATAGGAACTTACACATTGGCCGTAGAAAAATGAAGCCATCACTGTGCAACAAATTCAGCAGATCTGGCCTAATCCTCAGTTACATTCTATCGCTTTCCCTTTGGAGGTTCCCACTACAAAGGTTTGCATTAGAGCCATATGAAAAGTAGCATCATTTGCTTATCGCACTGTTTCATAGATCACCCACACTGCAGAACTGATCCTCTCTGTGGAAAAAGACTTGCTAGTATCCGAAGCATGTCCTTGCACATTACGCATCAAACAGCTCACGTACTGGCATCCTGCTGACAAGATCAGCGGCAACAATGACGATTTCTTTTATGACATTGATGTTGATTATGACAACTGGCTACTATCAGGCAAGCGTCGTCTTCGATTCACCTCAGAGCCGGATACAGTGATGGATTTTCCCATCAGTCTAGTGCCTTTGAAAACTGGCAACCTACTACTGCCATCGGTGCGTGTCTCTGCTGTGACGCCGGACATCTTTGCTTCTACAGTCTATGTAAACAGTGCTCAGCAAATCTTGGTGAAGCCTAAATCCAAGACAGCGACGTTCTTTGTAGAGCAACAACAGCGATTCATCGCACCCGCCGTTAATCCACCTTCTTTATACGCTCCATTACCCATTGCAGATGACAATCGCAGTAGTATTCGTAGCAGTGGTATGGAAACACCAACATTCTAAATAAACTGACTGTTGTCTGCTTTGAAATGCGTTTTAGTCAGGCTGTGTCCTGATTAATGCAACATTGGTCATCACTGATCCAGGTATCAAACATATCAGAATGACTTCTGAGCCTTGTGGCAAATGTCGCCCATCATTGGGTTTATAGATCAGTTCAATGAGCCATCTTGAAGCCGATCATATCTCTTACCAAACCTGAAGCCACCTTTGTTTCCATTTTTCTTGAAACTAACTTGATCATGGCAAATAGAAATTTGTCTCACAAGCAATCCAAATCTAGTTGTCTCTCACCAATTGACTTGATTCGGAAGCCCAAAATTGTGACAAGCGGCTGCCAAAATGGCAATTGTTGCTTAAATAGCATCAATCAATCAACACTTCTTTTGTTACTACCTTTTGTTTCCTTCCTTTACAAACTAAACATCTCAACATGTGTGGAATTTCAGCACTTATCTTAGCCGATGCAAACGGGGCTGCTTGTCCTGATTTGTTTGAAAGTTTAGGTCTTCTTCAACATCGAGGCCAAGTAAGTACAAAGCTTTTCACTGTGGTCATCAGCAGTCAGTAACATCTTGCAAAACAGGATGCCGCTGGTATCGTTACTTGTGCTGCAAAGGGCCGTTTCTACCAGTGTAAAGGAAACGGTATGGTCAGAGACGTCTTTAACGAGAAGCAGCTCTCCAACTTGGTGGGTAGTCTGGGTGTGGGTCATGGTAAGTTGGGTGAGATCTTGTGTAGAATGATGTGTACTGAAACCATTCCCTCTTTCTGAGCGCAGTTCGTTACCCCACAGCCGGTTCATCTTCCATGTCTGAAGCTCAACCTTTCTATGTCAATTCACCTTATGGTATCACATTTGCTCATGTAAATGGTAACATTGCAAATCCACATGTAGCCATTCTAAACTCTTTGCTAGAACGGCAACTTGACCAATGCTCGTGAGCTGAGAAACTTCATGGACAAAGTGGCTCACAGACACATCAACACGGATTCCGATTCCGAGTTATTATTGAACATCTTGGCTGACAATTTGCAAAAGACTGGAAAATTCAGGTAAAGATATCAGTCAGATTGGGGGTCACACCCAATGTGGGTCATACATCTCATCTAATTTTTTTCTTAATCCACACTCATACACCCCCAACATCTATCTGCTTGCCATCGCACAGAGTCAACGAGGAAGATATTTTCACCGCAATCAAGGATTTGTATGGTCAGTGTAAGGGTGCTTATGCCTGTGTTGCTATGATTGCTGGCTTTGGTATCATTGGTTTCCGCGATCCTCATGGCATCAGACCTTTGATCTTGGGCCGTCGTCAAACAGAAGCCGGGTTCGATTACATGCTGGCTTCCGAGAGTGTTGTTCTTGAAGCCTTGGGCTTCACTGATTTCGAAGACGTAAAGGCTGGTGAGGCCGTCATTATTACTCGTGAGCAAGTCTCTCGTCGTCGCTTAGTCGTTGAAGAGAACCTTGGTCCCTGTATCTTTGAATATGTCTACTTTGCTCGTCAAGATAGTATCATTGACGGTATCTCTGTTTACAAGGCTCGTCTCGCTATGGGTGAAGCTTTGGCAGATCAAGTGGTCAAGGTGTTGGGTGATAATATGGATATTGACGTTGTCATTCCTGTAAGTGTCAAATGTCCTGTGATTGTGTCACCTAGATTTCCCATCTCATTTTATTTTTTGATCCCTAGGTCCCTGATACTAGCCGTGCTGCTGCTCTTCAATGTTCTCGTAAATTAAACATTGTTTATCGTGAAGGCTTCAATAAGAACAGATATGTTGGAAGAACCTTCATCATGCCAGGTCAACAAGTGAGACGCAAGAATGTCAGAAGAAAGTTGAATGCTATGGCTCTGGAATTCCACGGAAAGAATGTCTTGTTGGTTGATGGTAAGTCGCAAATGAACGGATATAACATGTCACATGCCAACTCATGGCCCACTATTAGACTCCATCGTCAGAGGTACCACTTCCAAAGAAATCATCATGATGGCCCGTGAAGCCGGTGCCAAGAAAGTATACTTTGCATCTTGTGCTCCCCCTATTCGATACCCCAATGTCTATGGCATTGACATGCCTACTCGTAGTGAACTTGTTGCTTACAACCGTAACGAGGATGAAATTGCAGAAGAAATCGGTGCCGATAAGGTCATCTATGAGGATTTGCACGATCTCACTGAATCCGTTCGTCGTTTCAACCCTTCCATTGAAACTTTTGATACATCTGTCTTTGATGGCAAATACGTTACTGGCGATGTGGATGAATCTTATTTCAGTTATATCGAAGGTGAACGTAACGATGATGATAAGACTATCAATACAGATAACGAGAGTATTGGTTTGCATAACAGCTTTAGAAAGTAGATTGTGTGTCTACTACATCATGTATAGTATACAATTTGTAATTCATTTAATAAACATATTCCTTTTTCAATGTAATTGGCAGTCTACAGCATCGAGAATGGATATTATTATTCAACTAGCACGTTCGTGTAGGTTACTATGAAAATCAAGAGTAGATTCGAAAATTTTACAGGTGTTTCGGGTTTTGAATTCTGAAGTGTCAAAAGAGGTTCCCATTTCTTCGATCTGGCCATGTTTAGACTTTTTTTTGATTATTAAAGAATTTTTTCGACCCAAAGTAGATATTCAGTTCGCAAGTCGTTCTAACCGATTGTATGTAATTTGATGCGCTCTATAAGCTGGTATTTTTTTTTGTCCTTTTCACCATTTATTGTCGAGATAAATTCGATAAATAGGTATTTCAGTTTCTTGAACAAAAGTCAAAAATTTCAATCTTGAAACTTCGAAAAAACGTTTCCATCGTGTAAAGCGAAGAATTTGACTCCAACTTTACTAATGCATACCATAGTAAAAAGTCTCATTTATGGGTTCAAAAATTGAAATTTGTCAAAATGAAGGATTCGGCCTTGCTATGGTAAGGCAAAAAAAAAAGTCAAAAATTTTCGATCATAAAAAAAATTGAGATAGCACTTCAGAACGAATCTATTAATCGAGAGCAATTGTTTGGTGCGCTTTAGACCGTCTGAATTTGCTTAAAACTGCTTAAATTCGTTGATCAAAATGCTAAATTTTTGGGCAATGTTTCCTACATTTTGAGCAAATCCCCAATATACATTGCCATTTTTCTCGGCTTGATCTTATCAAAGCCGTCGAATCTATAGATGAGCTACACTAAAATTGTTTTATATGTAGATGAAAGCTCACAAATCATGCAAAACGCGACACAAATGTAGGATATCCAGTCACCGTGAATGCTTAACTTTTTGACATTGGAACAAAAGCCATCCATTTTTTTTTTCTTCCTATCGTATATTCATTGAATTTCATATCATGCCAGTTGAAAAGAAGAGACCTAGGGGTTTGAAGGGTAGTGCTGTTGCCAAGGCCAACAAAAAGACCAAGACTGAGGAGCAACCTACCAGCACCACAGAGTTACCCGAGAATGCTCAAACTGTCGTGATTGATAAGGTAGTTGAAGAAGGTGATGAGGTTGGTGAAGCTGCTGCTCTCTTTGAAAGCGCCCTCGAAAAGCTTGGTAAGTGCAATTGCGAATGCTTGATTTCATCTATATTTATACGCACACGTATTAGAAACCGATCCTTCTGCTGCTTTACCTTTACTTCGCGGTACTATCCATGAGTCAGATCGTATTCTGCGCAATCACGACAGCAAGGAACCTTTGCCTGCTCTCTTTTACTACACCTACGGCGCTGCTCTTTATGAATTGGGCCGTTTGACCGAAGACGAGGAATTTGAACCCTATTTAGATGCTGCTGAGGAGAGATTGAATGAAGGTTTAGCTCTCAAAGACACCGAGTTGCATAACAAGATTCATTTGGCTCTTGCCAAGATTTGGCTCGCTAAGGCTGCTAGTGCTGTATCTGAAGGCGATCAAAGCATTCCTGAGTTGTCTCTCAAGGCATTAAAGAGTTTAGATGAAGCTCTGGAATCTTCTGAAATCCCCTCTAAAACCGTCGTTGAATTGGCAGATATCGTTCAAAACCATGGTGATTTGTACGAGAGCCTTGAGTCTCGCTCCAAATTCAGAATCTGGGCTGAAGATGCATTGGAGAAGGTGTTGAAAGGTAAGGTACAGCAACTCAGGTATATACAGACGTGCTCATTCCCCATATTAGACGAACCAGCCAACGCTGAAGCTTTGTCTGGACTTGGCTATTGTAAATTATCCTTTGCCAACTACTTGTTGGATAACATTGATGAAGCAAACGAGCAAGAGGAAAAGACTGAACTAACAGAGGATGAGGAGAAGGCCTACAAGGCTATCCTTGAGAGCAAAAAATATTTTGAAAAGGCCAAGGAGGAGCTCGTCAAAGTGAATAAGGTTTCACCCCAGATTCTATCTGATTTGGCCGAGGCATACTTGAATGAAGCCAATTTGGTCTTGAAGGAAGAGGAACAATCAGCCATTTACAAGAAGGCTGTTGAGAACATCAAGGAAGCCAATGCTTTGATTGAAGAAAAGAAGCTTGAGTTCATCTTGCCCGAAGCATTAACCTCTTTCTTGGAGGAATTTGAAGCCGAAGAGTAAACAAATCATATACAATTTGACATTTAATAAACCATTTCATTTAGCATTTCGTTTTTTTCATTGTGAAAGTATAAAAGAAATGAATATTTTAATGACTTATATGGGTTATTGAAAAATAAATTAGTGTATACATATAAAAATATGATAGTTATGAGTTTAAGAAAAGTAAATAAGTATTAGGAAGTAAAGCTATAGGAGATCATTACACAGTGGCAGCAGCACCAGCGGCGACAGAGGCAAACATGTTGGGAGCATATGCAGCAAATGAGAAGAGCAAACCAGCAATAAGGCCAGCAATTGGCAGAGTAAGCACCCATGAGAAGAAACACCAGGACAACATCTTCCAGTTGACAGCACTCAATTTTCCATTACAAAGACCAATAGCAGCTGTAGCACCAGTGATACAGTGAGTGGTGGAGACGGGAAGACCGAGCTTGGAACAGGTTAAAACTGTCAAAGCAGCAGCCAATTCAGCAGAGAAACCACGAGTAGGAGTGAGCAAAGTGATGTTGTTACCCAATACACGCATAATGTTATAGCCATAGGTGGCAAGACCGAGATCAATGGCAACACCACCATAAGCAAGAATCCAGACGGGGACAGGCACCTTACCAGTAACATCGACCTTGGCGGTTTGCCAGATATCATAGACAGCAGACAAGGGACCAACAGCATTGGAGACATCGTTAGAGCCGTGAGCAAAAGAGGCCATACAGGCAGTGATGACTTGAAGGAAAGAGAACATGTATTCGACATCATTGTCGTAAATTTCAGCGGCATCATGCACAGATTTGACATTGGCATTGCTCAAGTTACGCACATCCTTTCTGACACCGTGGAGAGCAACATTGAGAATCTTATCCTTCCATGAGAGGTTTTGAGGGGCAGTCTGAGTATCTTCGGCAACTTGTTGAGCTTCTTCAAAGCGAGTAACTTCTTGGCCATCCTTGGTTTCTTGGGCGTATTCCTTGTTGTCTGAAGAACTGCTGGATGCAATCGTTTCAGCGTGGACAGCTTCCTTTGTCTCAGGCAACGTCTTGATCACAGGACGAGGACTCAAGAAAGGAATCACAAAGATATGGTACCAGCGAAGCTCTTCACGACCGACAACTCTTCTCTTGAGCCAGGGACAGAAAAAGAAGATGGCAAACAGGGCAAAGAAGGCACCAATACCGAGTGCGATAGCAACAATGATACCAACGTGCATCTTGGCTGCTTGAGTACCTGGAGCACCCTTGTAAATGAGGTAGAATGCTTCAATAGTGGTTGTAAAGAAAAAGTAAGCAGGAATAAGACGGACAGCCCACTTGATGCTGTCCTTTTGGCGAAGAATACCGTATTTTGTAATACTGTAAATGATGGCAGCAACAATACCTGCAAATACAGGGGACAAGAACCAGGATGTAATGATTTGGCCCAAGCCAGACCATCCCCACGTAATAGAGGAGCCACCAAATGCGGCGATACCAACACCACAAACGGCACCGACGATAGAATGAGTGGTGGACACTGGCCAGCCGTTGCGTGTAGCGAAGAGCACCCACATGGATGAACCGATAATAGCACATGTCATGCCGAGCATAAGCAATTCAGGAGTAGTTTCGAATCTTTTGACTGAAAGAATGCCACCTTTGATAGTATCTGCTGTATGAGAACCGAGTAAAAGAGCACCCAAGAATTCTGTAAAACAAGCAATGATACATGCTTGAGCAAGGGATAATGATCCAGAAGCGACAGAAGTAGCGAATGAATTGGCGACATCATTTGCGCCAATGCCATAAGCATCTGCAAAAGCAAACACCATGGTGACGCCGAATAACCATGTATAATCCAAAGGATTCATCATTTTGTATAATAAAAGATGTTGATGAATTGGATTCTGCTTTGATTCAGTCTTCGGAGGGTATTTATACTATATGCTAAGTTACTTGATTTGATGCAAATCACTATTTTGTACCACTCGAGTCTATTGTCCAGTAAAAAATTATACAGTTTCCACGCCTAGTGAAAAGGTTGATATTTGGAAATACAAAGATCTATGTGAATACAGAAGAATACATGTACATGTCGACCCTTCCATTGTATTCCCATCAAACACCTTTATTTTGCTTTTTTCGATCTGGATACTTTTGGTACACTATCCATTGCTTCATGCATGATCTGGTACGAGTAGATGGTTCGTCCAGCTTCTTTGAGTTTTCATCAGTTCCTTTCAGCCTTGTTCCGATTCCAAGCGATTTTTGCTTATATTATATGGACTCACTATCTTATAGTTCGAGTATATATGCCATTTGTTGGTAACATATTGCATTTACTGATCTGCCCTCATTAAAATAATCTCTACAATGTAATTGTAACTTGATGCAATTCCGGCACATCACAGTTGTTTGGAGCGACTGGATCAAATTTAACAATCAAACAGATTTGGACCGATGTTACACTACTAAACAGACATCTGGTTGAAAAATCCCTAAACAGTAAAATCACAGTAAATATAAGACGACCTCACTTTGTCCTACGCAACTGCTTAATGATCCAGTAAATTGGCAGTATTTAGGCATATGTTCTCGATTTTGCTACTTCCTATTTTTATAGAGAGTAAAATAGGTATCAGTAAGTTTTCCTGGAAAAAAATCAACACATGATAGAGAAGCCTGAGTTTAGCATAAGCTAAACTGTTGCAATTCAGTCGTGTACGGCCACAGGATGGGCTACTACCCTTGTCTAAGTCTAGTAGCTTGCTCGTACACAAGCCTCCATTCAAGTCAAAGGTTGATTGATTTCATACTAGCTAAAACGCAAATATTGTGAGATTAAGAAATACATCAAGCAACATTAGAAATCTTTTACACACATAACCAAAGCAGCGACCGAATTTTGCATTTGGTTTGGTCTAAAATACGATGATAACCTCTTCAGCCTGAAAATTTGCACAGAATCTTTTTTTTAAAATATAAGTTTTATTCCTGGCATTGTGGTCTTGACTTGTTCATTACACAACAGCAAGAAGCATTCCAACTGTACATGTATGCTTCAAGAGACGAGCTGGATGTTGAGCGACTGATAGTAGCTCAGCAATCAGGAAAAAGTTTCTTGCGATGAAACTGCCGCACAGACACGTTGCAAGGGATATTCTCCTCCCAAAGTTAAATAAAGTGAGCCCATCACAAGAGAACCAATGAGAACATTCTGTAATGCAAATGTCAAGCCATTTCAACACCCTACTGGTTTCTTCATTTGGTCTCTAAGACCACCTTTTCTTTTTTCCTCTTTTCTTCTTTTTTTCTTGTTAAAGCAACAACAATTCAATATAAATCTAATGGCGCATAGAGAAGGTATTACAACAAGCTCGTCAGACTGGACTATGGTCCCCGCATCCAGCTTGATTCAGAACCAAAAAGTCATTGAAATGTAAGGATATTGTGTGATGTCTTTTCACAAAACATGTATTGATAGTGGTATAGTGACGGGAATTTATCAGTCGAAGAAGCATGCCAAGTTCTTGTCGAGAACAACATTTCATCTGCTCCCGTGTTTGAAGGTAAAGAGAAGGGACATTACATTGGCATGTTTGATTACGGCGATGTGATTGCGTATATCTTGCTGGTGCTGCATCGCAAGCCAGGACAAAAAGGAAACGATGACCCTATTGATCCTGAGTCATTCGAAATCAAGGATATTGTCCACAGAGCATTGCAAGGTCAAAAAGTACCTGTTGGCATGGCAAGTGGTAACGTATACACAATGTAGTCAGATAAGAAAGAGACTCACATGGGATGTATATACAGACTTGTCTCGTAAAAATCCATTCTACTCTATCCTTCAAGAAGCTACTCTGTTGTCAGCTGTAGAGATATTTGCATGTGGAACTCATAGAGGTAAGACATATGATATTGAGTTTTTGGAATGGATGACTAATGGTCCCAATAGTGAGCATATTGAAGCCAGATGGCAAAATCGGGGGCATCTTATCACAGTCTACGGTTGTCAAATATCTGTTTGAAAACAGAAAGCAATTTCCTGAAGTTGATCAGATCTTGGACAAGACGGTAAGTATGTCGCGGATGGTTATATCAGGATTGTAATTGACATAATTCAAAAGATTCGAGAATTGAACCTTGGTAATGAACCTGTCATAGGTGTAAATGACAACTCTAGCGTTTTGGACGCGCTTTCATTGATGAGTAAGTTTGAACCTGATGTTGGTATGGCCATGTTACTTAATGCTATTTGATATCTAGGCACTCATGGTGTCTCTTCAGTAGCAGTGCTGCGCGGAAAGACTGTATTGGGGAACATTAGTATGACAGATGTCAAGGTAGGATAGGAAATTGCAAGGCAGGCAACTTTTAGCTTACAAGAACCTTTTTTTTTTTTTAGCATGTCATGAAAGGGGTTTCACATCGATTACTGTGGAAAACATGTTTCCAATTTGTAAGCCATATCAGGACGCAACAAGGTATTACAGATGGACAGGTAAGCCACACAAAGTATCACTCATTTAGCTCGGTACTAAGTAATATCCCAGGATCGATTACCTGTGTTCGATGTACGTCAAGAGACATCTTTGGGATTTACGATAGCCAAGCTGCTCGCCACTAAAGCACATCGTGTATGGGTTGTTGATGAGCATAATCAAGCTACTGGAGTTGTTTCTTTGACAGATGTCACTCGAACTATTGCTTCCTTGGTTGGCGTTCAAGTCAATGAGCGTCGTGCGAGCATGGCCGTGTTTAGACGTTAAATCCTTGTGTAATTTAATAAAACGTTGTAATTAGTATTTTTTCTTGATGTTCAAATGGGTTTAGAGAAATTGTCGATTTGGAAATTGAGGCATTTGGTGGGGTAGCATGATTTTCGTAGATTTCTGTAGATTTATCGTTGAGGGATGTCATTTGTATGTAACAAATTCAAGCAACATTCGTAATACCATATATAATTTACACACTATGTTTTCCAAACATCATAACATCATAAACATATAGTCCCTAGACACTTTTACAACCCTATAATAATAACAACGTAATAAATTTATGGTC
Source organism: Mucor velutinosus (assembly GCF_035048745.1). Classification (NCBI taxonomy): domain Eukaryota; kingdom Fungi; phylum Mucoromycota; class Mucoromycetes; order Mucorales; family Mucoraceae; genus Mucor; species Mucor velutinosus. Next base: position 1,209,200 of record NW_027041893.1, on the reverse strand, counting down.
CCTACTAGACAAAGCCTCAAAAAGGAAAGAAGTTCATCTAACAAGTGTTTTGATAGGCTGGTGTTATTAAATATAGATTGCAAGAAAATAGCATGGCTAGATATAGTGCTATGTAATTTGCCACCTGCTTTCCATAATACGCTTCAAAAAAAAGCATCTATTATTACTGTATTGCCTTCATGATGAAAAGAGCATTGAGTTTGCCAGCCAGCCCCACCAGCCAAAATTAATTCAAATCTAGAATCATAGTTTGTTCTGGATTGGCCAAATTTTGATGATTTTCGACTCGATTGAACTATTTTGGTGGATTCGACTATATAAAACATGGTTATCATCCGATGCTTCCTAATACATTCTTGGGGTACTTTTTCAAGGCGCTTCCAATGGTACCCAGTAAGATAGATGTTTATCAAGCTACCCTTAAACGAATCACTCTTATTAATAAGCAAAAGTCTCATGCATATGTTCACAGTGTTGTATCAACTTGTTTTATCCAAATTTATTATTCATTTTACAAAAAGTAATCAGGCGTACGTCGAGTAACATGAGGCTCACCCTTTCTTGGTGCAGGATCAAATTGAAGGCTATCGCAAATGTCAGTTGTATGTTAACTTTCAGACAGCGTATTGGACTTACAATGTGTATTTCATGTGTTCATCGATTTCCATGATAGCAGCTTGATTACCACAACGATAACAGTAGTTGGGTGCACTAAAGATGGTTACCACATTACGATCCTGAGTCCAGTTGTATCCCTATTCATGATGCATGGTTGATTAAGAAAAGCATGGTCCAGGCAGGCATACTACATTAAACACCCACCTCCATCACCAATTGATGAGCTCTTGCTACCAAAGTAAGTCCATTATTATGATTGAAGGTTTCTGAAATATCCTGACCAAATGTATAGCCAGCACCACGAGGAGAAATACCCCAACCACATCGATCATCTGGATCAGACCATAAGAGATCACACATGGGACCTTCATGAGGCACCTCTTGAATTCTATCCAACGAACGAATCTGATCCAATGAATCAATCGAAGGCGATAAACCACCGTGTAGACAAAAGATCTGATCCTCAATCAAGGCTGTCAAGGGCAAGAAGTCAAACAGGTCTGTAAACATCTTCCACACATTGGCGTTGCCGTATTTTCTCAAACATTCATCGTAAAAGCCATACACTTGGGTGATTTGACGAGATTCGTGGTTGCCACGAAGGATAGTAACACGATCCTTGTATCTTACTTTGAGAGACACTAGAAGAGTGACAGTTTCGACAGAGTAATAGCCTCGATCAACATAATCGCCCATAAATAAGTAGTTGGTATCAGGTGAATTACCGCCGATTCTAAAGAGCTCTTGCAAATCATGAAATTGGCCGTGAATATCACCTATATCCGCTGTTAGCTACAGTTGGTACATTCTATAGCAAAGTAGGCCATTTACCACAGACTGTCACTGGACAGCGCACTGGTTGTACGTTGGACTCTTCCAAAAGGATTTCACGCGCCTTGAAGAGGATAACAAATCAGTTGTAAACATCAGCTCTCTCCGTTTTCTCAGGTAAGTCTGATATCAACGCGCTTACTTTATCACAGAGCTTCTTAATGTCACTTTCAGAGAGTTGCTTACAGTCTTGCAGTTGAGTGATCCAAGCATCAACATCAGCTACTGAATTTGAGGCAGACATAGTATACAAAAGATGGTTAAAATACTGTTTTCTTTTGTTTTTTTTTTCGCAAGAAATGCTTTGTTGCTTGTTTGGTATAAGAAATCCTTTCTTTTGATATGTTAATACATGGTAGCACTAAACGCGTGTTGACATCAAGATGCCTATTTACCAGACGAAAAGATAGATAAGAAGTAAATGAGTTGAAAAAAAAGAAGCTTTTTTCCTTTTTCTCCCAACAAACTGTTTAAATGAACTGTGTATTGTATGAATGAGTTTGTGTTCAAGTGTCTGTAGAGTCACGCCGTTCCTCTCTCTTCTGCCCCACTCTCCAAGTAATAATCAAACGGATGATTAGAACGGAGCCCCAAGAAGAGCGCTTCAGTCTCGGTGCTGCATTGAATTACGGCAACCTTTTCTGATCTGATCGAGTTATATATTAGCGAGATTCATATTTCACATCTCGGATCCTAATCCAGTCATTTGATCCACTTTGATTTTCGAAATGCTGGCATGTATGACCCTCTCCCGTCCCTTTTAATTCCAATCATAGAACACCCGTTCTTATGCGAATTAATGCATGCGAATGGCGCTGGACATTGCATCATGTAACGATAAAAGACTGCCATTGAATGCTTGATGCCCTTAGTAGAATACTCATTGTCCACGGCGTGTACTCTTTTTATGCAGGTGAGTGCTTTCAACATGGCATGTATTTATATCAGATCAAGGATCTACATGCGGTGGCTTCTAAATGCCATCTCGTCGAGTATACAGTGTACAATCTGCTGAATACACTGCTATTGCAGCACACAACACCCTGCCAGCTTGATTAGTTTATGATTCCCTATTGATTTGTGCCAATTCCTCAGTTTTATTAATGCTTTTTACCTTGCAAACATCAGGGAACGTCATCTTTTGCCCTGTGTTACCATAGCAGTTGTTTCTTTCATGTTACATGATTGTGTACATGAACAGAAAAAAAACCTTTTCCTCTCCTCATCTTGTGTCTTTTTCATTTGTTGTTTCTTTCTTATATTGACCACTACTACTGAAGCCATATTTGTACCAAAATACAACGCACATGAGTTCGATACCGCATTACAACATGTATCGGTATGATACTCCTTTTGTTCCTGCAAATGTTGACAGTAAGAAGACGTCTAGCTTGGTTCAGGCAAGTACTTGCAAAGAGCAGCTTTGATTTTCACAGTACTCACTTTTAATCCTTCTTTAGAGAGCTATCTTCTTGCAATCACAAGGCGCAACAGAACTAAACAACCTCGAATTGGCTCAAATACAGCATCAACTGGTACTCATGCAAAGTGGTACAGGCTCTCGATATGCCAATACTGCTGCTAGTACGCCAGCTGCCAAGTATCAGCCACAGCTACACACGTTTGGAAAGCACAGCACAAACCCAGGTAAGGTAGACATTTATCGATTATCTACGGCAAAATTTATCGACAATGGCTGTGTAGGCCAGTGTATGCTCTTGCCTCATCAGTTGAGCGCTCTAGAGAATCAAATCGCTGCATACAAATTTCTCTTGAAAAACGCACCATTACCACCTCAACTTCAGCAAGCTGTATTGGCTCCTTCCAACAGCTTACTCGCTCAATCATCGCCCCCAATCACACCCATCACTACATCAAAAGCCATCCAACCACAGCCACATCAAGGCCACCCGCATTCGGTGCCTCCCACACCACCTACACCTCAGCATCAAGAAGAGCATGAAAAGGCATCAGATTCTACATCGCCACCTTTTGCATTTCTACCATCTCAAAGCACTTCATCATCACTACTAGTAGCACATTCATTTGGTGCGTATATACTGCCAGCTGCTCTTTTGGAAAGCCCCATCACATCCTACGCCCATGCACCAAGACATCAAATGACCTTGATTCCCAGTCTGTTGCCTGTAGGCATTGATTCTCAAGCCATCCGATCTAACAGAGAAAAGAGAATGCTGGCCCGTATGAAGCATCAGTACCAACAACCCGCCACAAACTTGCAAGACCACATTCGATCCAAGGCTCTGAAGCTCTATCAGAAACAGAGCCACCTTCGCAGCGAATTGGCTCAGGGCGTAGACAAATCAACAGTGCTTGCCACCTCTACAGATCGCACCGCGTTCAGACGTACCAAGAAGGTTTCGCGCCTTGATTCGCATCAAGTTGAATCAGTAGAGCAGCAGCAGCGAAGAAACCGAGAAGGCTTTATTCAAGCCACCAAACACAATCATCTACACATCATTTGTCAACACGGCTCTGCGTTAAGCCATCAGGGCAAACTGAAAAGAGCCAAACTAGCCAAACTGGGTCTCGCTGTAGTGCGCTGTCACCAGAACGCTGAAAAGGCGGAACAAAAAAAGATGGAACGCATTGCCATGGAGCGTATGCAAGCACTCAAAAACGAAGATGAAGAGGCCTACATCAAGCTACTTGACCACACCAAAGACACGCGCTTGACTCATTTGCTGAAACAAACAGATGTGTTCTTGCAATCATTGACAAAGTCCGTAGTAGAACAGCAGCAAAGCATAGGCAGGTACGCAGTATCTAGTCAAGAGCACTTGCAACACGACGTGTCTTCTGCTGACTATTTCCGCATTACTCACAAAATACACGAAGATGTCAGCCAGCCTACAATCATGACGAACGGCCAACTCAAGCAGTATCAAGTCAAGGGCCTGCAATGGATGGTTTCGCTCTACAACAACAATTTGAATGGCATTTTGGCGGATGAGATGGGTCTGGGAAAGACCATTCAGGCCATCAGTTTGATTACATATTTGATTGAAAAAAAGCAACAACGGGGGCCTTTCTTGGTCATTGTGCCTTTATCGTAAGTAGCTGCTATGCTTTTTTGATGGAATATAGACTCACTTACATGCTTGATAGCACACTGACAAACTGGAAAATGGAATTTGACAAGTGGGCGCCTTCTGTCTCCAAGGTAGTCTACACAGGGCCACCTCATACAAGAAAAGAATTGGCTAGCATTGTGCGGTCTGGCCAATTCCAAGTGCTACTGACTACGTTTGAATACATTATCCGAGACACACAAGCACTCTGCAGGACGAAATGGCTGTATCTGATCATAGACGAGGGTCACCGTATGAAGAATACCAACGCCAGGCTGACAGTGACATTGCGCCAGAAATTTCGCGCTCGATATCGCCTCATTCTCACTGGCACACCGTTGCAAAACAATCTGCCTGAGCTGTGGGCCCTGCTAAACTTTATCCTGCCAAAGATATTCAAGAGTGTCAAGACATTTGAAGAATGGCTCAACACGCCATTTTCCAACCAAGGTGTACAAGATAAGGTGGATTTGAATGAAGAAGAGCAGTTGCTGATCATCAAACGACTACACAAGGTACTGAGACCCTTCTTGCTGAGACGTCTCAAGTCAGATGTGGAGTCAGAGCTACCAGACAAGGTGGAGAGGGTGATTAAATGCAGATTGTCCAGCCTGCAGATGAAACTATATCAGCAGCTCAAAAATACCGGTGTTATGAATGTGAACAGCAACAGTAACTCGTAAGTAGTTTTGCAGCAGAGAAGCGCGTCAAATCTAACATGTGCACCATCTTTCGTAGCCCCATTGCTGCCAGAGGGCTGAACAACACCATCATGCAGCTTCGCAAGGTATGCAACCACCCATTTGTGTTTGAAGGCGTTGAAAATGCGCTCAATTCCAAAGGCAAAGCCAACGATTTGCTCTACCGTTGCAGTGGCAAATTCGAGTTATTGGATCGCATGCTGCCCAAGCTACAAAGAACTGGCCACCGTGTGTTGATCTTCTTCCAAATGACAGGCATCATGAGCATCATGGAGGACTACTTAAACTGGAGAAACTATCATTATCTGCGTTTGGATGGCAGCACGCGCTCAGAGGACCGTTCCAAGATGTTATACCGCTTTAATCAGCCCAACTCGTCCTACTTTATCTTCTTGCTGAGCACCCGTGCTGGTGGCCTTGGCTTAAACTTGCAGTCGGCTGATACGGTCATTATTTTTGACTCGGACTGGAATCCACATCAAGACTTGCAGGCTCAAGATCGTGCTCATCGTGTAGGGCAGACCAAAGAAGTACGCATTTTCCGACTGGCGACATCCAATTCAATCGAGGAGAGAATCCTAGCCACAGCACAACACAAGCTCGACATTGACGGCAAGGTCATTCAAGCCGGTAAATTTGACAATCGCAGCACAGAGGCAGATCGAGAAACTCTACTAAGAATGCTGCTGGAAGACAAGATTGAAGAAGAGAAGCAAGAGGAAGCATACGATGAAGACGCAAGCAACCAAGAGTTAAATGACATGTTGAAGCGTTCTGATCAAGAGCTGAGCGTGTTTGAAATGATGGACAGCGAGAGAAGAGCTCAAGAGCAATCAAGCCAACAGCGAGTACGCTTGATCCAGGAGAGTGAGTTGCCAGATGTGTTTGATACAGTTGACCCTGTGATTGTGGATCCAAGCTCTGTGGACTTTGGTTCCGACAGAAGCAGAAGAGCCAAGCAGAACATCAAATATGACGATGGACTTACAGACGAGCAGTTTATGCGCGCCATTGAAAGAGGGGAGGATATGTCACGCATTGAAAAGAAGAGATCACTGCCAACTGCAACTAAATTAAGCCGAAAACGCATCAAAATGGAGCCCGAGAAAACGCCTGAAGTAGATGCTGTGTCAAGATTAGTGCGAAAGCAGCTGACAGAGGTATTTGAAGCATGCTATAAGCGAGTCGAAAAGTCGATTGCCTTTGAGGATGATGGGTACTACAGAAAGCGATGCGAGTTGTTTATGGATCTTGTGGACATGAGAGAATATCCAGACTACTACACACTGATCAAAAATCCCATTTCAATGAACATGATCAAGAGCCGAATCCACTCCTTCTACTATGAAAGCATCAACGAATTCAAAAGCGACTTTGAGGTCATGTTTGAGAATGCTCGCATCTTTAATGAAGAAGAATCAGCTGTGTATGAAGATGCCAACGAGATGGAAAAGATACTGAACGATGAGCTAGAGAGACAATGTCCTCGAGGTATTCTGCCCAAATACCGCAAGCGAAAGGCGGCCATTGAGCAAGAGTTTGTTGAAGGTCCATTTGATGATGAGGAGGAGGAGGAGGAGGATGAATAAAGTGAAACCGGTGCACGGTTTCAAACTAGGAAAAAAAAATCCGAGTATAGTAAAAATAGCTCTAGTATCTCTTATTGTTGAATAATAATAAAAACTCTTTCTTTCTTTAACAAATGTCCCAACATCCGTATTCTGCTTCAGTGCCTGCTAGTGAACAGCTCGACCTACAACAGAGCTTATTCCCATCATGGCACAATCGCAGACACTCACACTCAACAGACATGATTCTAGAGGGAGGACAAAGAAAGAGCGGCTCATTTGAAGCATTGAAAGATATGATGCAAAAGCATCAATCCCAAAAAGACGATCCTGACGACGACGAGCAGCCAAAAGACAAAATGCGTGTCGCAGCAAACAACGACAACAAAAGTACACCTGTTCCTCCAGGCCCAAGTATCTTGATTCAAGAGCCAAATCAGAAAGAAACCACAGCTGCTGATTCCAATGAGAAAAAAAAGCAGCCCAAAATACGACGATCTGTCAAATTCAATGCTGAAGAAGACAATGGAAGCAATTTTATCAAGAATTAGAGGCAATATTATATATGGAGCGTACCACCGTGTGCGCCGTAATTATTCATTAAACAGTTTTTTTTAGAGGGAACTGTGGAAGCTGGATTTCTATTGAGAAGAATGATTGTATGGTGCATTAAGAGAAGAGGGCGCTTGTGGATACAAACATTGTGGCAAATGACCATGAAGGTGGCTAAAATGATAGGCAATGAGAGAGGGAGAGAACACAAGATGGATGTGTGTGACACTGTCGGCTAGTTACACCTGAAGATGTTTCATCCTTAGCTTCAAAGTGGGTTTCTAGCCTCACATCATATTTCCTGCTTATAAATAGTCCCTCCACATTGAATCTCTTTTTCTTCTCTTTCTCTCTATTTTTTTTTTCAGCATTCACATTTTACATTTGTGATATCAATGTCGAGCAGCACTATCAACAGTAGTCATAGTGGAAGCAGCAATATCCCCCCAACACCACCTCCTCGACCCTCTGCTCCCAAAGCTGCCAGCTCTCCTCCTGTGCCAGCGCCAGCTTTACCAGCCAGAAATAAATCCGTTGATCAATTACTGCCTAGTACTAGTAAACCAACGCCTACAAAGTCCACTACCAGCACCAGCATCAATCCAGACATTGAGGAATACTATGCGCATTTGGACAAACATGTAAAGGAAGTACGTCGCCGCAAAGCAAAGAGCATTGTAGCTCCCTCCTTGTCAGATTACAGAGTTAAAAAAGACGACAAGATCATTTCTACCAACTGGATTGAATTTCTCCAGGCTGTAAGTTGTAATTACTGCACGCAAGAATGGATGGTACTCAACGTGTGTATGTGTTGCATAGTGGATAAAGTACTTTGTAAGTGCGGCTGCCTATGATGATTTAGATCGTCCGCTAGAGCCCTTTTCTTTAAAGACGGTAAAGCATGATCTCGATAGACTCTATCCAATGGTTGTGCCATTCATTACGCCAGTGAGAAAGCTAAGACCTATTTACAGGTGGGAAAACAAAGCTTTGACAGGAGGTCTCGCTAGTGTAAGTTACACAAGGCTAACGTCGATCACCCATTGCCCTGTCTATATCTCATGCCATGTTGCCTAGTTGTATCTTATCCTGTGGTATTACGATTTGATCATGGCATTTGTGTGCATCTGGATGGCGATTGGCATACTGGTGGTTCGTTTGGATATGTTTGCTCAGTACGGTGTGGAAGCATTGGAGGAGCAGCCAGAGACAGATGCTACTGTAAAGTCTTGGAATCGCAACTTTTGGATGAAGATGAGAACAACGATGGGCACTCGATCTCCCTATGGATTCAATCTGTTTGACGATATCGACATTTCAGTGAACGAATGGAAGACTGATTTGTACACGAAATGCGGACCTACGATTCAGATCATAGTGAGTTTTACTCTATCGGATGCATACACTCTGACTGACAAAATGTTAGCTATCGGATACCGTAGACTATCTGGAGCGCATTAAAAAGTAAGTCCATCTAGCTGATTCTTTGATCCTTGGTCTAATCCACTTTCTGCATGTAGTTTGCTCACATGGAAGAGACCTCTCAAAACCAGAATTTTACTGTTTGCTATATGCACATCATCTGTATGCTTGACATTCATTCCGCTTCGATATGTCGGAAAGATGATATTCATCTATCTTGGTTTCGAATTTTTCGTATTGCAGGCACTCCGTTCTCATTATCCTAGACATCGCCGACTCTTTAATATATTAAACTTGCTTTTATGGGATGTGCCGAATGATGCTGAATACGCCATGGAGGTGGTAAGACTCTCCCGTCCCATCAAAAAGACCAGCAGCGACAGTATATCCAGCTCATCCTCAACATCCACCTTTAC